>NC_141143.1:59220161-59568078 GCF_053477565.2 Lygodium microphyllum
ACGTTAACATAGGCAAAGAGAGACCATTTGTTACACAAGTGAATTAGGTTCCAAGATAGATTAGCTTGGACTCATAAAGACAATCTTCTGTAATGAACTGACACTGACAAGATACTAAGTGAAAGTACAAGCCATCATGATATTGTATTCATTCCATTGTGAAAGTGATAGTCTAGTACAATGCTTTATAAAAGTTGGGTTGTTCCACTCTCCTCACTGTGCATATGGGATTCAGGACATCTCTTCTTGGAGCATACACCATTTGTCTATTTCTCAACATTTGCGCGGCTTCCTTGGTCTCTCTTCATTCTATAGGTGCTTCATTAAGCACTATGCCACCATTGCAGCACCTTTGATTGATCGCTTAAAAAAGGAGTCATTCTTTTGGGATGCCACTACTGATCATAGCTTCAAATAGTTAAAGGAT
The DNA here is from genome assembly GCF_053477565.2 of Lygodium microphyllum. Taxonomy (NCBI): domain Eukaryota; kingdom Viridiplantae; phylum Streptophyta; class Polypodiopsida; order Schizaeales; family Lygodiaceae; genus Lygodium; species Lygodium microphyllum. The sequence continues at coordinate 59,220,589 of NC_141143.1, forward strand.
GTGCTTACTTCCACCCCTGTCCTTGTCTGCCCTAACTTCTCTAAGCTGTTTACCATTGATTGTGATGCCAGTGGTAGGGGTATTGGTGTAGTATTGTTGCAAGAGCATGGTGTGATTGCATTTGAGAGTTGCGAGCTTGATAAGAAGGAGATGCAAATGAATGTATATGACCACCAAGAGATGTTGTCCATCCTCCATGCCATCAAGAAATGGCACCACTAATTGTATGGCAGCCGCTTCCAGGTAAAAAGTGACCACCGAGTCCTCTAGTACTTCTTGACTCAGCCCACTTTGACTCCTAAGCAAAGGCGATGGGTGGCAACCTTACAAAACTATGACTTTGACATTTTGTACACTCGGGGCAAGGATAATATTGTGGCTAATTCACTCTCTTGAATGTGGGCATGCAGCGTATCCTCTATCTCTGAATTGCATAATGATTGGGTTGAAGAGCTTCAAGATGATTAGTTGTTAGATGATCACTTCAGCCACATATTCCAAAAATTATAGCATAGGGTCATGGCTGAAAACTCCCAATATCAGCTCAAGCATGGCCTTATTTGGTCCCATGGCAAGATTGTTATCCCCCACACTTCCCCCTTCATGTAGAAGATCATAGAAGAGATACATTCTTGCCCTACTACTGGTCACTTGGGTCTTTTCAAAACATATGACAGGATTGCCAAGAGCTTTCATTGGAAAGGCTTATGGAGGGATGTCAAGGACTTTGTGACAAAATGTGATCCATGCCAACAGAACAAGAATAGTACTCTCAGTCCCACTGGCCTCTTGCAGCCTCTCCCTATCCCTGAAGGGAAATGGACTCACATCACAATGGACATTATCAATGGCCTTCATGCGATCAAGAAAGGGTGAAACAATATCTATGTCAAGATTGTGGGAGAGAAGGAAGGAGTCTCACTTGTAGCTTTCTTGCTTGCACAATGGGGGAATACACACAGAGATGGAGGCTGAAAACAGTTTTCCTCTTCTTAGTTGTGTCAGACAAAAGAACTCTCTTACAAAGAAATAGAAGAACCCTATATATGGGTCTCAAACCAAACTCAACTAACTAAGGTGGCATACTAACTGAGCCACAAACTAGAGTAGATAAGGATAGCTGTCATGTAGCTATTATTCATGGGCGGTGTATCAACCGCATCTGCAACTAACACGTCAGTGACATAACTGCACAATGGTCACCCTGGCATATCACGAGTGGAGCTCGATATCTCAACACTCCCCCTCGAGCTCAATCCCAATTCCTGCACACCAAGCAGGTCTCTGAACTTGCGTAGCTTCTCTGTGCCCAATGCCTTCGTGAATATGTCAGCTACCTGATCCTCTGTGCTGACATAAACTAGATCAATAAGACCTAGTAAAACCCTCTCCCGCACATAGTGATAATGCACCTCAATGTGCTTTGTTCTAGCATGATAGACTGGGTTATTTGCCAAGTGTATACTCATGTTGTCACAATAAATGACAATTGGCCCATCTGTAGGCTGATGCATATCATAAAGTAGCTTATGCAACCAAGCTACCTCACATGCAGCCATTGCTGCGCCCCTGTACTCAGCCTCTGTGCTGGATAAGGCAACTGTAGGTTGTTTCTTGCTGCTCCAAGTGACTGCAGTACTCCCAAAAGAGAACACATATCCACTGGTAGATCGTCTATCAGAAATGCTACCAGCCCAATCAGCATCAGTGTATCCATGCAACTGTATCTGAACCCCAGTCTCATAAAATAGTCCATACTGTAATGTGGACTTCACATACCTGAGTATGTGTCTAGCCGCATCCAAATGCTTCACCGCGAAGGGCGTCTCAAGCTGAGACAATGCACTCTTGCAATTTCCGGCTGTGCTACCTGCAGAGATCTGCTCCCAAAACAGAAAATGAAAGCAACACTGCTCCTCTTACCAGAACACCGCGAGCTTGGCTTGCTTTCTTGAGCTCCTTACCACGAACAAGGCTCTAATACCATGTCAAGATTGTGGGAGAGAAGGAAGGAGTCTCACTTGTAGCTTTCTTGCTTGCACAATGGGGGAATACACACAGAGATGGAGGCTGAAAACAGTTTTCCTCTTCTTAGTTGTGTAAGCCAAAAGAACTCTCTTACAAAGAAATAGAAGAACCCTATATATGGGTCTCAAACCAAACTCAACTAACTAAGGTGGCATACTAACTGAGCCACGAACTAGAGTAGATAAGGATAGCTGTCATGTAGCTATTATTCATGGGCGATGTACCAACCGCATCTGCAACTAACACGTCGGTGACATAACTACACAACGGTCACCCTGGCATATCACGAGTGGAGCTGGATATCTCAACAATCTATGTGGTAGTTGATCGCCTCACCAAAGCTGCCCACTTTATCTTCAGTAAGACCCAATATACTGTCTCTCAGGTGGCCACTCAATTTATGGAAAATGTATTCACGTTGCATGGCTTACCATAAGTCATTTTACATGATCGGAATGCAAATTTTATGAGCAACTTCTATCAGATAAATTTCACCTCCATGGGGACCAAGCTTGCTCCATCCACTGTATACCACCCTCAGACTGATGGCCTAACTAAGAGAGTGAATAAATGGCTTGAGACTTATTTGAGGCACTTTTGCCATGATGTACAACACAGTTGGGATATGTGGCTCCACTTGGCTGAGTTTGCATATAATAACTTCACATACTCTAGCATTGGAGTTTCCCCTTTTGAGGCCTTATATGCGTATAAGGTTCCCCTCCCACAATCTTATTTAATAATAAGATCAACCCTTAGAGTCAGGCTAGGTTGGATTGCATGCAAGCCTTACTTCAACAATGTAAAGTGAAACTTCAAAAGCCCAAACACACATGAAACTCTATGTTGATGAGAAAAGAAGGCATTTGGAATTCCAGGAAGGGGAATTGGTCCTTTTGAAAGTATCTAAGTCCCACTAGCCAACTCTCAAAGAGGATAGTAGTAACAAGCTGGCCCACTGCTTCTATGGCCCATACCAGATTTTGAAGAGAGTTAGTGATTTGACCTACCACTTAGAGCTTCCCCCTACCACCAAAATCCACAATGTGTTTCATGTCAACCAACTGAAACCCTTCATGGGCTCCTTAGTGGACTATGTGGAAGAACTTCCCCCCATAGATGAAGAAGGCGTCACTCCCTGAGGCAATCAATGGGCACCGAGATAATCACTTAGATCTCGATATATTAAAGAATACCTCATCAAATGCCAAAGCGTACCCTTGGAAGAAGCCTCTTGGTGCACGGAAACTATTGTTAATGAATTCCACTACCTCCAAGAGGCCCCACGGCCTGAGGACTAGCCGATCATGCCCCATTTGACCACCCCCTACATGCAGACTACACAATCTTTTAGAACAATTTTGTACTTATACAAATCTCAAGCATGTGTATCCTACATAGGCTGAAAGTACTCATCATAAGCTCCGTTTTGACATGTGGTACGCCCTATTTGGAGCAACCTATCAAAAGTTATGACCCATTTACTTCGGTAGGTTGGTCTTGGAGGGACAACATGTTGTCCCTAGTTTTTACCCATCCAATTTTCATTGTAAAAGATCTTAGAGTAGTACTCTGCAACCCTCCCTTAGCCCACCCATCACTCCCCTCTACTTATCCTTGTTTTTAAGGGCAAAAATCTTCAAGATGGGGATGGATTGTAACAAGCGGGGATGGATTGTACCAAGCGGGATACACACCAACTAGGGGTTAGACACCTTGTCACACTGACTAGGGTATATAAGGTGTAAGAGTCCCAGATTAGGACAACCAGTTATTATCAAGAACATACTCTTCACCTTCATCTCTAGCTTCCATGGCCTCCTCCTTCCTTCTCCCCTCTTTTTTGTCTTTCTCTCTCCTCTTCTAGTCTTCTTTTCTCTTCTTCTTGCTCTCTTTCTCTCTCTTCAACTCTTCTTCTCTCTCCTCTCAGTTTCATTCATTACATCCCTCCTTTCAACACAAATTCATTGCCATCATCTTCTCCTCTTTAAATTTGGAAAATTGATAGACACAAAAAAAGCATGAGATCTCCCTTCTCAATCTAAGCAAAAAACTCTAACAATCTCCCCCTTTTCTCAATTCGACAAGAGGCCTAGATTGAAGCAAGATTACCCAAAAGCCAAGCGAATCAATCATGGCATCTCTAAGAAGCTCTTTGGACCTCAAAGCTCATATCTCCAATATCAGGTTGCATCTCGGACGCTTCAAGATACCTGGATTGGCAAGGTACCCTCCATAAAGAACTCCTTTTCTTGGCCACAACTCATGAGACCCTCCACCCTTCAATTTAATTATAAATGTGAGGCATGAGTAGCTGTAGAGGACATTAGCTCAATCAAGAGAGGAGACTCTTCTTGAATCAAGAGAGTGGGGCAAAAGAAAGGGGAAAGAGGAGAGTGAGAGAGATAATTTGTGTTAGAAGATAAGGGGGGTACTTCACCAGCTTTTAAAGCCGAATCCCATCTCTTCTACCTTCATTCCCTTGTAAAATCGAGACTCTACTCGATTTCTTCTCAGTTCTAATTGTCACCATCTCCGTTGATCCATCTAAGATTGCACTAACCATAGCTCTATTGTCAAAGTCTTCTTTGCAATTTCTTGATCAAAGACTATGGCGCTGAAGAGGAAAATTACAAAGGACATGGAACTGGGAGCTATTAATAACGCTACGAGTATGAGCACTAAAAATAGAATGGCAAGTACCAGAATTACAAACAAATCTGCAAATACCAACAACCAAGTGCTCATTGTAAATCCCCAAGTGTCATATTTGACTATTCCTTTAAATATTAAAGACGACAAAGAGATCATCCTCTCACGGACTGGTAAGGAAAAATTGCATCTATAAGAGTAGGAATTTTTTATACAATCTCATACATAGAAAAATTTACTAAAATGGAAATTCTTAAACACAAATTCAAAAGATTAAATTGGATTACACGAGATGTACTAGGAATAAGACATAGGGAAGTTACTACACTACCCAAAAGAATTTATGATTTTATTGCATCAAATAGGATTTACCAAGAACTAGATTTTGGGACTATGATTTTTGCAATAAGAAATATTTAAATAGTTAAATTTTTGAATCTAGTTTGTATTAAACTAATGGAGCCTCCAATCGATAAATACAAATGCTAATCCCTTGAAAAAATTTTAGATGGACTTCTTAGAATACTTTCCATAATAAAATATCCAAGGGTATCAAACTTAGTAAATTGTCACTATACAAGAACCTACAAAATTTCGTTAAGAAGAGGAACATATCATCATGAAATTTATTTATAAAAGTCCTTTAGCAATCTTGGAAGGACTGATGGGTTGTCTGAACTCTCGAAAATGGAATTTTGCCAAATAAACTCTTGTTAAAATTTAACTTGGGCTAGATCCCAAGGGGAAGAGTGATCTGAGAGGATTATCAGAAGCTATTGCTACTTACTCTAAGTTTAGCCCTATTATTATTATTCTAGGAAAAAGCTTTATCTTGGAAGGAAATTCATTAAAATTGTTGTGCATAATACATTTGAAGTAAGTTTTTTGTGGCTATAAATTAGATTCTATTTTTTTCTTAAATTATCAGGATAAAAGATGGATAAGTAGGTACAGATTGTCAACTCAGATAGTACTTTGATAGGCACAAAACATTGACACTAAGGCAATGTTTCCTAATGATGCCAGACCTCCCCAAGGTCAGTGTAAATAAAACCTACTCCAAGGGGATTTTTGTTTTTGCTTCAGTGAGTATGGACCAATCATGGTGCAAAGGGTCATGTTGTAGGAAATTCTTGTTGGCAAGAGGAGTTGAGGATACCAAGGGGCTCTAGTCACAAATTCCTTAAACTCTTACGAATTGTTAATTACCCTTCAAACCCAGATAATATTCTGGAAGTTCCAATACTAGTCTAGGGATTGAACTTGGTGGGAATAATACCTTCAGTTTGACAGCATGTCTAGTCAAGATAGGAAACATTATAAAAAGATATTTCCTTAAAGAAAGTATTGAGGAAGAATTGCTTTACACTATTTTTGCGTCGTGAATAAAAATGTGTAATGAATCTATACCAAGAGATTACCCATGAAGTTGTTTGTATATGTCAAAGGTAATTAAAAATACTTTATTAAGGAAACCAGGTGGATGGGTCGCCAATAGGTCCAAACCTACAACTGGGCGGTCTCAGTTAGCCAAGAGCTTTTCTCACAAAATTTATGTTAGCAAAGAGGAAAAATGAATGACCATTAGATATTAGAAAAAACTTAACTTGCATCATTTTAGGGGGTGAGAATGAATTTTCCCTTACAGGCTGTCGAGACCAAAACTGGGCCCGACACTGGCTCTAAAGCTCTCTATGCTCAACAAAAACACCCCACGGCCTCATGGATAGGAGTGTATAGAGGCTACACACACTGATCTAGCTTAAACATGTGTTCTTATTTATAGTCAAATGGATCCCATCCCAACTCCTCACAAGGAGAACCCAAACATATCATATCACATACACGAAGAGCACCCCTCGATTGACTACCACTGCCTCACTACGACTCTCCTACACCTTGAGGATTGATCCCAAGATGCATCATTCAAACATATAACATGTGCAATACATAGTCCTATCTTATCATCAATGATTCCAGGAGATAGTTTGTATCCTCGTTGAATAAGTTTCCCAAAGGAAACAGATCACTAACTCTACAACTTGGGACTTCGAATAATCTCATCATTGTGATACCATGGACATGGAATGCAATGCAAAGGTGAATGCTCAAACAAATTATTTTATCAAATTAGCAACATGGATATGCACAACCAATTCTTTTTATGATTTCATACCATTGGCGTACTTGTGGCATCGCATAGGGACAGCATCGAGTATACTCGTGGTACTAAACCCTTTAACTCTTAAATTAAACGCATCCTATATGTAAATTGTATCATAAAAATTATATTTCAGTCTAAATTCAGCACTCATGACCCCTCCCCCCCCGACTCCCCCCATCGTTTAATGTTATGCTTGCACGGTGGTAGGTGTAGAGAATATTTTTATGTCATTTTCTTGTTTGAAAAGCAATAAATCACGCACTATAACATGGAAATGGGGCTAAGCTAAGACTAAACCCCATGCCTTAGGCCCACCATACATCCACAAACTCATTTTTAGTTTTTTTTGTAATTTTTTGGCACATTAAAACTATTTATTTCTATTTAAAACCTATTTTTCTTGATTTATTTATTAATAAATTATTATTTTTTTGAATTTTTTATTTAACCTTATTATATGTTTTTGAGATCCATCATTATCTTTCATATTATCCCATAAGGATATAATTTTTGCTCCCGAAACAACAAAACCCTTATTTTTCCACTTAAATACCACATTTTAGGCTTTAAATTATTCTTAATGACTACATTTAATTAGGGATTCTACGTATTATTACTACCAACCCTCAAGGACATGTCAAAAAAGGTCCATATAAATTTTCATACTATACCCACTTCATTTGGACCATAAACTGTCAAAAATAAGTAAATTTTCTTCATAAAATGGACATACTACTAAATTACATGTTTTAGATCACAAAATTTGAATGCATAGACAACCATCGGACCATCCATCGATCTATACATAGCACTTGACATCAATTCTCAGCATTCTCTTGATCTTGCCTCAATTTAATGCATGTCAAACAAGCATTTCTCATCCCGTTCTTCTCTTTCTTTTGCCCGCATGAATGGTCTCTTGGAGGAGAGAGAAATACTAAAACTGCATCTCCACATCTAGAAAGCCATTCCTCACGTGGAGACCAGCAATAGGGAGTGAAAATTTGAAGAATTCAACTGACATGATCGGAGCAGTAGCTTCCTCCAAACCCTCCCCTTCATCAATCACCATGGCATGAGGGGGTGTTGCTGATCACGCCATTTTCAAAACATCTCCCCCCTCCCAATCATTAAATTTTTGGGCCTACGGCCCCCAAAGGCCATGCCCACTCAATCTTGGACTTATTTTGAGTCCCCCAAGTGTCGACCCCTCTATTTCCTCCTGCATCCAATGCCCAATTTCGCATCTGAAAATTTATGTGAATCTGACTTGAAGTCATGAACTATCAGGAACTTATTCTACTTCAATGTGACACTTGGAAAAATTATGAATAAATTGAAATCATGGAAATTTTCCATCTTTTAATGTAATTTAAATTCACGTCTTCCACGGCCACTTAAAATCATCAGATCTACATCTACCACTTCCGTCGAACTTTAAATTCCACCTTAAAATGACATGTTTTGGCACGATTTTTGGCTCCTTTTTTAGCTTAAAATCCCACTCTCATTGGCGACCATGGGATAGGGCAACTCAGCCCGGCAAATCTATAAATTGATCTACACATACAATAACCATAAAAAGCATCAAGCTACCATAAAACAGAATATTCAACAAAGCACACAAACAGCTCTCACCCTACCCCTTAATAAGATCAAGGCATGAAACCTACAAGAAATAGGCTTAGCATAATCTAATAAAAGTTCATTGCTAGTTGCTAACCAACTATTCCAACATAGCCTGACTAAAAAGAACTATCAAAGAGGTCATCCTGAGTGGTGGTTTGAACTACCTATCTAACTTGGGACAACCGAACCAAGAACTCCTACTAGGTGAGGACTCCTATAGCCTGGTCTTTCATTTTCAAATACTTTTGATTCATTACTTTTTAAATACTTCAAGACTTAATACTTAGGTATGTAAAAAGGAGGGAGCTAAGCATAGTGGTGACCCAAGGGGAACATGGCATCGGTCTCAGGTCATCTTGGCTTGATACCCAATAAGTCACTAAATCTTTGTTTCTTCTGCTCACTTTTATTTTTGCTCCGACCATCCTTATTTATTTTGTCTAGCTAGACATCACCCCTAGGAAGACAAGGCATCACTCATCCCCAAAAACCTACCAAGCCTTCACAAGGTAATGATGATCTACTCTTAGAATTTTCTTTCTCTTCATTTCTTTTTCTTTTATTCTGGGATTAGAACTCCTTTTTACACACCTCTGTATACTATAGTCTACATATATGCATTGTTTCTTCTCTTCTTTTTATTTGGCAAGCTTCTCCAGCTACCCCACAATAACTAACAGAAACTACTACCTAGTTCAGCCTAGCAGAATAGGGTCACTAGGACTACCTTCTAAAACAGTTCTTAGAGTGCTCAACAATGTCTTCACAGAAGGTGGCCAACTACTTGGACCTCCATGGATACACATAACCTAACCTTTGGAACTTCATGCCTTGATTTCTAGTCCTCAACAAAAGAAAGGAAAAAATCCCCACATATACACATAACCATTCAGCATAAAGGGAAAGAACTCATAAAGGAAGAATATCACCTGGAATTGGCTACAAGAAGCTTCTGCACAACAAGTAGCTCACTCCAAGCAATTTGTCGAACGTATGGTACAACACTAAAACAAGAAAACATTAACTGCACCCACACCAAACAAATACATGGCCCTCTTAGCCTAATGAGATAAACCATTCCTCTACAAGAACAAAGGACCCTCTTAGCCTAACGAAATATAACATTGTGCATCCAAAACAATCGACCTTGTTGGCCTAAAGGAAAAAACCAATACAACTTATATACATCCCTCCTTGGAGCAGTATTGGTATACAACAAGACACTCCATTCCAAGGAGAAAGAGGGATCCTAGCCCTAAACTAGATGCATTGGATTACGATCTATACCTCCTGCATATATAGCAAGAGGTGTATGCATAAAATATCGTATGACCATCCTATGGGTCCAAGATAACAACAGTAAATGGGTCTCGGCTACTCATTGCATTACCCACACTAACCATCACCTACAATATAAAGCATGTTCCGATAAAAGTCCTCATAATTGACCAAGCCCTATCTCATCATCAATGGAGAGATCTAAATAAGGATCCCAATTGAAAAAGAGGTCTTCTTCATAAGCATAATTTCCTAATGAATTGGCAAATTGATTCTAATATTGTGGAATCAGTTGAAGAGACACTTTCTCAAACTCGTCAATCAATTCCATATCAGTGGGAGATAATACATACGAAGAATGGGATTCCGTACTGTATACATCCCATTCAATTAATTTAGAACCAAATGGGAATCTCCTTTTACTCTAGTAACTGGAAAATACCACCTTTCTTAGCAATATTCAATCCCATAATCAGGGCTTTATATTCCACTATATTATTAGTAAATCCTATCCCAAGGTAGGTAGCTAATTTCATCATGATTCTATGTCGGGGATCTCTAATGACTATCCCAATACTCCCTTTCTTATTGGGACCCTTGGATACTCTATCAAAATATAAGGTATTTGTCCATAAATGATTCATGTATCCATTGGCTCCTTTATTCATAACTATAATAGTCAAAATTCAAAAGGGCTTTGATCAATGAGAAGAGCACTAATCTATGATCTATTGATCAATTCAAAGATTTAATTGACCAATAATCTCCATCAACAAGTGAAAAATCTTTTAAAAAAGTGGATATCAAGAGACTTAGAGATTAAGCAAGTAAAATACCTTGATCAAGCTTGAAGAAGATTGACGCAAGCTTTAGTCCAATAGTTGAAGAAAATTCCATAATCCATCATAAATCTTGTCAGAGAGAGAACTAGGGAGAGAGAAAGAGGAGAGAGAAATACTGTAGAGGAGAGAGAAAGACTGCAGGGAGAGAGAGAAATAGAGTGACGAGGAGAGAAAAAGACTAGAATTGGAGAGAGAAAGACAGGAAAGATGAGGAAACCATGGAAGCTTGGAACAAGAAGGGAGAGAAAGATTGTAAATGTATTGATTTGCCAAAAGATATGAAAATTTACAACTTCTCTCCTTATATACCAGTGTCTATGTGTGGCATATTATTAGCATTCTAACTATTCCCCACTTCTTACAAATCCATCATGAAGCTCCAAGAATCCATAAAATCAATCCATACATGCTTGAAGAAGATTAAATTCATAAAGAATCAATGCCCTTAGCTTGCTTGAACACTTGTATATTGAAGATTCAAGCTTATTGAAGAAAAGCCCCAAAATATAACTAAAATATGAGATTCAAGAGGTACATTATGTTGAAATTTCTTCAATTCTTCAATCTTCCACCTCAATGCTTGCTAGAGAAATGTCCTTTAGTCCCCCCAAAATAGCTTGTTATGGATACACGACCTGCCATTTTGTCCAAGCTACCTCTAACTTTTCTTTCAAGTACTTCAATTAGCTTTGACTGAGTATCCTTAGTCTACTTGGTCACTACACTTATTCATTTTTCCAAACAGACACTCTATCCTTGAGTAACCAAAAAGTAACAAGACTAAGAAAGAAATCCAAGAAAGGATGGATCAAAGACCAATGCTCTAATACCAACTGAGAGACGAGAGAAATAAGAATATAAGAGAGAGAAAATAGGAGAGAGAAAGAGTGATGAGAAGAGAGAAATACTCGGGGAAGTTACTATATAAATATATCCTCTACATCACGTGCGTTCAAGGCCTATTTATAAATATCCTTACCTGTGAATTTTTTGCTAAATAAAACATAACCCTTTTTTATTCAATATGTAAATAACCCCTTTATATTACACCATTCTGTGTGTAAAAAATGTATAAAGATGGTATTTTAAAAATACTTTATTTTGAACCCACATGATGCACACATATATTCATGAGTAACTTACCCGATGAGAAATACTAGAATAATAATAAAAAAAGAGAGAGAATCCGTGAAAGCTGAATGAGTGCAAGTAGGTGAGATGAGAGATAGTAATTGTATATTGATAAGAGATGCCAAAAATTATATGTCTCACATATTTTATACCTATGTCAGTGTGACAAAGTTTTATTAATAACTCTCTCTCACTAACACATGTATTACTAGCTTCTGACAAGGCATTTGATCATGTGGCCCAATCCACTTAAGATTCTTTAGATAAACTAACAGTCCAAATATCTCAATTGGTAGTAATGCAATTGGCTAATAAGGAGAGTAGAGATAAAATCTTAAGCTAGACATTGGATAAATCTAAAGCTAGACCTTCATATTAGCCTTTAAACTTAAACTCATAGGTAGGTATAATTAGAAGAGAAGGTTTTCCTTATAGTAGCTATGAGATTGGACAACCTTCTCGTAGAAATGAGGAACCCATTGCAAGTATCCATGCAACACGCTCCCAAGGGTTAATAGGACAACAAGCTACAAGAATATTTCAACCTACATATTAGAGGAGTCTCTCAAGTAATTCAAGTTCCAATGGAGTTATTTGGACCAACACAAGCATACATTGAGAGAGAACTCCGTGATAATATTGTCATGACCAAATAAAATGGGCATTCTTCTTTTTCGTCTAATCTAAAAGATTGGATCTCAAATCTTGAGTCTTACTTTGCCATTTATCCAAGATTAAATGAATAGAAAATTCATTTTTCACTTTAGAAGGTTTTGCATATATGTGTGGAGATATGTGAGGAGGAAAAATCAACAAATTCATTGTTGGGAAGACTTTAAAGTTTAAATGACCTAAGTGTGTACATCTCTTATTGAGAAAGAAAAGTTGGCTATAAGATGGTATTAACATGATCAAAGAAATTTAACAATAATAGTGTATATCAAAATAGTTTCTTGAACTTAACAATGTATATGGAGAGTATTAGTGACAATGCAAAGTTGCATAAATACGTTTATGGGTTGAATCTTAGTCTTTAAGCATATGTTATAGACCAAAAAACGTTCCATTATTTTTTAGGAAAGAGTTGGCTAAGACGCAAGCTAATAAATATAGAAGAGATGTCAATATTCATCAATCATTTGGATAGAACAAAGTTGCCAATAAACAGGGAGACTTTGAGAACCTTTAGAGGCAATAATATGCCATATAGTAGCCCCAAAGTCCCAATATACCCACCTTTCAATGTAGCAAGGCAACAAGGGAGTGTTAAGGCAACATTTAGTCCCAAAAATGAAAGCAACTAATGTGATAATAGGCCGCAAAATACTTCAACCATTGGTGGATAGAAATTTATGGCCATGGGTATTTTGAAAGGCGCAAAACAACCATTTTCCCTTGAACACCCCAAATTGACTACATACATTCAGCAAATTGAGGTTGTTGAATCAATTGTTGCAATGTCATAGCAATGCATGAGAATGAGATGCATGTTCATTATTCCCATTGATTGCATGTTGTCCCATAGCATTCACATCACTTGGTCACTCAAACAGCATGCGTTGAGCACTTATCAAGAGGGGATTCTTGTTCCTTACTCTGGTCACCACTCTTGAGTGACATTTGGTATTTTTTGTCCCTTGATGTACACTATTTTCAGCAAATAAAAAGATTGTTGTGATCAAATTACAACAAGCCCAAAAGCATATGCTTGGGAGTCGACATACACTAAGAATACAATGAGATATCCATGGAAAGACTATGTACATTTTGGTGGTAGACAATGGTAGTACAAAAAATTTTGTAAATATGAAAGCAATGGATTGTTTGCATTGTCTTGGCACTAAATTACAACAACCCATTAAGGTTAATGTAGCTAATGGAGATGAGGAAATTAGCACCCAAATGTGCTTAAAATTTCCCTTGCACTTGTATGACACACAAATAGACTTAATTTCTTTAGACATGGGTCATATAGATGTGCTCTTGGGTTGTGATTGGTTGATGTGATTGGGAAAAGGTCCCTTGCACTTGGCTAAAAATTATGACACAAAGATAGGCATAATTACTTCAGAGATGGGCCCTATAGATGTGGTCTTGGGTTGTGATTGGCTTATGGGATTGGAAAGGATTACTATGCATTTTTCGCACTTTATATGGAGTTTTTCAATGAGGGGCATCTCATTCATTTGCAAGGATTCCATAATAAATTTTCATCTTATCACAACTAAACAGCTCAAATAGGAGTTTAAAGTGCCCTCAAATAATTATTTTGTGTCTAAATAAATATATAGAATATTAATATAAGGAATCAACATTTAAAGCTCCTACAAGAATATAAAGACCTATTCCATGTCCCTATAACCATCACTAGGTAGGCTTTGCTATAGTAAACCATGGTTACTTTGAAGCTTTTGGACAATATGTGGAGAAAAATGGTGGTCTTCTTGCTAGTTTAATAGGTGATGGGTGCTTTACAAGCCAATCTAAGTGTTAGATGCACAAATTAGTGTACACAAGGTTTATAGATAACTAAAAGTCCTTATTTTTTGGACCGCGGTCTTTTCCCTCTTCTCTTCAAGTTTCCTTATGAGCTTCCATGGTGGATTTCCATAGATTAGTCTTTAGCAAAGCTTCTATGGCCTAAGTACCTTCTTGATCATGTTCCTAGTTGTCAAATGAAGCTTGTAGACAACCATTTTGATGTGCACTAAAATAGATAGGAAATCTTCCAATGCAAAATGCATTGATTTCAAGCCTCTTGGAGCAACACAAAATTTATATATTCTCCATGATTTGAGCTCATAGCAGTTCTATCCTTTGGTATCTAGTATAAAGAGCTTCCATTATAAGTATCAAAGGCATTCTTAAGCTCCTTTGATAATTTCATCATTCATTTTGAACTCTAACAACGATATAGTAGTGATTCATGGCTAGAATCTTTCATGTTTAAAAATCGGATTTATTATTAGAAAGCTACAACCCTATTCTCTTCACTTGTGGCAAATGATTTTTGAGCCATGTTCTCTTCCATCAAGCAACCTATTACCTTCTTTCTTACAAGACAAGAACCCACACATGGAATTTGGCCCAAAGCTTACAAATTCTTGAACATTTCTTTATTCTTTGGATCTATTTCAACTCTATCATACTTGAGGGTGGCCATTAAGCATGGATTGGCCATTTTCCCTCTCATTTGGAGCCATATTCTTCATTAAAACTCCAAAATCTATGCATAGTAAAGTACTTCCAATATTTTCTTAAATCTTGAGAAACTTTGAAGTAAAGCTCTCAATCTTTGGCAAAGAAGTCTCTTGCAATAATCTTATGTAAGCATTGATCACCAGGAGCATTATTGGGAGCTTAGAGCTTCTACGATACCCTATTTTAAGGATTTCAAGTCTTGAGGCTAAATTTGTACAGTTTGAGCATGGAGATGTATTGAGTACCATTGGAGAAGGGATATTCATGAGCTCTTAATCATCCATTGTATAGGATTCAATTTAAATTGAGACATCAAGTCATTGACAAATCATTGAAGAGGTAAATCACTGATTCTTTCTTGATCCCTCTATCTTAGCCAATTGTTGCTTAGCCTTATTCCACTTGTTTGGAGGTTCAAGAATTCAATTTCCCAATGTATGTGAGCCAATTTCTTTATTATAATGCTTCACTCATATAACCTAGTAGCTTAAACAACTTTTCTAAGATTCTATTGAGTTCTAACTCATCTAAACATTTTCTATCAGTGAATCATTCACTTTATCCTAGAGCGGATTGGTTGACTTAAGTATTAAAGAGAAGTAATCCATTGTAAAAGAGATAAGGAGAAAATCAATGAGTCATTGATTTCCCTGATAATCTCTCTCATCCCCATTCATTTAATCTCTTTGATTACATCCCTATTGCCTCTTATGGAAAGGTGAAAGGATACTTTTAGTCAATACACAACACTACAATATATACATCATATACCAACATTTCTAGCAATAATTTTAGTCTATGGATAATTTATTTCCTTCATCACTAAAATGGTTGCTATAATGGTCACTATAGAACCGTTCCTATAAGCATCTCTATATAGCAACACAAATAGTGATGCAAATGGGAACACTAATAGCAATAGTTGCAGCAATTTAGTGATGCTAATATAGCAATGATTATAGGCCAAAAAAAGGTGGTAGGGTTGCCCATAAACAACCCTACCACCCTTTTAGGAAAATGGGCTAAGAACAATATTTTGCCACATTGCATTTAAAATCAATCATACCATTAAGTTGAAATGATTATATATCATGATTTTATAGGCTGTAAACACATTGCAAAAACAAATAATCATTGATTAAATATCCAAAAAATGCAATGATAATGTGGCTAATATAGAATTATAGTAAGACATAGGGTGAATAAGAATAGCAAAAGTGTTTATAAATATTTCTCAATGTGAGCCACACAGTTCTCTAAGTAAGATGTGTAGAATTGCCAAAATAGAGTATGAGGTGAATGGCCAAGATAAAACACAAGGCCGAAAAAGAGAAGGGTGCTCCAAATATCCAAACTCCTATAATTGGTCGCCATCCAAAATCTCTTCTAGATGTAATGGATCATCAAAATGACTCTATAACATAACCAAATATCAATCAAAATTAGAAATGAATAGTAAGAACTAAAAAGTTGCTACACTATTGAAGGAGACATGATATACAGCCCACCACATAGATAGAGCTTGTCAATGAGTACAATCAAAATATGTCTTTTTGTAAATCTTGTTTAAGGTATGGTAGGATTGTGATTTGTGATTGAGTGCTATAGCAAAGAAGATAAATTAGTATAAGTAGAATTGGTTTAGTCCTATGAACAACATAGAAAATAAGAAAGCCATCATAACAAATAGAGAACTTACAAAATCCAGTGGATAGGCCACCACTTCTAAGCTAATGCATGACTCCCATCTCTACTCATATGCTCACTACCTCCTAATGTCATCACCATCGTTGCAAAGAGATATTCATCATTTGAATAATTCTATCATTGCTTTCTCACATCTATCCTTTTCAATAGGTTTTTATTATCATAATTTTAGAATCAATTGTTAATCAACAAAGTACTACAAATATTGTACCTTATAGATACATTTCACTCTTTTATGTTGTGTAAATCCATATAATGATTAGTTATTGTGGTTGTTATTGAAGTGCTATGTTTCTTTAACATGCAAGAATTGGGCAAGGTTTAGGTGAAGTATATAACTCTTGATTGACTACTTTGTGGAATTCATTTGTGCTAGATGATATGGATCTTCTAGAATTCAAGGTTTGAAACTCCTTTTATGTATTGGTCCTACATATCTATTTGGATCTCCATGAATTTTGCTATGTTCCATGTTACTCTTATATCATATCATCCATAATATGCACAATATGCTAAGTCATAGAATATTTCAAGTGTCAATCCAAAGTGCCTATTTGGATTTCCATGACATGTAGTTTCCATCCTTGTAACAAATGCTTTGTAGTACCCACATATACATACAATGTATTGAGTTTGATTAGACTCGGTTCATTATAATGAAACTTCTTTTAGGGAAATTCTCAAAGTAAACTTGTACTGTTCTTTTTGTTCTATTTCAGGTAGATGATATGATCAAAGTGACACCTTGAGATTGGATTTGGACTTTATATCAATGTACATACCTATATGCATTTGTGAATATCGCTTAATACCATAGTTGATTTGTAAAGGCATATTGGTGGTTGTTGAGCAGACTTAAAATGCTTACTACTTAGGGTTTAGAACATATTCTTTACAACTATTATCTAGAGATGATAATGCTTGAGAGAAGAATGAGTATTCTCTCAATAGAAATATATAATACAAAAGACGAAGAAGGGATTTGGATCGCTGATACATATCATTGCTCATCTTGGATACATATGTATCCAAGTATGAAGGGAGCTTTTATAGTAAAAGCATATGCAATTGCTGATGTATCAAATCACTAGAATGGTGAATTTTTAGCTCTTAAAAAAAGGAAGGATAAGAACACATATTCATGCAAAAAAAAACATATTGCACTCACTATAACTATTCAAGGAAAGTTTACAAACAATAAGTCTTTGCAACATAATGAAAACAAGCAATTTCATAATATTTATGTAACTAATGGTCTTGTATGTACATAAATATATCCTTTAGATTGTTATGAGAAGTAGATTGTTGAGTTTTTTATAGGTTTTTTAAAGTGTTGCCACATTGAAATTGATAGATTTCTTTTTGAGGGGTGTACAACCAAGAAACATGTGGAGAACCTTGTTTCTTCCTACGAGCTCAAAAAATGTATACCTAAGCTAGTTCATACCATTTTCAATTTTTGCACATATGTTCAAGGAATATAAGGGTTTGAGACATACTAAAAGCACATATATTATAAAAAGTACATTTGAGGCTTATATAATAAGGATTCTAGGCAAAAAGTAGACACTAGAAAACACTCACAGTCCTGACACGATAGAGTATTGAGTTATAACAAGGGACATGGCTTTCAGGTAAAAATGTAATCTCTTAACTGAATTTTTATTACTTTGAGATGGATTAGTTAACTTTCTTTTCCAATTGTGAATATTTTATCTCATGACAAGCCTTATGCTAGTGTTTAAGTATTATAGATGAAAATTTCTCAAGGGTGAATAATTGTGCCTTGATCAAGACACACATGATAGTATAGTTGTGGATGTTACCATGAAGGTCACGAGCCCTAAGTGTTACAAATGGAGAATAATTGGTTCTTGAGTATAATGCACCAACAAATCACAATGTTAATGGAGAATCGAGCTGCTAGCTTCTATTTCAAATTAAATTGTAGGAAGATTCAAAGCTGAGTTGGCAATATTATTGCTATTGGAAAGTGTGGGGCTCCACATATTTCTAAAATTATGGAGTCTACTTAAAAATCCAACTCCACAAGTTGTAATATCTAATACTTGTTAACTTTCAAAATTTTTAGGTTAATGAAATATATATGCTTTTCAAAATCATATGCTTGTAGTGTGTGTGTGTGTGTATATATATATATATAACTCAAAATGTGTTTATGTAAGTATATTTGAAACTATTTAAACATGTATACACCTACTTTAAATGTCAAGATAAATGCATGCGCCTGACTACACATCAAGGGATAGAAACACCTTCCCTAACCTTGATTCTTTTGAATATGTATAACACATATTTTTTATCAAGATAAGACACATACATCCACGTATCCACCCTAGGACGGGGGGGAAACACATCCCCTCCAATAATGGTTGATAGAGTATGTGTGTATTGTTGTATTTACAATGAATTTTTTGAACATATATAAACATCCTTTTTTTGAGGTATCGCACCTACACATGCATGCTTATGTGCTGAGAGAGAGAGAGAGAGAGAGAGAGAGAGAGAGAGAGAGAGAGAGAGAGAGAGAGAGAGAGAGAGGAGCTACTCCTTCTAAATATTAGTTAATACAACGTGCAAGTACCGCATTGATACATTTACATATGCATATCAACTTTACAAAGACAATGCATAAGAGCATAACTAAATATCATGTACAAACAATCCTTTAATGGTTTGAAACTTAGGGTTTTTGAGGTAGAACTAGTTTACTTTTTGTTTTATTTTTCCATTTTACACATTCTCTCTTTATCTCCTCACATTCACCACATTCCTCCTATCTGTTATGATGGATGCTCATATATACTTTAATGAGTGGATCCATGACGCTTGATTTACCAACCAGGTGATGAGACATTTGAGGTTTTCTCAAAGTTCTTCAAAGTATACATGAGGTTTTCTCATATATACTTTGATGAGTGGATCCATGAGGCTTGATTTACCAACTAGGGTGATGAGACATTTGAGGTTTTCTCAAAGATCTTCAACCTTCCTATATGTACTCTCACTACTAGATCCCCTGTTCAAGTCCTAGAAGACTTTATGAGCACCACTACTGCTTGTACATGCTCCATCAAGGGATCTTGGGCACCTTGGGAATAGCTCATGGTATTTTAAGCTGAAAAAAATCACCAAAAAGTGGTGATGTTTGGCCCACATAAATCCTTCACACAAAGCATGCTCTATTTCCATGGGTAGTGCACCAAGTACAACATCGTTGGAGCTCGTAGAGTATGATTGTGCATTACTAATCTACCTCCTTGGATTGGATATACCCATGAAGGTTATTACTATCACATATAGGGGAGAAGAGTCAATTGAAGAGCCAATAAATATTCAAGAGAAACATCAAGTGGTGGTAGAGAAAAGGCTAGTTGTCATGATGCCATTCTCTTCATGGTGGCAAAGCAAGGGTTAGCCCTCATGGTGCCATCATCTTCAAAGAAGCCACAAGTCAAGAAACCCAACCTTGCCTCCTTGATGCAAATTAAAGTAGATGACTCAATAATACTTGCTTATATCAAATGTGTTGCAATACTTGGAAATGAAGGAAGAAGAATTGCTCTATGTCCTAGTTAGGGATTTGACTAAAGACATGATTGATTATGATTATATGGATATGTATCCGATGATGGTAGAGGCTAGATGATATGATGGCATAAGCTTAGATACAGTGAGTGCTTCTTACCAATGAATTTGTGGATCTATTCTACCTAGAGGGGTGCCTTATTGACACATGAGGAAACAAAGATACAAGATGAGCTTAAAAAAGGTGAGATTTCTAATCACTATATATTTTCATGCAACAACACTTGACTGCTAGAAAAATGGCCCTAGATACAGGACTTTGGACAATGCAACTATAGGCATCAGTTTGACCCAAGATTGGATCAGTTGACTTTAAGGAACTTAATGCACTCTAGGATCAAGTTTCATCACATTCTGATAACTCCAAGCTAGTAACTGTATTTAATTTGACTGTGTGTTCAGGATATAGTGTATATAGATGAGTTAGCATTGAGACAAGGAGGATCTTAGCATGTGAGATGAAAGGATTATGTTGCTTTGAAGGAGTACATTGGCATCCTTATTGCAAATGTGGTAGTCCTCCATAAGAAATGCTCACCACAACGAGAGAAAACAATCATAAAATTACAAGCCTTGATTAATTTTGGATCTTTTCAAGAACATGTGTAATATCTAGCTTGGAGAAGGTGGTACTAGTCAAGTGGTTAAAGCTTCTTTACTTATTTGACCAAGCACATGGTAGAGCAATATATATGCTCACCACATTAGATGAGCTTGCAAATGTGTCATATCTGCTTCTCCTAAAGGAAGAATTGAAGGGAAAGTATGTTGAGATATCGAGCTCCACTCGTGATATGCCAGGGTGACCGTTGTGCATTTATGTCACCGACGTGTCAGTTGCAGATGCGGTTGGTACACCGCCCATGAATAATAGCTAGATGGCAGCTATCCTTATCTACTCTAGTTCGTGGCTCAGTTAGTATGCCACCTTAGTTAGTTGAGTTTGGTTTGAGACCCATATATAGGATTCTTCTATTTCTTTGTATAAGAGTTGTTTTTGGCTTACACAACTAAGAAGAGGAAAATTGTTTTCAGCCTCCACCCTTGTGTGTATTCCCCCATTGTGCAAGCAAGAAAGCTACAAGTGAGACTCCTTCCTTCTCTCCCACAATCTTGACATGGTATCAGAGCCTTGTTCGTGGTAAGGAGCTCAAGAAAGCAAGCCAAGCTCGCGGTGTTCTGGTAAGAGGAGTAGTGTTGCTTTCATTTTCTATTTTGGGAGCAAGTCTCTGCAGGTAGCACAGCCGAAAAGTGCAAGAGTGCATTGTCTCAGGTTGAGACGCCCATCGCGGTGAAGCAAGAGGGCAGTATATGCTGTGGGTAAGGGCTTTAGCCCTTGGCGACCCTATTTTTTTTATTTGAGGCCATTTCGGGGCCTGTTTTGGAGGTGGAAGTTTTCTGCATGCACTCAGGAAAAGGCCCAGTTTTATGCTGTGCAACCACTGTTCTACAGGTCGGTGAAAAGTTACTGTAGAAATTGCATCGTATGCCTGTGCGCAGAGACATTGGGAGTTACAGAATCATCCTTGTTGCTTGTTGATGCAAAATCGTCACTAGGAAGTGACTGTGTGGTCAAATACCACTTTCGTCAGTTTTGCAGATTTGCCCTTGTGAGGCTGAAGCTGTGTTCTTTGCAATGACACAATTTTTTGCAGTGTTCTGTAATGGCGTCTGATTCTCTCTCACAGATTGTCACTGAAAAGCTTGACAATAACAACTTCCAAGCATGGAAGTTTAGAATGACGAATTTCCTTATGGGAAAAGGATATTGGGAATTTGTTGCAGGAAATGAAGAAGAACCAGTTCTTCCTGATGTTCCCAATCAACAGCAAATGCAGGCATTTAAAGCATGGCATGAGAGAGCCAGGAAAGTTATGTATTGGCTGTCTATCAGCATTTCAGACTCTATGATTGTGCATATTCAAGATGCAAGTACGCCAAAGGAGGCATGGGATACTTTGTCAAAAATGTATAGCACAAATACGCAAGCCAGGAAAATGCAGCTCAAGCAAGAGTTGCATAATGTGCAAAGAGAAAATACGAGCATCAATGACTACCACATGAAGGTGAAGAAGATTGCAGATGCACTTGCTTCCATTGGGTCGCCAGTGGAAGATGATGATTTAGTTTCTGTGACCTTGAATGGTCTAGGAAAGGATTATGCACAGTTCCGAACATCCATTTCCATCCGTGAAAGATTTTCTGATTTTGAGGAGTTGATTGCTCTTCTAATTTCTGAGGAGCAGAGAAATGGTGGTGCATCTTCTTCAGGAGGAACTTCAAAAGAAGCTGTCTTCTACTCAAATGCTGGAAGAGGTAGAGGCAGAGGTAGAGGAGGCCGATCTAGAGGCCGTGGTAGAAATCAAAATATCCAGCAAACTCAAGAAAACCAGTCCTATGGAGGAGGACGTGGTAACTCTAGAGGCAGGGGGAGCCAAAGAGGTCGTGGTGGATGGCAGAGAGGCCAAAATGCAAACAGTAATGTTGAATGCTACTACTGTGGTAAAATGGGTCATATGGCTAAAGACTGCTATAAAAAGCAGAATGACATCATGAATGGAAAACTGCAACAAGGGAATTATGCATCTTCTAGTAGACAGGGTGATGACAGAAATGAGCATTTGTTCATGGTGCAGCACATGAACAATTCTGTGACAAGTGCAGAAGAAAGCAACGATGTATGGTATGTTGACTCAGGTGCATCAAACCACATGACAGGTCATGCTGAATGGATGGAGGATGCAAGGAAAATGGAAAAACAAGGATTTGTGGAGACTGGTGATGATACTGCACATCCTATTGTGCAGATTGGAAAAATTCCTTTGTCTATGCAGGATGGGAAAAAAAAATACATGTCCGATGTATTTCATGTCCCGAATATCACCAAGAATCTGGTTTCTGTTGGTCAAATGGTTGAGCAGGGCTTGCAGATCAAATTTAATCCTCATGGATGCTTTGTTGAGGATATGAAAAATAAAGGTCGCTTGATAGCAAAAGGAAAGAAGAAGGGCAAAATGTTTACATTGGATGCAGACATGTTTGAATTGAGTGCAGCAATGTTTGCACATGGGACCGGTGTAGTTGCAGATATTGATATCTGGCATAAACGCATTGGTCATGTTAATGTACAGCGACTTAAATCAATGCAGGCCCAAAATATTGTTGCAGGATTGCCAAAATTCAAGGTTGCAGAAAATGCATAAGGTATGTGAAGCCTGTCAGTTTGGAAAACTGGCAAGGAAACCATTTCCTAGACATGTTCAAGAGAGTAAGAAGCCATTGGAATCAATCCACTCTGATGTGTGGACTACTAAAGCTGCATCTCTTGGGGGCTGTCATTATTTTGTCACTTTTATTGATGACTATAGCAGAAAAGTTGTTGAGATATCGAGCTCCACTCGTGATATGCCAGGGTGACCGTTGTGCATTTATGTCACCGACTTGTCAGTTGCAGATGCGGTTGGTACACCGCCCATGAATAATAGCTACATGACAGCTATCCTTATCTACTCTAGTTTTTTTGCTCAGTTAGTATGCAACCTTAGTTAATTGAGTTTGGTTTGAGACCCATATATAGGGTTCTTCTATTTCTTTGTATTAGAGTTCTTTTTGGCTTACACAACTAAGAAGAGAAAAACTGTTTTTCAGCCTCCACCTTTGTGTGTATTCCCCCATTGTGCAAGCAAGAAAGCTACAAGTGAGACTCCTTCCTTCTCTCCCACAATCTTGGCATGGTATCAGAGCCTTGTTCGTGGTAAGGAGCTCAAGAAAGTAAGCCAAGCTCGCGGTGTTCTGGTAAGAGGAGCAGTGTTGCTTTCATTTTCTGTTTTGGGAGCAGATCTCTGCAGGTAGCACATCCGAAAATTGCAAGAGTGCATTGTCTCAGGTTGAGACGCCCTTCACGGTGAAGCAAGAGGGCAGTATATGCTGCGGGATAAGGGCTTTAGCCCTTGGCGACCCTGTTTTTTTGATTTGGGGCCATTTCGGGGCCCGTTTTGGAGGGGGAAGTTTTCTGCATACACTCAGGAAAAGGCCTTGTTTTATACTGTGCGACCACTGTTCTACAGGTCGGTGAAAAGTTACTGTAGAAATTGCATCGTATGCTTGTGCGCAAAGACATTGGGAGTTACAGAATCATCCTTGGTTCCTGTATATGCAAAATCGTCACTAGGAAGTGACTGTGTGGTCAAATACCACTTTCATCGGTTTTGCAGATTAGCCCTTGTGAGGCTGAAGCTGTGTTCTTTGCAGTGACAGAACTTTTGTAATGGCGTCTGATTCTCTCTCACAGATTGTCACTGAAAAGCTTGACAATAACAACTTCCAAGTATGGAAGTTTAGAATGACGAATTTCCTTATGGGAAAAGGATATTGGAAATTTGTTGCAGGAAATGAAGAAGAGCCAGTTCTTCCTGATGTTCCCAATCAACAGCAAATGCAGGCATTTAAAGCATGGCATGAGAGAGCCAGGAAAGTTATGTACTGGCTGTCTATCAGTATTTTAGACTCTATGATTGTGCATATTCAAGATGCAAGTACGCCAAAGGAGGCATGGGATACTTTGTCAAAAATGTATAGCACAAATACGCAAGCTAGGAAAATGCAACTCAAGCAAGAGTTGCATAATGTACAAAGAGAAAATATGAGCATCAATGACTACCACATGAAGGTGAAGAAGATTGCAGATGCACTTGCTTCCATTGGGTCGCCAGTGGAAGATGATGATTTAGTTTCTGTGACCTTGAATGGTCTAGGAAAGGATTATGCACAGTTCCGAACATCCATTTCTGTCCGTGAAAGATTTCCTGATTTTGAGGAGTTGATTGCTCTTCTAATTTCTGAGGAGCAGAGAAATGGTGGTGCATCTTCTTCAGGAGGAACTTCAAAAGAAGTTGTCTTCTACTCAAATGCTGGAAGAGGTAGAGGCAGAGGTAGAGGAGGCCGATCTAGAGGCCGTGGTAGAAATCATAATATGCAGCAAACTCAAGAAAACCAGTCCTATGGAGGAGGACGTGGTAACTCTAGAGGCAGGGGGAGCCAAAGAGGTCGTGGTGGATGGCAAAGAGAGCAAAATGCAAACAGCAATGTTGAATGCTACTACTGTGGTAAAATGGGTCATATGGCTAAAGATTGCTATAAAAAGCAAAATGACATCATGAATGGAAAACTGCAACAAGGAAATTATGCATCTTCTAGTAGACAGGGTGATGACAGAAATGAGCATTTGTTTATGGTACAGCACATGAACAATTCTGTGACAAGTGCAGAAGAAAGAAACGATGTATGGTATGTTGACTCAGGTGCATCAAACCACATGACAGGTCATGCTGAATGGATGGAGGATGCAAGGAAAATGGAAAAACAAGGATTTGTTGAGACTGGTGATGATACTGCACATCCTATTGTGCAGATTGGAAAAATCCCCTTGTCTATGCAGGATGGAAAAAAGAAATACATGTCCGATGTATTTCATGTCCTGAATATCACCAAGAATCTGGTTTCTGTTGGTCAAATGGTTGAGCAGGGCTGGCAGGTCAGATTTAATCCTCATGGATGCTTTGTTGAGGATATGAAAAATAAAGGTCGCTTGATAGCAAAAGGAAAGAAGAAGGGCAGAATGTTTACGTTGGATGTAGACATGTCTGAATTGAGTGCAGCAATGTTTGCACATGGGACCGGTATAGTTGCAGATATTGATATCTGGCATAAACGCATTGGTCATGCTAATGTACAGCAACTTAAATCAATGCAAGCCCAAAATATTGTTGTAGGATTGCCTAGATTCAAGGTTGCAGAAATGCATAAGGTATGTGAAGCCTGTCAGTTTGGAAAACAGGCAAGGAAACCATTTTCTAGACATGTTCAAGAAAGTAAGAAGCCATTGGAATTAATCCACTCTGATGTGTAGACTACTAAAGCTACATCTCTTGGAGGCTGTCATTATTTTGTCACTTTTATTGATGACTATAGCAGAAAAGTTTGGGTATATTTTATGAAAAAGAAAAGTGAAGTTTTTGGGCATTTCAAAACTCTTAAAGCTACGGTTGAAAAAGAAACAGGCCTGCAAATAAAATGCCTAAGGTCAGATGGAGGGGGAGAGTACCTCTCAAATGAGTTTGCAAGGTTCTTGCAGGAGCATGGCATAAAGCAGCAATATTCATGCAGTCATACCCCACAGCAAAATGGAATTGCAGAAAGAAAAAACAGGCATATTGGAGAGGTATCTTGTGCCATGCTCAATGAAAAAGACCTGCCAGATTTTTATTGGACTGAAGCAGTTGCTACAGCAGTCTACATAATGAACAGGACTCCCACTGTAGCAATACATGGGATGACTCCAGAGGAGAGGTATACTGGTAGGAAACCAGATATTTCTCATTTGAAAATTTTTTGTTGCATTGCCTATTTACATGTGCCAGATGAGTTGAGATCCAAGTTGGATCCAAAAGCTGAGAAGTGCATGTTTATTGGTTACTCTCTGCAGCAAAAAGGGTATAGATGCTATAACCCTTCTACTCTTAAGTTTACAGTGAGCAAAGATGTTGTTTTTTATGAGATGAGTAGCTGGTATAAACCAATAAATGTGATTGATGATGTAGATGCACAAAATGGTAATGCTGCACAGAATTCACAGCAGCAGTCACAAAATATTAGTGGACCTGGAGTGTCCTCTAGCAGTGGTTCATATTCTTCGCCATGGACAGGCAGATTGAGATCAGGAGAATCTTCTCAAAGCAATGCAGATAGTGGTATTCAGGTATCACGAAAAGGAAAAGAGAAGGTAGATCACCCCATGTTTGATGTGAATGCAGGTCACTCTTATGTGGATGGTGAATCCAGTGGCTCAGAACAGAGCATTGATGATGAGTTGGGTATTCCTTCTATTGTTACACCTGGAGTAAGGAAGACCAGGGATGTTTTGAGAGCACCTGGGAGTGAACCTACTTTGCGCACATCTACGAGAACTAGGTATCCTGTGGATAGACTGAAATATGATGGATTTACAGCCATTCACTATGCATATATGGTCAAAGTGATACAGGAACCAGAACCCACTTGTTTTGAGCAAGCCATGGAAAAAGAAAAATGGGAGAAAGCCATGGATGAAGAAATGGATGCCTTGGAAGCAAATGCTACATGGGAATTGGTACCTTTGCCTAAAGGTAAGAATGCAATTGGCTGTAAGTGGGTTTATAAGGTGAAGCACAATGCAAATGGTTCTGTGAATAGATACAAGGCAAGATTAGTAGTCAAGGGGTATGCACAAACATATGGCATTGATTATGAAGAAACATTCAGTCCGGTTGCAAGGATGGCAACCGTAAGAGCAGTTATTGCTATGGCTGCATCAAAAGGATGGCCTTTACATCAGATGGATGTAAAGAATGCTTCTTGCATGGTGATTTGCAAGAAGAGGTATATATGGAGCACCCACCAGGTTATGTGCATGTTGTTCATCCTGAGTTTGTTTGCAGGTTGAAGAAAGCATTGTATGGCTTGAAGCAAGCACCTAGAGCATGGTCTGACAAGATAGGACAGTATCTTGTCACTATTGGCTTTCAGATTTCCAAGGCAGATTTCTCACTTTATGTGAGAAAAACAGAGAAATGTATTTTGCTACTTGTCATTTATGTTGATGATTTGATTATGACAAGTGACATGATGAACATATCCTTCATGTGAAAATGTTATTGAAGCAGAAGTTTGAGATGAAGGATTTGGGAGAGCTGTGTTATTTCTTGGGCATTGAGGTGATTAGATCACCAAGTGGGATACAACTCTTACAGAGGCAGTATGTATTGGACATGCTGTCCAAATATGGGATGACAGGCTGTAAGCCTATTTCAGTTCCTTTGGAGCAGAATGTGAAGCTGAGCGCAGATGCAGGTGAGCTTTTGGAAGACCCTACTATGTACAGACACATAGTGGGAAGTTTGATTTATATGACTATTACCAGGCCAGATTTGAGCTATGCTATTGGATTGGTAAGTCAGTTTTTGCAGGCTCCAAGGAAACCGCATTTGGATGCGGCTAGACGCATACTCAGGTATGTGAAGTCCACATTGCAGTATGGACTATTTTATGAGACTGGGGTTCAGATACAGTTGCATGGATACACTGATGCTGATTGGGCTGGTAGCATTTCTGATAGATGATCTACCAGTGGATATGTGTTCTCTTTTGGGAGTGCTGCAGTCACTTGGAGGAGCAAGAAATAGCCTACAGTTGCCTTATCCATCACAGAGGCTGAGTACAGGGGCGCAGCAATAATGTGAGGTAGCTTGGTTGCATAAGCTACTTTATGATATGCATCAGCCTATAGATGGGCCAGTTGTCATTTATTGTGACAATATGAGTAGTATACATTTGGCAAATAACCCAGTCTATCATGCTAGAACAAAGAACATTGAGGTGCATTATCACTATGTGCGGGAGAGGGTTTTACTAGGTCTTATTGATCTAGTTTATGTCAGCACAGAGGATCAGGTAGCTGACATATTTACGAAGGCATTGGGCACAGAGAAGCTACGCACGTTCAGAGACCTGCTTGGTGTGCAGGAATTGGGATTGAGCTCGAGGGGGAGTGTTGAGATATCGAGCTCCACTCGTGATATGCCAGGGTGACCGTTGTGCATTTATGTCACCGACTTATCAGTTGCAGATGCGGTTGGTACACCACCCATGAATAATAGCTACATGACAGCTATCCTTATCTACTCTAGTTCGTGGCTCAGTTAGTATCCCACCTTAGTTAGTTGAGTTTGGTTTGAGACCCATATATAGGGTTCTTCTATTTCTTTGTATTAGAGTTCTTTTTGGCTTACACAACTAAGAAGAGGAAAACTATTTTTCAGCCTCCACCTTTGTGTGTATTCCCCCATTGTGCAAGCAAGAAAGCTACAAGTGAGACTCCTTCCTTCATTCCCACAATCTTGACAAAAGTTTGGGTGTATTTTATGAAAAAGAAAAGTGAAGTTTTTGGGCATTTCAAAACTCTTAAAGCTATGGTTGAAAAAGAAACAGGCATGCAAATAAAATGCCTAAGGTCAGATGGAGGGGGAGAGTACCTCTCAAATGAGTTTGCAAGGTTTCTGCAGGAGTACGGCATAAAGCAGCAATATTTATGCAGTCATACCCCACAACAAAATGGAATTGCAGAAAGGAAAAACAGGCATATTGGAGAGGTATCTCATGCCATGCTCAATGAAAAAGACCTGCTAGATTTTTATTGGGCTGAAGCAGTTGCTACAGCAGTCTACATAATGAACAGGACTCCCACTACAGCAATACATGGGATGACTCCAGAGGAGAGGTATATTGGTAGGAAACCAGATATTTCTCATTTGAAGATTTTTGGATACATTGCCTATGTTCATGTGCCAGATGAGTTGAGATCTAAGTTGGATCCAAAAGCTGAGAAGTGCATCTTTATTGGTTACTCTCTATAACAGAAAGGATATAGATGCTATAACCCTTCTACTCGTAAGTTTACAGTGAGTAGAGATGTTATTTTTTATGAGATGAGTAGCTGGTATAAACCAATAAATGTGATTGATGATGTAGATGCACAAAATGGTAATGCTGCACAGAATTCACAGCAGCAGTCACAAAATATTAGTGGACCTGGAATGTCTTCTAGCAGTGGTTCACATTCTTCGCCATGGACAGGCAGATTGAGATCAGGAGAATCTTCTCAAAGCAATGCAGATAGTGGTATTCAGGTATCACGAAAAGGAAAAGAGAAGGTAGATTAGTCCATGTTTGATGTGAATGCAGGTCACTCTTATGTGGATGGTGAATCCAGTGGCTCAGAACAGAGCATTGATGATGAGTTGGGTATTCCTTCTATTGTTACACCTGGAGTAAGGAAGACCATGAATGTTTTGAGAGCACCTGGGAGTGAACCTACTTTGCGCAGGTCTACCGGAGCTAGGTATCCTGTGGATAGGCTGAAATATTGATGGATTTACAGCCATTCACTATGCATATATTGGCAAAGTGATACAGGAACTAGAACCCACTTTTTTTGAGTAAGCCATGGGAAAAGAAAAATGGGAGAAAGCCATGGATGAAGAAATGGATGCCTTGGAAGCAAATGCTACATGGGAGTTGGTACCTTTGCCTAAAGGTAAGAATGTAATTGGCTGTAAGTGGGTTTATAAGGTGAAGCACAATGCAGATGGTTCTGCGAAGAGATACAAGGCAAGATTAGTAGTCAAAGGGTATGCACAAACATATGGCATTGACTATGAAGAAACATTCAGTCCGGTTGCAAGGATGGCAACCGTAAGAGCAGTCATTGCTATGGCTGCATCAAAGGGATGGTCTTTACATCAGATGGATGTAAAGAATGCCTTCTTGCATGGTGATTTGCAAGAAGAGGTCTATATGGAGCAGCCACCAGGTTATGTGCATGCTGTTCATCCTGAGTTTGTTTGCAGGTTGAAGAAAGCCTTGTATGGCTTGAAGCAAGCACCTAGAGCATGGTCTGACAAGATAGGACAGTATCTTGTCACTATTGGCTTTCAGATTTCCAAGGCAGATTTCTCACTTTATGTGAGAAAAACAGAGAAAGGTATTATGCTACTTGTGATTTATGTTGATGATTTGATTATGATAGGTGATAGTGATGAAGATATCCTTCATGTGAAAATGTTATTGAAGCAGAAGTTTGAGATGAAGGATTTGGGAGAGCTACGTTATTTCTTGGGCATTGAGGTGATTAGATCACCAAGTGGGATACAGCTCTTGCAGAGGCAGTATGGATTGGACATGCTGTCCAAATATGGGATGACAGGCTGTAAGCCTATTTCAGTTCCTTTGGAGCAGAATGTGAAGCTGAGCGCAGATGCAGGTGAGCTTTTGGAAGACCCTACTATGTACAGACGCATAGTAGGAAGCTTGATTTATATGACTATTACCATGCCAGATTTGAGCTATGCTGTTGGACTGGTAAGTCAGTTTATGCAGGCTCCAAGGAAACCGCATTTGGATGCGGCTAGACGCATACTCAGGTATGTGAAGTATACATTGCAGTATGGACTACTTTATGAGACTGGGGTTCAGATACAGTTGCATGGATACATTGATGCTGATTGGGCTGGTAGTATTTCTGATAGATGATCTACCAGTGGATATGTGTTCTCTTTTGGGAGTGCTGCAGTCACTTGGAGCAGCAAGAAACAGCCTACAGTTGCCTTGTCGAGCACAGAGGCTAAGTACAGGGGCGCAGCAATGGCTGCATGTGAGGTAGCTTGGTTGCATAAGCTACTTTATGATATGCATCAGCCTACAGATGGGCCAATTGTCATTTATTGTGACAACATGAGTAGTATATACTTGGCAAATAACCGAGTCTATCATGCTAGAACAAAGCACATTGAGGTGCATTATCACTATGTGCGAGAGAGGGTTTTACTAGGTCTTATTGATCTAGTTTATGTTAGCACAGAGGATCAGGTAGCTGACATATTTACGAAGACATTGGGTGCAGAGAAGCTGCGCAAGTTCAGAGACCTGCTTGGTGTGTAGGAATTGGGATTGAGCTCGAGGGGGAGTGTTGAGATATCGAGCTCCACTCGTGATATGCCAGGGTGACCGTTGTGCATTTATGTCACCGACGTGTCAGTTGCAGATGCGGTTGGTACACCGCCCATGAATAATAGCTAGATGGTAGCTATCCTTATCTACTCTACTTCGTGGCTCAGTTAGTATGCCACCTTAGTTAGTTGAGTTTGGTTTGAGACCCATAAATAGGGTTCTTCTATTTCTTTGTATAAGAGTTCTTTTTGGCTTACACAACTAAGAAGAGGAAAACTATTTTCAGCCTCCACCCTTGTGTGTATTCCCCCATTGTGCAAGCAAGAAAGCTACAAGTGAGACTCCTTCCTTCTCTCCCAAAGTATGTCATTTTTGAAGCAAATAAGGAACTTATATCTTCATTCAAAGCTATCCCTACTCTCCGCCACCACTAAAAAGGCCAAGGAATGAATGAGAGTCCTTATTGGCTATTGGTTCTTTGTATTAATCATTACTATTAACTATTGCATGCATTTTTTTAAATAAATATAAGACATTTTAATTTATCCCAATAAAAAAAAGTTATTAAATAAATTTGTGGTTTACAAAAGTGTGGCAATAATGCGTGGTACTTGAATGATACATTTCTATATCTCGGTGCAATCCGATTTAATTATGTAAGTACATGATGCATACACATAAGATCATGTAGTATAAGCAATAGTGTAACTTGTATCCATACCTATTATTAATTTTGATACATGCCTACATTAAATATAAACTAAGGGTCATGAGTTTCAAGAAATAAAACAAAAAACTTTACTTAAATTAATTGAAATGAGTCCACATTGTGTAAGGCTATATATAATATATATTCTATTTTCACATAGTATACAAAAGTTTTGGCTTTTCAAGCTATCATGCTTCAATACTCATGGCAAGACCTTGCACTACTAGTGTCATAAGACTATGGAGGAGTTCCCTTACCATGTTGAAGGTGAATAACAAAGATCATATCTTTGTTAATGATTTTAATATGCTTTGCATGGATAGGTGCTAGCTAAGTATCATCAAACAAGTCAATGAGAAACCCATATACAACCATTTGTAGGACCTTCATGGCTATAGTAGTCCACTTGCATGGCAATAGGCAATCAAGGATGCATGTCCAATACCTTCCCAACCTGGTCAACTTCAAGTCCTGCATGATTTCTTAAACCACCTTCTAGAAGGATGTTTTTGGGATCAGAAGCTTGTAGCCACACTGGATACACCTTACCTCCCACAGGGGCAACAGTGCTTGGTCTCCATCTCCTCTTCTTCTATGGTGGTCTTTGTGATCTAAGGGGAGCATCTGCTACTACACCAAAGGAGGCTCCACCTTCTACTCCAAGGGGGGGACTTGGTTCATAGTCTTTGCTAGGAAACAATGAGTGGCTTGCTTGGTGCATGCCATGCAAGCTTTGTAATGAACAAATGTAATGAAAGGGACCTAGCTAACCTAACTAAGAGAGAGAAGAGAGAGAAAGACTGCAAAAGAAGAAAGGGAGGAGAGAGAAAGATAGGCAGAAGAGAGAGAAAGAAGATGAGAGAGGAAGAGGGGAAGCCATGGGAGCTGAAGGTGAAGGTGAAGAGACAGATTTGTATTTATCAAAATGGTGCCCTAATCAGGTCCTTGTACACCTTAAATACCCCATCCGTGTAACCGGGTATTCGCATGTGCTAACCCTGTGTAAGACCCTCTAATCCCATTCTTTACATTCCATCCCGACCCGAAAGGTTTTTGCCCTCAAAAACAAAAAGAGGACGTATTGGTATGGCTGGGTGGGAGGGGAAGGGGGTGTTGGGGGGGGGAATCTTGTGGAACGGTGGCCTATGAGCATGTATGCAGTGTGAGCATGAGGGAAGAAGGTAACTCATTACAAAGATAGGCACCAATTCCAAACAAGAAGGGCTGGACAACACCGGATAGCATGTTGTCCCGAACAGGCATGCAGTGGAAAACTAATCATAACTTGCCATGGGAAACTCCAAACGAGACATTCTATATGTCTCGTTGAGCGTACTTTCAGCCCATGTAGGTCATGCATGGGTGAAATTAATGCAGGCCCAAAACTATTCAAAAATAGATAGTTGTCTACTGCAAAACAGGCCCAAATCGAGTTGTCCTATAGCCAAGGTTGAGGAGACTACACCGGGGGAGTGCTGATGTAGATAGAGCTTTTTTTATTTCAACCCCTGAGATCAAATGGATAACTTGCATGGTAAGCATCACCAACATATAGGTCATCCATGCAAGCGTGGGTCTCTACGCTGCCACCGGGGTCAAATGGAAAGTGGTTATCCTTTCCATGCATTGGGTTACCATCCATAAGTAAAGCTAGAATGGTAAGAACCACTAGTTGTTGCATTGAGTCTACCATAAGCATCATATGATTAAGATCGGTCTGCGCTTGGATGTTCTCAATAACACACGTGGTTGCATAAGCTAAAAAGTTTACTACATCAGCCCCTAAGTGCTGCATATTCATGGACCCTACATTCTTAGTGATGTCCAAGCATTCAAACTGCAGGTCTGTGGACTGAAGGGGCTCCCGCATGGGGTCATGATCATCCAAATCCACATGTTGCCCATGATCTTCTTTCTTGAACTGAAGTTCTTGTTGTGGACCCGTACCAAAATGGTCTTCAACAAGATCTTCTCCATCTTTTGCATCATAATACTCTAATACCAAGAGTATTTTGGTAGTCTTTGCCCTGCATGTGGCTTGATGATTACAAGATATTGGCTCAGCACATCAATAGCATAAGCCCGCAGCATGCAATTTCGTATCGTATCACTAGTAAGGTGTCTAATGTGTTTGGCCTAAGATAGCAATTTACAGACATGCTCATCACCATTGGTCAGCTCAGTAATAGTTATGGCATGCTACTCATAGTCATCTTGCTGCTCATGTACAACAGATGGTTGTCCATGCTCATGACCATAATGCTCATGCTGTCCATATGCATGGTCATACCAATGTGGCTGTTGCTCATAATGATATTCATGCTGTCCATACTGCATATGGTGATAATAGCCCTGCTGCACATATACATCTATTTGCTGCTGACTATTACCAAAACTTTGGCCATATTGCTGCCCATAAACATGCTGCCCAAGATTGCATGATGACTGATGTCCAACATGACTACAATGGTGTCCTTGCATCCTAGGCTGACCATAAGTATGATGATTGGCAAGTCCATGAGCATATGTATCGGCATGATGTCGGTCATAATCACTTGCTTGCCGCTCATGCATTGCATCAAGGTCTCCATGAGGCAGCTGCCTATATGGTCGCGTGGCATAAGAATCTCCATATGCATGCTGCTGATAGGAACCATGTTGTTGTCCATAGGGACAATGTGGTTGAATATATGCATTTGCTTCCACTAATGTAAATCTTGCTCTCTTCTCTAGTTTTGCTTCTTCAATTACAAGTAATTGATTAAATTTATCAAAAAGTGTGGCAAATTTGGCATTGAGATTTTTCCACCCCAATATGTCTTTACGGTATGTCTCAGCACAGGTAGTTGCATTGCAATTTGCATACATGTTGCCTACTAATGTTGCTCACTGTTGCTTTAAACTTCAGACCACTTAAGCAACTGTTGCTCACTATTCAAGGCTCACAAACATATTCACCACTACCGTTTGCATTCAGAGCATCTTCATTCAATGATGACAATTGAGATGCAGTTACTGAGTATTTTGCAAGTGCATATAACACACTGTTATTGTCAGAATAAAGTGTTTATGGATCAAGCATTAGTATTCACTATTTGACTCTGCTATTCTTATTCTACAGGCTGCTGTTATAACTGATGTATCCAGCAACCAACCTACAATCTACTTCAAATCTGTCAATCTCCCTGAATATTCACATAGAGCCTTCGGAGAATGCCTCCAAATGCTGTAACTGATGTGTCTACATATATGAATTGAATGCTATTCACACAGAGCCTTCAGTTCCAGCAACCAACCTGCAATCTACTTCAGATCTGTCAATCTCCCTGAGTGATGTAAAGAGATTGCCAAGAAACCTTAGAGCTTTGCAAATTTGACCGCTGAGATTCACTTTCTTTCCAGTAAAACCATCATTCTTGCATTATTCTTAGTCATGTCAGTCTCTGCTCCAACTATGCCTGATGCATGTCCTTTTCTGATAGCATCTCAAGGTCTATCATGCGATCAATAGCTGTATTCAGGCTTGATCAACCTATTCAAAGGTGACCACTACTAAAGGACATGCTCAGATAAACCAAGTTTGGTCATACACAACCAACGCATCACAAGCTTAACATTGTGCCAAATCAGTTTCAAACTGAGCATCAAGACCCTCACTCAAATAGAGGATTATGACCCTGGAAGCTCTGCCACTGAATCAAGAGTGGACAATAATCAGTCCTCTTCCTCTGTTATCAATGCCCACCATCAAACTTCAGACATTTCCAGTTACTTACAGACGTTGCAAAGGTTATTGCTTCTAATCTCAACTACTACTACTCTCACAGTTTCTAATAGGGTAATGGGCTGCAAGCAACCATTCCTCTTTGGGAAATTACATGGCACTTCACCAATCAGCAGCAGCCAGGCAATATCCATGTGCGATATCCAGTGGTGTATGATCTAGCGCTGCTTCACCTGCATCAACTGCTCTAGCATTTTTGGGGTTGGTAAGTAGCCAAATGAAATGTCCAACCAAGCTTGATGTTGGACTTAGCCATTGACAAATGGAAAGATCAAATGATCTTGTATTTGTTGGACATGGGCTGAAGGAGCAAATTCCATTGCAAAGAGCACCTCAAATGTTGCAGCCTAATGGTGCTAAGGTTGGTAGTGGGCCAATGCATGCCCTTGGCACATCATTATCAGCATTTCGCGCACCCTTGCCTGCTCTGCCAGCTTCTAAACTTTCATACATCTTATTGCTAACAAGAGTGGTGCAGCCAGAGGCCATTCAAGAGCTTCGTAAATTCTTGGTTATAGTCTCTGCTAAAGCTAGCAGAGCTTTTATTGCATAAGCAGAACAAAAAAATGTTGAGGTGCTGACAACAGAAAAGAGCACTTCAGATATCAAGGAGAGTGATGTTTTTGCTACAAGGAATCAGAATGAAAGCAAGGACATGTGTGATGAACACAGAGGAGAGAGAGGCTTAACTGGGCAAGCTTCAGATGTGAGCATTGATGCGATAGACTCTGAAGTTGGTACAGATGTAACCAAACAAAGAGCCATGTCTCCTGGAACACTGACTTTGATGTGTGATGAGCAAGACAGTGTGTTCACTGCACCGCTATCTCCATCTGGGTCTAACATTGGTAGTATTTCCACACACAAGTCATCATCTGTGACGCCTGTGTATGCAAGGCAAGAAAAGGCTATCATTTCAGAGTTTTGAGACTGTTTGTGAAGGATAGTTTCTGTTGGTAATAAGAGAGCCACACAATACTCCACAAAGGCAACCAGGACGGATCAGACTGCTGCATCACACCAACAACCACAATAGCAGCAACAGTCACTTCCGCCCCCACCACTACCACCACATCATTAGTTGAGTTCAAACAATGTTAGCGTTACTACTGCTCATCCAGTCCCTGTTGCTGCCCAACCAATAGTCAGGCCTATAACCATGGCAATATCTGGAAATTTCACCATGCCAAATGCTTACAATGTAGTGGGCACCGACGCTTGCAATTCAGGAGTAAGGGCCATATCACCGGCTGTATCAATAGACAATGGGTTGCCGGTTTCCAGTAAAATGATAGCCTTACAATGACTATACATTTGGTAGCAAAACCTCCACCGCAGCTGAGTGTTCTCTCTTGAAATCAGAGCAGTTTGGGCTTCTGTTACATCTTGAGGTTGAAAAATGGTGGGCTTCTGTTAGTTGGTGAGATGGATCATCTCTTTCCACTGGTTCTCCTCTGCTACCGATAAACATCCCATTACATCTATTGACATCAGGCAGCAAGCGAGGCCAAAGATCGTCTTAAAAGAGGTAAAAAAGAGAAAGATGATCATGATGCTAATGAAGAAATCGCAAATAGCTCCATCGAATCAGCAGTAGCAATCAATGTAAGTGTGCGTGATAGCTTGGTTAGTTAGAGACTATCAAAGCTAAAGTCCTATTCCTCTTTTGAGGAGAAGCGGAATAGAAAGAAAATTACAAAATTACGCAGGCACAGGCTCACCCAAGAAGGTTGCGATCTCAAGAGATCCAGGCATTTGCTTGTCCTTGGAGATGATCCTAGTACATGACCAAGTATGCTGGGAAAGATGCCTTCCATTAGAAAATGGGTTTTCACAAAATTTGGGCGTACTGACTATTTGAAGTGGAAAAGAGGGAAAATCTGTAAAAGCTTTTTATTGTAGTCTTCAAGAAAGCTGCCATCCCCATGTGGTACTCCATCATTTCCCCTTACAGCTCATGTGTGTCTTCCAAGAAATCTGCCATCTCTATAGTATTTCTTGGCTGATGGGGTTGTTCAATGCTATACCTGTGCACAGTAGGGTATCCTGAGACTGAAAAATGAACTAAATCTAAAGGAAGGAGAGAGAAAGGAAGGATCTAAAAACTAAGCTCTGATACCACTTGTAATGAAGGAGACCTAGGAGAGAGAAGGAGAGAAGGGAGAGACTGCAGAGAGGAGAGAGAAAGAGGAAGAAGATGAGAGAGGAAGAGGGGAAGCCATGGGAGCTGAAGGTGAAGGTGAAGAGACAGATTTGTATTCATCAAAATGGTGCCCTAATCAGGTCCTTGTATACCTTAAATACCCCATCCGTGTAACCGGGTATTCGCATGTTCTAACCCCGTGTTAACCCCATGTTAACCTCATGTAAGACCCTCTAATCCCATTCTTTACAAGCTTGATGAGGGCATATGGAGGTGAGAGAAAGGTTAGAATACTATATTAAGGAATTTCAGAACTTCCATGCACTTTGGGAACCCTAATACCTTTATTATTTGACCACATGGTCAAGTCTTATTGTCTTACTTAAAGGTGGAGTCTATCCTAAATGTTATATAATGAACTTTTAATCCATTTAAACTCCTAAGCAGGTTAATGCAACTTCATACATAGAGTCCAATGTGTAATCGTAAATCTATAACCTATTATCCAAATGCAACAAAACTTCACATGCACACTTAATAGGTGACCAAGAGCCCACCATTTTTTAAAAAGCAAAAAAAAAAAAAAGATGCCAATAGAAACATGGTCTAAATTTTGGCATCTTCAACCACTTTTCTAGTAGAAAAGTAGCGATCTACTATCTTTTTTCTCCACAAAAAAAGTGGTGGGCTCTCGGCTATCTAATGGGTGCACATTGTGAGTCTTTGTTGTATTCTAATAAATTTTGTTATTTTTAAAATTATTCTACAGAAAATTATGGATTGATAACTCATGATAAATATGGTAATATTCATAGGTGGAATATAAAAAGGATTTGATTTAGTCATGACAAATTTATAAATAATGGATTTTTAAATTATGTGTTTGTAAGAAACATCAGTTTTAGCCATCACTACGGCTAAAGTCAAGTAGAAGATCAAGTAGGAAGACTAGGAAAAGGCTAGGGAAGTGGCCTCCAAAGAAATTATGAAGTTGCAAAAGAAGAAGCAGCTAAAACAATCAGATTCTATAAAATTGCACCATGAGGTTCAAGAGAGTCAATGGATGTATGAGGAAAACCAACAAGATATGCCGCGGTCAATAGGAATACAGTCTATTGACCAACACCAAAGTTTGGATTCATATGATCAGTTTCAGGACTCTCATGAATTATTTGCTACATTAGCTAAATCTTTATTATATCTAACTTTAGAAAAAATCCTTGAGTTGATTCCAGGATTTAAGAAAAAGCTCATGGCAAAGATTATGTTAAATCAAGATAAAGTGTGGAAACATTATGCTTTTGATAGTGGAAAAATCTCAAAATGCCAAGCGGTGATCCCCACACAGTTGGAGGTGGTAGATTACGAAGTTCCAACTATTCAAGTTGAATACTTGGGTAGTAAGTTTGATTATGTACTACTAGATGGAGGTTCGTGAGTTAATATTTTGCCTGAAGAGTTGTATTTGGCACATAAATTGCAAGGACTTATACCAATACTATTTCAAGTTAAAATGGTAGATTAGCAAAGACTTCAGTCATTGGGGATACTAAAGAATCAACTTATTCAAGTGGAAGGGCTGAAGTTCAAGGTAAGCTTTGTTGTTCTCCATGTGGAAGTTTTAGGGGATTCATATAACATGCTGATGGGAAGACCTTGGTTTAGATTAGCTAAGCTAAAGCAAGATTGGGGTTCAAACACGGTAATCATTCCTCATGGTGGTAAGGAGGTTATGTTATCTACTGTTAATTAACTGGCATTGAAACCCAAGTACCATCCATTAGTTGCTCAGACAATTAATGTTGCATCTGAGATTGAAGATGATGAAGAGGAGCTCTTTCTACAAGCTAATCCTATTTTTGTACCGGTATTTGAGGTAGATGTTGAAAAGATTTTGTCTCAATATAATGTGTTTCCAAGAATATCACTATCAGAAGTGGTTTTACCCATGTAGCAACATAGTAACCCCATGCAAAAACACAGTAACCCCATGCAACAACACAATAACCCTATGTAGCAAAGCAGTGACCCCATAGAGTAAAGCAGTGACCTCATATAACAAGACATCAACTTGGTTTGCAGAAAGCAATGGTAACCCTAAGGGGAGTAAGGGAATTGATATGGAGACTCATAAAGAGCAAAAAAAGCCTTATTGGAGATAGAGAAGGATCTAGATCGAGCAAGTTAGCAAGCTATTATTGACGCCAAGCTATAATATGAAGACACTGAGTAAGTCAACTAGAGTGTTTGAAGATGGTGTTCAAGAAGTGTATTTGGATGCTGAAGCAAGTTCCAAACCAATAAAGGTGATTATTTTTGTTAAGGAAGACTTCAAGCAACAATTGATCAATCTATGTAAAGAATTTCAAGATATCTTTGCTTGGGAGTACTGATATGAAGGTTTTTGATCCAAGAGTATATCAACAGAAGCAACATAAAGATGCTAAACTTATTATGCATAAGCGGTATCGTATGAATCTGAATTATGCTAAATAGGTGAAAGACGAGATAGAAAAACTTCTTAGAGTTGGCTTTATCAAACTTGTGAATGAAGTGACTTGGTTGTCACCTATTGTAGTGGTGCCCAAAAAGAATGGCAAGATACGGGTTTGTGTGGATTATAGAAAATTGAATGCAACAACAATAGCTGATCCATTTCCTCTCACTACAAGGATTTGAGCTAGTAGCGATGCCGATTAGCGACGGCGGATAGCGGCATCGCTATTGGCGTCACTAATAGCGTCGTTATTTGCGTCGCAAATGCGACGCAAATAGCGACGCTCCACAGGGAAAAAAAGCGGCCGAAACCGAGCGCAGTTTTCATTTCGCGTTTGCGGCTTGTGTGTTTTGAGAGCGAGAGTGAGGGAGAGAACGACCGTCATGAGAGAAGGAGAGGAAGAAGACTTGCGGCCACCGCCACCATTGTTCGTGAAGGAGGGGAGGAGCCTTCATCGCAAAGAGGAGCCGCTCCACGCTCGCCATATCTCATCGGTGAGTCTCCCTCTCTCTTTCTTTTGCTTGTTTAAGATTTAAATCTTTTTCTCTTTTGCTTGTTTAGGAGAGGAAATGAGAGAGAAAGAGAGGGAGACGGAGAGAGAGGGAAAGAAAGAGAGGGAGAGGGAGAGGGAGAGGGAGAGGGAGAGGGAGAGGGAAGGGGAGGAAATGAGAGAGGGAGAGAAAGAAAAAGAGAGGGAGAGGGAGAGGGAGAGGGAGGGAGAGTGCATTCTCTCTCTCCCTCTCCCTTTTGCTTGTTTAATGTTTAAATCACTTTATTTTTTGCTTGTTTAGGAGAGGAAATGAGAGAGAAAGAGAGAAAGAGAGGGAGAGAAAGAGAGGGAGAGGGAGAGGGAAGGGAAGGAAATGAGAGAGGGAGAGAAAGAGAAATGAGGGAGAGGGAGAGGGAGGGAGAGTGCATTCTCTCTCTCCCTCTCCCTTTTGCTTATTAAAGGTTTAAATCACTTTCTTTTTTGTTTGTTTAAGAGAGGAAATGAGAGAGAAGGAGAGAAAGAGAGGGAGAGGGAGAGGGAGAGAGAGGGAGAGAGAGAGAAAGAGAGGGAGAGGGAGGAAATGAGAGAGGGAGAGAAAGAGAAAGAGAGGGAGAGGGAGAGGGAGAGGGAGAGGGAGAGGGAGGGAGAGTGCATTCTCTCTCTCCCTTTCCCTTTTGATTTTGGAGAGTGTTAAGATATATTGTGAGAGGGAGAGGAAATACGAGAGAAAGAGAAAGAGAGGGAGAGAGAGGGAGAGAAAGAGAAAGATAACATATATTGGAATGATAGCATATCCATGATTATGGTAATGGTATCCACTTTACTTTTTTTATGGGTACCATTACATCGACTCCTTAAGAGGGCTAAAAATTAGTCATACCGTTTATAAATTCTAATTAGGAGATTTAAGAT
This sequence comes from Lygodium microphyllum, assembly GCF_053477565.2. NCBI lineage: Eukaryota > Viridiplantae > Streptophyta > Polypodiopsida > Schizaeales > Lygodiaceae > Lygodium > Lygodium microphyllum. Next base: position 59,262,906 of record NC_141143.1, read on the forward strand.
GCACGATAATAGACTTATCGATAATGGTATGCAACGTGCTTTGCCATGGGCCACGTACATTGGTGACTCTTTAAGATGGCTTAAAATTGGTCATGTCCTTCATAATGTCCAAGTAGGGGATCTAATTGTGATATGCATAATTCATTGTTTTTGTATTAACTTTATAGGCATAACAAATTAGAAATCATGCCAACTAGTCAACGGAAGGACTAAAAGAAAATGATACCCTAGCTAATGGTCATTACGGTATTTCATCAAAATGAACCCACAAGTATTGTTATAGAAGAAGAATCGCTTAAATTGAGTATAGGATATTTTCTCTCAAGTCTTATGACTATGAGTAGAATTGATTGAAATAAATTTTATTACTATAGTTGATAAATTTCATAGATGGCATTAATTTTAATACACGATTCTAAGACAAAAAAACCACATTTCTAAGATGCTTTTTGTTGAGACTGATTTATTATTAGACTAAGAGATCCTCAATGATGCTCATAAATGGATTACTTATACTCAAAGCCCTCTAGTGCAGTTTTTTACAATAATGAATAATTATCTACCGGGACAAACAAATCCTTGAGCATGATATAGGGCCGAGATATAGCATCAATAAATCTCTCAACTACTATGTACAATGCAAGATTTATGGTCAACTTGCAACTTGACGTACATCTCCATAAAGCTATCAATTTAAGGCTCGTTTGCTGTAATGTAGATAAGATGGAAAACGAAGAAGGTCTTATTGTTCAAGATCGCGAGATGTATCTTAATCAGCGTGTCCCATGTCCTTGCTCTCAATGCAAGTTGGCAATTAGATGAAAACGCAGACTGTCTATAGAAGACGTACGACGATTTGGTGAGTTTCAATATGAGATCATTGATCAGGCGATTGCGGATTTTCAGCAAACTGTAATTTGAAGTTAATATTAATCATGCATTGTACTCACAAGCTAATTGAAAACCATACACAATAAGATTGGGTCTTGTTGGCAAATTTTCTATCCAGAGGGGTAATGTCTCGACCCAAGGGGGAGTGTACCCTTTGCAACCAATTAGAAGAGTTTGTGGACGTGTGATGGATGGATTGTAGAAGCCAATCCACCACTCGCAAGGCCCATCTATACCGTCAATGCTAGAGGAGACAGACAACCTTCCCGGCCTACCTACAATCTTGGAGCCTGAGATGGAGGCAATGATCGATGCATTGATTCCCATGGATGTCGAGACATCTGACCCGCTTAGAGAGGAAGCATCCATACCATTATATGATGGGTGCCGAGTATCTCGGTTGAAGACTTTGCTTGCACTCTTAAGTGTGCAAGCAAAATACGGTTGGAGCGATACGAGTGTGACCGAGTTATTCAGGTACCTTGCACATAGGCTTCATTGATTATTATTTTTGATAGTATTATTGCAAACATTTGTGCTTTTTCAAGGTGTTTTATGATTTTTTTCAAGTTATTGAAATATCATATATTACCACCTGCAAATACCATGCTTGAGTCTCGTGATGATGCAGACATGTTTTACGGAAGCTTGGCATGGACTACAATAACATCCATGCATGTATCAACGACTGCATACTGTTTCGAGATGAATACAAGACTATGGAGACATGTCCAAAGTGTGGTGCTCACAGGTATCGACAGGACTTGCAAGGGCAAACCATCCCTCAAAAAGTTATCAGACACTTTTCGCTCATCCCCCGCATAAACCACATGTTTTGCACGTCCGGCATGGCAAGCTTGACAACATGGCATGTGCAGAATAGGTCCACGGATGGAGTTCAACGAATATCAGCGGATTCGCGCGCATGGAGCCACATTGACTCTACCTTCCCAGGCTTTGCGTGAGAGCCAAGGAATCTTCGGCTCGGTCTCGCCATGGATGGTGTGAACCCATTCGGTCTACGCGCGCTCGATTTCTTATAGTGTGTGGCCTATAGTGCTTATCAACTACAACATCCCTCCATGGCTTTCTACGAAGAAAGGACATCTCATCCTTAGCTTGCTCGCCCCGGGCCGCTACAAAGTAAAAAATATGGACGTGTATCTTTGTCCATTAGTCGATGAGCTTAAGATTTTGTGGGAGGAGGGGGTCACTGTGCAAGATATGAGCAGGCGCGATGGTCGACGCGGTCAGCCAACATTCGAGCCATTCTCATGTGGACGATACATGACTTTTCGGGATTGGGAGAGTGCTCAGGTGAGCAGACCTCCGTTCTCGCTCGTAATATCTATATTTTATCTCATTCAATCAAGTATTCACTAGGTCGTGGCTCGCCTTACAGGTCTGGTTACCTCAGGTTTATCATGTATGTCCATTGTGTGGACCACAGTTAGACTCCCGAAGGTCACGAACCATGAAGAAGATGGTATATCAAGGACACGCTGCTTTCTTGCCGCCGGAGGATCATGAACTCAGGGAAGGTTTTCTTGGACGACCTCCAACACGTATGAATGCCATAAGCTGGTACGAGCTGAAAATGGTAAACCCGAAATCACATCCAAATGGAATGCGACGGTTCTCAGTTTCCTACGAGTTGCCATATTGGACCCAGTTACAGGTCAACCACTTGTTGGATCCCATGCATATTTTCAAGAATGTGGGCAGCTTGCTATGGGACCACATCACAAGAAAGAGAGACACTATAGGGTCACGAATGGATTTGAAGGAGGTAGGTAAGATGGAGGTGCTTTGGCCGCAGTTGAGTGCTGAAGGGGGAGTGCAGCTTCCTCGCGCTCCTTGGGTTTTGTCCACCAAAGAAGAGCGCATTGTGAGGCAAGTAATCAAGTCTATCTGTACTCCGACAGGTATGATGCGTTCTCTCAGGTCCGCATTTTCTAAAGATGACCAATTGTCGGGGCTAAAATCCCATGATTGGCATAAGATATATCAGGTTTGTGAACAGAATGGATTGTAATTAGTGTGGGCATTTTGCAATTTGAAAAGCGACCATTATTCATAATGCTTTCTCATTTGTGGCAGTTTGTCCTACCGATCATGATCGCAGGATGCCTTACTCCAAAAATTCGCGGGGCCATTTACAAGTTGTCGACTTTGGTGCAATGGATCTCACAGAAAGAGATTAAGATGTCCTCTATTGAATCCGCGAGGCGGGGAGCAGTGGAGATGGTCTGTCTCTTTGAGAAACATCTGCCCATTAGCATGCTCACGATACAAGTCCACCTCTTGTGCATCTTGTGGACAAAGTGGAGATTGCTGGACCTGTCCATACGTGATGGATGTTCTTCCTGGAGCGCTTCATGAAAACCCTGAAAGACTTTGTGCGACAACGAGCTCGGCCAGAAGATAGCATGGCAGAAGGTTGGTTGGTGACAGAGGAGTTAGTGCATATCTCACAATGGCTACCAACGGTGGAACCAGACAATGAAATGCTATGGACGCTGAAGGACGATGATAGACTGACTGGAGATGTGGTGGTTGGAAATGGGGTAGAAAAAAGAATGGATGCCTCAATGGAAGAGAAGGTGAATCGCTTTTGTATGTTGTACCATGTCTCCATGGAGACGTGGCTCGCCAAGTACCAGATTGCAAGGCAAGATCGAGAGGAAGCGCGAGCTGAATTCCGACGTAGTACGCATCATCGACCGATTTGATATTCCAAAGGCATGGAGGAGATGCCGTGGTTTATGTCAACATGATGGTTGCATGGAGCCTTGACCGCAGCATCCAGCGAAGGGACAGAGGTCTCAATGGAGGAGTGGGAGTTCTCGAGGGGATGTAGTCCAAAGGTGATGAGGGGTTTAGAATATGTCGTATCTAAATTTTATATGCGACATCATATTTGAGTGTTTCAATGTACAATACAAAATATATAGTGCAGCATGGTCGCGCGGATGGCATTTTCGTGTGGAGCGTATTGACAAAATGCGCTCCACAATGGACTGTGGTGCCATGGCAAGGTTTGAGCAAGAGAGCCGGCAACAAGCAACGGATCCGAACACGATTGTGGATGAGATGGAGTATTTTGGGAACTTGCAAAGTATTATTACGGTGGATTACCGTAGCTTCTCCATGATACTATTCGATGTGCAGTGGTTCAAAGTGGTACTTGGAGGAGCTGGAGCAACAGTTCGACGAGGTCCATCTGGATTTCTCGAAATAGATTTCAAAAAAAAATGGACGGATTTGCGCGACACCTTTGTGTTGCCGGCCCATTGTGAACAGGTGCATAGAGTCATTTGCTTGCTAATTGTAATACGACATGGTTTATGTCACAATGGTTTAAACACACTTTGTACATGTTTGTGAACAGGTAATCTTCTATCCAAATCCCCGACAACCTCGATGGTGGTATGTTATACCTTCAACTCCTCGAAGTGCAAGAGTATATAATCAAAGCGACGTTCCAGGCATAGATGAAGAAAATATGCAAATAGAGGGGTTGATATTACAAGGGGTGGAGGCCGCCGCAAGGTTGGAGCCCGCATCGGCTAACAATGATGGAAATACAGGAGTCCAAGAATTTTTTGAGAACGAGGCAGACTCATTCTTTTGTGGTGACATGTCTATCAACCTTCCAGTGTATGCAGAGTTGTGTCAGGAGATTAACATGGGACCATAGGATACTTCATTCTTGGAGAATTGTATTACTCAATTCGTTGTTTAGATCTTCCATAAAGGTACGTAAGATATGCATTTTAAGAGGGATTTTTTAAAAATGAATTATATTACTGTGCTTTGTATAGTTTAAATTGATTATTCTAATACCATTTTTTATCTGTGCAGGTGACATTTTCAAGATGAGTCAAGGGATGAGCGATGAGGAGTTTCAGGACATGATGGCACGCATGTCTCCAGACCAGCTCGCGAGATTCAGAGAGATGGCAGACCAGGAGCTGTCTCGTTCTTCGTTAGGGAGCTCTGCTAGATCTGCTTCAGTGCGATCAGATGCTTCAGCTTCGAGCAGACGATCGCGACGCTCACGACTTGGGCCAGAGGGAGGGACTGCATCGGGATCAGGGGGATGCTGCTTTGAAGACACGGATGTGGTGTCTTCGTCTCGTCGTTCAGCTGGAGCTGTGTCACCTCCAGGATTTGTCACACTTGTGGGGACGTCTACTCCAGTTACTCCGGCTTTTGTGTAACTATCAGCAGAGCAGGTGGCACCCCTTTGAGTGCCACTCCGAGAGAGGTTACCCCCGTCGGTACACCGGATGTAGAGGGGTCTCCTGGATATGCCCAGGAGCATGGACGGAGATGGGAGAGGACCCATCTAGGCAGACTCCTAGGGGTTATGGATACCTGGTTGATAGTAGGTCAGGAGCCATCATCATGAATGATGAGGGGAGGAGGGTGATGGCTCGCATGAGAGAGTTGTGCCAACAAGTTTTTCGGCACAATGTCCTGGATCATTGGAAGAACATACCGGAGGGGAGCAAGGACTACATATTAGCATCCTTGCACGAGAAGTTTCCGGTGCCAGCTGCAGTAGATAGATTCTCTATGGGCTGGATGATGGGTTGCATGCGTGCATACATGTCACATAGACGATCCGACACACCCAAGGCAATCAAGAGTGGGACTGCAAAGCCCCAGTGGTTAGATGCAGACGACTGGTGCCGACTGAGGGAGGAGGCTACAGATTCACCAGGACGTTGGAGTCAGCAAGCAGCGGGAGGCGGCGAGGGCACGACTCGAGGCCGGAGTGGTCCATCATCTTGGGAGTGGCGGCCACATGACATATTTGGAGAACTTTGTAAGTTTCTCTTTTGTTTTACTTGTTTGTTTTTTTGAAATATTCTTTGTACTGACAATCATGTTTCTAAGAGTTAGCATTTTGTTTTCTTTGCAGCACTCCATTACAAATCGCGATCCGCAAGGCCTTGAGATTCAATATGCAGAGAGGCACGGTCTCAATGCATTGATCGACCTATTGTATAGACACGGCAGCCTTGTAAGTCACTCATATTTCTTATCCGTAGTTACCATGAGATATTTGAATGCATTATTGTATGTTGGATTGATGTGTTGTCTCTTTTTCTGCAGAATCCGTTCAATGCTCCTTTGCGACGGGACGAGCTTTCGGGGGACGAGGATTTGTAGCTCGCCCTTGGATCCTTGGAGCTCACACACCTTTAGTTTTTAGTCGCCTGATCTATGTAGACATTTTCTATGTATTAGTTATATCCTTTCATGATTGTACCAATCGCATTTTATGCGATCATGTATTTATTTCATGTATCAGTTTTATGATTTCAGTATACATTCTTTTTATTTGCAAGCGCTTTGTATGCAGTAGTGCAGAAACTATTTTGTATGGCTCTCATACAGCACACAGTGCTATATGTCAAGCTGCCCTGCCACAAAAAAAAAATTCCCTGTTACCGTCGCTATTTGCGTCGCAAATTTACTCCTCAAGCTGCCGTGCCACAAAAAAAAATTTCCCTGTTACCGTCGCTATTTGCGTCGCAAATTTACTGCTCGCATCGCTATTGGCATCGCTATATGCGTCGCAAATTTACTAGTTGCTTTATTGGATGATGTAGTAGGCTATGAGATCTATAGTTTTATGGATGGCTTCTCTGGGTATAGTCAGATACAAATGCATCCAAATAAGACAGCCCTTATAACAGAATGGGGAGAATTTGTAAGTATTGTTATGAATTTTGGTTTGAAGAATGGACCACCAAAATTTCAAGGTGTAGCTCATAAACATTTGATCCATATCTTGCATATTTTATGAGGGTTTTCATAGATGATTTTTGTGTATTTGGCAAGAAAGCTGATCATTTGCAACATCTCACACTGTGTTTTGAAAGATGCCATAAATTTGGGATGTCACTTAACTCATTTAAATATGTTTTTGCTACTAAAAGAAGAGTCTTTTGGATCATATTATCTCAGAGGAAGGTATGGCTATTGACTTGAGGAAAATTCAAGCAGTTCAGAAGTCTGTTGTACTTACAACACTGAAGAAGCAATGCGCTTTGTGGGGCAAGTAAAATGGCATAGTAGGTATTTGTGGTATTTAGCTCATATTTGTGCTCTACTTACACTGCTTACTAAGAAGGGAGTTCAATTTGTCTAGAGGGATGACTAGGATAAAGCTTTTGATATTTTGAAGAAGATGGTAGTAGCACCAATTTTACAACCTCCATAGGGGGGGGGGGTATTCCATTCCATGTATTTGTTGATGCATCTAACATTGCGATGGGTGCAATTTTGATGTAGGAAAGAGTTGTAGGCTGGTTTTAGACATGTCTACTATGCAAGTAGAAGGCTTACAACAGCTAAGAAGAATTATATAGTAACTGAAAGGGAAGCTCTCAGAATGATATTTGCATTGCAGAAGTTTAGGCATTACTTATTGGGGAATCAAGTAAATTTTCATGTGGATCATCAAGCTTTATTATATCTCATCAATAAACTGCAGGTTACAGGAAGATTGGCAAGGTGGATGCTTCTTTTGCAAGAGTTTGACCACAAAATAGTGCATACACCAAGTAAAGAGCATACTGTAGTTGGTTTTCTGAGTAGACTTGAGTTAGTGGACCATGTACCAGGGGGAAATGATTAGTTGCTTGATGGAGAGATGTTCAGTGTTTAGGTGGATCAATTCAATTCCTTTTATGATCAAATGTTGAAATTTTTGCTTCATGGAGTGATGCCTGCAAAATTGTCAAGAGATCATTGTAGAAGGTTGGCATTGCAGAGCAGAAACTTTCAAGTTATTATGGGAATACTCTATAGAGGGGCATTGATAATGTGTTAATGAAATGTGTAACTATTGAAGAACAATCCATTGTTCTACATGAGGCCCATGTGGGACTGACAAGAGGTCGTTTTTCTAGTTGATTACCGGCAAGAAGATTCTTCAACCTATTTTGTGGTGGTCAACAGTACTTAAAGATGCTCATTAATATGTAAAAGAGTGCATTGTTTGTATGAAGGAAGGTCAACCTCAATCTAGGGACAAGATGTAGGATCATCGTGATTTGCCTCTAGAGCTTTTCCAAAAGTGGGGTATTGATTTTATGGGCCCTTTCAAGCCAACTGCTTGTCAAAGAAAAAACCAATATATTTTGGTATGCACGAATTATTGTACTAAGTGGGTTGAAGCTAAAGCTTTGTGAAAGGTGAGAAGGATTGAAGCTTGCATGGGACAGCTATGGTGGGAGAGCAAGAGCAAGAGAGAAAGAGACTCATGATGTGGGAAATCCAACAGTCAGAATTTGTGATCGGCCTTCCCTTTATTCATATGTCACTAAAAGAATAAAGAATAAAGTGATGGTGATGGGCGCCCGCCATATGCAGTATGCAAGGTGGGTATTGTTAGTGTAGTAATACACAGGCGGCTAGGCAGAGGCACCTTCACCCCCAACAATCTCCCAATTAAAGGCAAATCTGCCCCAATGAGGAGTGAAAAATAAAAAGAAAAGATAGTACAACATGTACACATGTATAACATGATAAGGAAAGACGTCATCTCATCCCACGCCCATCAATCTCTTGAGGAAGGCAAAGCGCTCCGTAGAGAGGCTTTTGGTGAGTAGTTCTGTAGGATTCTAGTCAATCAAGATCTTGACAAGGTCAACAGACTTGTCCTCAATGACCCCACGTATGAAAGTGATACCTCACCTCAATGTGTTTCGTCTTCACATGGAAGACCGGATTCTTGGCTAACTGAATAGCATTGATAGAATCCGAATGCAATGTAGAGATAGCATCAATACCAAGGTCATGAACCAAATGGCCTAACCATATGGACTTCTTGCAAGCCTTAATGGTTGCAACATACTCGGCCTCAGTGGTGGAAAGAGACGTATACTTCTGCACCCTGGACATCCAAGAGACAACACCTCCAGCATAGGTGAACACATAGCCAGAAGTGGACTTCCTACTATTTGCATGTCCTACATAATCAGAATCAGTGTACTCCACGACTCTTGTATCGTGGTTGCCATAGCATATGCACATATCTGCAGTGCCCTTCAGGTACCTCATGGCATCCCAATGCATCGGATTTCTACATTATGGGATAGGCCCATACTTTACGTGAAAAATCATCTATGAAAGTAACAAAATACTTCCCACCACCCATAGACTGGCAGGGCATGGGCCCACAGACATCAGAATGAGCCAAAGCAAAGAGCTCACTCATGCGTGACATATCAGACTTATTATATGTAGATCTAGTCTGCCTGCCATAAAGACAATGATCACAAGAATCAAAATGAGAATAGTCAACGGGCTGTAAGTACTGCAAAAACTAGAAAGCATTTTCATTCCCTTAACGGACATGTGCCCCAAACACGAATGCCAAAGAGATACATGAGGTAAAGACCCCACAGACAAAGCATGATCAACTATAGATCCAGAAACAACTAAGGGGTAGAGGCTACCAGCCTTGTCACCCTTCGCAAGCACAAGCTTGCCACGAGTAATCTTCCATGCAGAGTCTCCAAAAGATACATGATATCATGCATCATCAAGCTGTCTAACAGACATGAGACTGCATATCAATACAGGTACATGACATACATCATGCATAACAAAACTGGTGCCAAAAGAAAAGTGCATCCTAACATCACCAATGCCGATAATCTCAAGAGACTTGGGCGCACAAAACCCGAAACATAATGGTATGAATGGAACGACTCTCGGCAAGGTGTCATATGAAAGGAGGCACCTAAGTCCAAGAGCCAACACTGTGCATACATAGAGTGTATCTCTCTCATCTATGAAGCACTAGATGAAGCTGCTATAAGGATATAATCTCCATCACTATCCTTGAGCCGCATAACATTGATCTCTTTAATTTTAACACTTGACTTAGTAGGTACTATCCTGCGATCAAAAGACTTTTCTTGCACTTTCTCTTCCCCCTTGTCTTTGTGCCTTTCATTGTGCAATTCATGACACTATGGTCTTGTGTGGCCTTTCTTCCCACAATGATGGCAAGTCAGATTGGCATTTCTCCCATGAGACTTACTGCACAACTTGCCATGTGATTTGGACTGAGATTTCTGTGAATCCTGCATCCACGACCATTACCAGGGTCATTCTTTGCATTTCCATCATGTCGGTCTCCAATTATCAAAGCATGAGACACAGAGAGGTATCCAAATACTTACGATTTATCTCTCCCTATAAAAGAGAGCTCTCAACATTAGATAGCTTCAGAGTAGTGGCAGAAGGACATAAGGTAGTGCAAAATACATCCCAATACTCATTAAGAGTTCCAAGCAAGAGCAATAGAGTGACATCCTCTTTGAAATTAATGCCCTGCGAAACCAAGTTCCTAAGAATAGCATGAAACTAGCTCAAATGAGCTGACATGGTCACATTCTCTTTCATGCAGAGATCCATAAGTTATTTCAGTCATTTGGCAATACATTTGGCTTGCAGGACTTTGCTTGTCATAGAGGTTCTTGATCTTATCCCAAAGCTGCCAAGCACCCTGTGCTTCCTCAACCACATTGTAATGCACATGTTCAGTGAGAGACAAGATGAGGTTGGATTTGCATAACTCATCCAACTCCATCCATTCATCATTAGTCATAGTTTCATGCTTCCTCAACCACATTGTAATGCACTTGTTCAGTGAGAGACAAGATGAGGATGGACTTGCATAACTCATCCAGCTCCATCCATTCGTCATTAGTCATAGTTTCAAGCTACTCTCCACTCAACCTTAGTAGCTTTATCTGCAATTTTTGCACCAATACTTGCCAAACTTGGCTCTTCCAATAGGCATATTTCGTACCATCAAGCTTAGTGATGTTGAAGACAACACTATCAGTGGACGAAGATGCCATATTGCAAGCTAAAACTGTGTAGACAATTCAAAACTGCTTGCTCTAAATTGCAAAAAATGACCAAAAAATCACGAAAACCAAGGCAAAATGGTGAGAAATGAGTATTTAATGATGCTACCCACCAAGTACCATCAAAAGTACATCAAACCAAGATAATTTATCATGAAAAATACATCACAGTCTGGAGATATATGCTTGCTGTAATAATTTGCAGTAGTGTACAATGAGAGCTAACAGTAGGCAAAAAACAATATTCCAAGTCAACCACTAACTGTCAATGCAAAACCAGCATCAAGCGAGCATCAACAAGCATGTAACAGTCAAACTGACATGAGCCAACACCCAAGCATGTCAAACAAAGTCCATTAGTAAAGTCAGTACACCCCCAAATCAATAGGGCAAAATGTACATTCCATTGCCAAGACTTCTGACACAAGTAGGTGTCTCCTCACTGAATACAAAGCCGAATCAGCCCAAGTACATCTACACGGATCAAGGCATATCAACCATACAGCATCCACAAGGAGATCCCAGTCTCAAGTATCCAAAAGCTCAATATGCATAACTTATAATGTTCAATGTCTGATAAGCGTACAAAGACACTCACACTGGCACAAAAGCCGTAAGTGTCACTTCTCAAGGCTGAATGAGAGCTATGCTATTTTCTTGGCATAGAGATAATCAGGACTCCAAAGGATATATGGTTTTCAGTCTCACAGGCATAGTATGTTTTGGATATATTGAAGAAGTATGGTACGGTTGATTGCAAGCCTATTTCTATAGCTTTGAATGTTAATACTAAGCTCAATGTACATGAGGATGACTTGATTGAGGATATCACAATGTTTCAAAAGATTGTGGGCAACCTTATCCATTTTATGATCACCAGGCCAAACCTAAACTACAAAGTTGGTTTGGAGAGTCTAGTTATGCAGCTTCCACTGAAGCCACATTTGGATATAGTGTAACACACATTGCACTATGTCAAGTCCACATTGGATTATACCTTGTTCTATAGTGGAGTTGTACCATTGGACTTGCATGGTTACATAGATGGAGATTGGGTTGGTAGTATTTCGTATAGGAGGTTTATTGGTGGTTTTATATTTTCCTTTGGTAGTGTTGTTGTTACTTCGAGTAGCAAGAAATAACCAACAACTGCCTTATTTAGTACAAAGGCAGAGTATAGAGGTATTGCAATTGCAACATGTGAGGTAGCTTGGTTACACAAGCTACTTGGTGATTTGGGGATACACGTGGATAAGAAGATTATCATTTACTATGATAACCTTAGTAGCATTCAATTGGCAAGGAACCTAGTGTATCATACGCGGAGGAAACACATAGAGGTTCATTACTATGTCATTTAGGAGTGGATTCTGGTAGGTGACATTGACTTGGTTAATGTTAGCACAAAGGATCAATTTGTTAATATTTTCACCAAGGCCTTGGGAGTTGAGAAACTTCAATGCTTCAGGACTATACTTGGAGTTCACAAGCTCATGTTGAACTCGAGGAGAAGTGTTGAGATGTTGAGCTCTACATGAGCTGGCATCCACTACACACCTTGGTAATGTGGTAGGACATTATTCACTCGCATGTTAGGTGATCGGCCCGAGGATATGAGAAACGTGATTCTAGAGCTAGACTAAACCCATGTAGTGCATCCTTGGTTATAGCACATTCATCATATCTCCTCTTTTCCCTTAGCAGATTCATACTTAGTAACCACGCATACATACATTGTGGTACTTTCATATTAGTCTTTTGTCATGTTCTAAACTTAGTTCTTTTGTGTGGAAGAAGAAGTCTAAGAAGAAGAAGGAGGAGAAGGAGGAGGAGGAGGTTTAAGCCTTATATCTCTATGTGCTCATTCCCATTGCTTTTGTGTGAATGCTCTTGGTCTCTTCACCTCTCTCCTCTCTTAATTGTTTTATAAGGAACCCACTTACCACTAATCCCTTTGCTCTGTTGGTAAGTGCCAACTATCATAGGCATCATCTCAATTTTGTTGCAACCTCAAACATGCATTCTAGATGGACGTTGTGCATTATTATCTTTTGCAATCAACCACATATAACCACTTGTTATCCTTGTCTATTGCCACCACACAAGTAAATGTACATACATGTATATATAAATGTATATATGTATGTGTGTGTGTATCTTTGAGGACCATGTTACAATATTTAGTTAGCTTAAGGGCCAACCATTTCGATTCCTTCTTAAACATTATCACCACATGTATGTATTTGTGTGCAAAGATAATGAAATATCACTCTCCAATCTATAAAGATATTGAAATATAACTTGCAAATTTGTCACTTGTGACTCATGAATTGTGATACACCTTTCTTTTATCTCACAATTTTATTATAGGATTTTATAATTTGACTAAAGTACAAAGATAATGAAATGTCACTTACCAAGTTGTCACTTGTGACTTATGAATTGTAATACTTTTTTTTTTCCATTCCACAATTTCAATGTAGAAATATGTACTTTGATTGGAAAAGATTTAGATATAGTCCTATCTAATCAATGTGATAGTCACGAAGCTTGGAAGTAGTGCAGACTTTCATGAAAAGCTAATGTTTGGTGTTAAGCGAATTATCAAAATTGACAAAAAAACCTTGAAATTCTTGGAGAGGGTTTTTTAATTTTGAAATCGTAAGCCATTTTAATCATAATTTGACATAGTATCATCCTACTCATCACAAGGGGAGTCAAAACCTGCTCCCTCTACTAAACCTTAGTCACACTAGGGAGGTACAGGGTGAGTGGGGTGATTAATCCCACACTCACCCTACTAGCACTTCAAAAAAATGGGGTTTTAAGACATTACTAGCAGGGTTATACTATTGTTCTTCAATTGGTGCATATGAGCTTCTTAACCCCACCTTATCTAACATGTTGTTACACCTTTCTATAAGCCAAATTAGTGGGTCCAATTGCATAAGGCTTTTTTCAAAATCTTCATTTGTGAATGGTGTTGAGCAATGCTATGACTAATGGCTTGCTTTCTTTTCCTCTCCCTTTCAAGGATATGGTATGACCTCAAGGTGAATGGAGATCTTTCAGCCTACTTACCTTAGGGTGACCCAACTCTAGTGTAACACATGTTAAACTTTTATTCAACAAGCTCCTGTTCAAACCCTGCATGGAGAAAACCCTTTATTTAGTGCTAGACAAAAAATGTCAATTTTTTTGTTTTAGGTGGGGGTAGACACCAATGCTCATGAATTTTTTTTTTCCCCATCCAGTGAAAAAAAGAAAGAAGCTTAACTCCACCCGGTTTTGGGAGGGAAATAACCGGTTTTATAAATAAAATGCTAAAAAATAGCCAGCTTTCCTCAAGACGCTTCAAGTTCAATTGGCTTTTTGAACATCGTACCTAGAAAAATTACACTAAAAGATAGTTTTCTATGAACGCTGGGGGCACCACAGTTTCAATAGGTTCGATTTTTTTTTGAAAATTGTTCACCCACCAGTGAATGGGCGACTTGTAGGATGCATGATGCCTCTTTTGAGGGGGTAGGGTTGCCACAAAGACCCATAGGTTGGCCGGGAGAGATCCATAGGGTATCCATAGGTTCACCGGGTTTTAAAACTTTTTTGAAACTGTTTGTTGCCCAATGGATGGGCGACATCTGGGATGCACGCCCCTTTTGCCCTTTCGCCCCTGCCTCGCGTGAGTGCACCCTTAAGATCCTGCAAGTCGAAGTCATCTCATGTGGCACGACTCCAGAGGTTGAAGGGTTCCTTCAACGACGAGCTGGCCTCCATATCTGCTATAAATGCACAGAAAGGCAAGGTACGACTGTGAAATCTGGACCGATCTGACAGACAGCCTAGTGGGTAGGCACTGGGTAGGGTTATTAGTAGCCACTCTGCGAATCAGAGGGGACGAAGAGCCAGGCTATGAGTCGCAAGAGAGCATCTCCCGAGCTGAGCTCGCAGGGCTTCCATGTCGGCCAGGGCCAATTACAGGAGCCCATGAGTGGAAGGCCACCACGTCTCAGGATCAAGAAGAGGGCGCCGGTGATCATCCAGATGTACTCACCCGAAGTGCTGCAGGCAGCAGACGCCCACAGCTTCATGCGCTTGGTCCAGGGCCTCACAGGCCGAGCTGGCCAAGCCGCCATATTAGCTGATCCTTATCCGAGATCAAGGCCTGCAACCATAGCTGGAGGAGGCCCAGCAGCAGCCGCAGCATCAGTCGCCACAGCCGCACCGCGGCCACACCCGCCGCCAACCTTGCTGAATCCGGCACCCCGCTCCCCCATGCGGCCCTACCCTAATTCTAACCTAATTCCCACTCCGCCGCCTGCTAATCGCAGCCTCCCGTCACCCATCTTCGATTTCTCCCCCTCCCTCATTCTGCCTTCCCCTTCTGCTCTCGACATGCCTGACATCCCTGCGCTTCTGAATATGTCAGCTTCTCCGGCCTTTCGACATTACTATTCGCCCCTCCCGATCAGAGCCCCTCTGAATACTAGTACCCCTCATGCCGGCACCGGCCTGCCCTCGCCCCCGTTCCCCGCAGTCCTCTCTTCCCCCGGGCCTCTCACCCCCCTCTTCTTGGCCGACTTCCCCCCCCTCTCCCCCGCACCAGCTCATAGTTATGTGCCTGCAGCCAGCCGTAGCAGCTTGCAGTCCCCTCCGGATTATCCTCTTCTCCGTTCACCGTTCCGACATGGCATGAAATACTAGTTGCTGCCTGGCTAGCATTTCCATGGTTGTGGATTGGAATAGCATGCAGTGCCTTTGATCACTCGATCAATTGTCATATGATCGCACCGCAGACTGATCATCCTGTATATTTTACACAGGCCATGATGGATAAGCATCATGTAACCCACACTAGAGAGGGATTCGTATTGTACATTACGCTTATGGCATGACGGATAAGTATCACAGGTAGCACTGCAGATAGATCTGGGTATACGTTCCAGATTTGGCATGCGATGCTGTGCAGTGAGTTCATTCTTCAGATGATAAGAGGCATATATTGACAGCTACGAAAAAAAAAAAACAAAAACTAATGGTTTTCCCATTAGCTTCACTTGCGAACTTCACAGTACAAGCACATCTGTATGGCCAGAGGATGGAAGAGGCCAGTGTTTTAGCAGCAACTTTTAGAGGTTTGCTCTCAGCTTCATCTCCCACACATGCATGTCTGGACTTTCCTGGCTGCTGATTTTCACCTTGTAGTAACTCTGAACCTTAAATTTGGCTCGGCTTGCCTCCCCTTGTACTCATTTGCAAAGAAAGCTCAACCATGGTATATATTAGTGCAAAGCCTGTGATTACAAATGACATTATAATTTTATTGTCTTGTGTAGGAGTAACAACTCAGCCTCCCATGTATATGTAAAATTCAAAAATTTGTAACAAGTTGGCTTAGCCATTAGCAAAACAAACTTCTTAGCTGGATGGTAAGTCATTTTTGTTTAACAAAGCCTCTTGAGAGGCTCATTGAGAGGTCTGATTTACGTTTGCACTCCATGCCTAGGACCATACAAGTGTAGGTCTTAAGGGCATGGGTTGAAACCCCTCTTTTCCAATTCCCTTTGCTTTCTCTCTCTCACTAGCGCGCGCGCACACACACACACACACATGCCTATTTTCATTAACCTCTCTATATTTCTATTTGTGCCTCTTTGATTTACCTCTACCTCTATAGGATCAAGCATCTTGATACGATTAACATCTCTATGTATCTAGCCATGCTTTTTCATTCTATCTCCATCTCCATAGATATTAAATTCTTTTCTTATTAACATTTTTGTATGTTTATCACTATGTGGTTGCATGTGCCTCTCTAGTCTATCTCCATAGACTCTACTTTGTTTTCATTAACATCTCTGTGTGGTTAATCTCCATGTGTCTATCTGTGTCTTTTTAGTTTACCTTCATTAATATCTACCCAATTGATCCCCTAATTAATAAGCCTTTTGTTTTCTCAAGAATCAAAAACCTGGTAAATATGTGTGTGAGTGAAAATTGATAGCTTGGTTGCACTCGTTGGTGCAATGAACAAGTGAAAGTATATGTTCATAACACTACAACAAAAAGGCTCCATAGATGTGCTTGTAGACGTAATATTTGAATTGTATTTAAAAATATCGAACGTATTTATTACCCCGTCTACTAGTGCGCCTAAAATTTCGCGTCTATAAGCGTGTTTATAGTGAAAACTACATGGGTATATAGACGCGAAAACATACACAAATATAGACACGTCTATTGATGCGCTCCGTAAATATTTAATCATATTTATAAAAAAGTAGATATATTCAAATTTTGCGTCTATAGACACGTGTAATTGCGCATCTAAAAAGACGTGTACTTTGCAAATTTTTAACGATTATAGACGCGCATTTTTCTTGTAATTTACACGTATAGATAGACGCACAAAACAGAGTATGAAAAAAAACCAAAGAGCATATGTTTTTTTTCCCATCAAATTGTATGCTTAGGGAAAACAGAGAAAGAATATTATACTGGAAGCAAAAGAATGTGGAAAGTCAAAGTCCATATATTGATAATAACACATAATGAGCGTACTGTGTTGAAACATTTGTACATATTTCGAAGATTTTTATACTGAAAATAAAACAATGTAAAATACGAAATTTCATATATAAAGATGAAGCATTTTTACATGACAAGTTTCAGTGCTTGTGACCTCAAGCATGGTCATGGTTGCAAGCACCTGAAAGTAATATATATAAAAAATGAAAACTATAATGTCAAGGGGATGTATGTACGCATGGGGCTCCTCTACATCTCCTCAGAAGAGGTATCATCGTCGCTACCACCACCGTTGTCGGTGCCACTGCCAGTGTTGCTATTGCTAGTCTCCCCTTTGCTATTCTCGATTGCATTAGGATTCACCTACACAATGGATTAAGGTATATAAATACCATTACAAACAATAAATTAGAGTTACCTGTACTTTTCATGTAAAAAATAAAATATACCTCTTTTGGCTATGGAATCCTCATGATACGATTGTATTGCTCCTCTGTGATTAGTCCCTCCTCGTAGAAATGCTGTCAAGTGGACGTCCGGTTATGATCTCGATGGTAGTCTACCTCTTTAAGAGTAGGCATCCTATCAACGATATGATACTACAAAATAATTTTAACATACAACGTATTAGAACACACTACATAATGAATTGAAACAAATTATAAAATTTAATTTTTTTAAAAAAATCAAATAATACTTACAAACTCACCCTCCCATGACTCCCTGCTATCCGATCCATAATGTGACGATCCCATGGTTGCCATCTGGATACGTTGCGTCTTCGTATGGTGGCGACTTGTCATTTTCTCTACTGCTCTCTTCTTGGCCTATTTTCACTCCCTGCGGTACCAATTGGGTGGTTGGCCATATCCAAGGCGCCCCTACTCTTGTCTCTGTATGACTCCTTACCGCGCATCATAAGGTGAGACCTATTGTTATGAAGCGCGTCTCTCATCTTTGACCATTCCCAATCATCTGAGAATTGTGAATTCTCGGGATTAGGGTACCTTCTATGTACTGCCCTTAGCACCTCTTGCCACAAACCACTTTTTTTGTGCTTGAAGGGAATCATACAATCTTTGTATGTGGCATGCACGACTCCTCAAGTAGGCTATCACTTCCCTCCCCTGAGGATTATGCAAGATACCATCAACATCTGTGACAGAGTAGTACATTTGTGGAGGCTTACCTCTCTCATTTCTTGGTGAGGGTGATTGAGAGCCACCTCCTAGGCAACTCCCACAAAGTCCTCGACCTCCTCGTCCTCCCGCACGACTCTCCCTCCTCCCTCGGTGGGCACTATCCTCTACCTCACTCGATGCATGTACTTTTGCAGATGCACGTGCTTCGGTCGATCCATGTACTTAAGCTAATCCCTGTGTATCAGCTGATCTATGTGTATGCATAGTGCGTGGAGTACCTGTTAGAGGTATACCAAGGTTTGGTGTTTGTACGGTAGTGCTAGGCAAAGATGTGATAGGTGTCCCAGACATGACACTAAAAACCTCCTATGTAGTGGGAGGGCGACCAAGATAACTGGTCATCTCCCCCATGAATTGCTCCTTGTTCGAAAAACCTCCAAAAAAACTACTAACACCTCTAGAAAACTCCGCTAACGTGTTATCCATGCGTTCCAAATCACGATCAATGTTGAAAGATCCAGGATTCCACATCTACACAAGCAAAAATCCATTACTACAAAATCAAGAAGCTTTGAAAGATGCAGTTCTGTTTCGCGTTTGTTAGCGCATCTATATCCACGTCTACTCTGCATTCTAGACGCGCCAATAGACGCGAAAGCATAATACTAAACAAAGAAAAACTCAGACCTTAACTCTAATTAGTTATGCAATATTGCGCGTCTATAATCGTGTCTAAAAATGCATCTAGACTGTCAGCCAGACGTGCAAAGTCGGACCATGTTTTCAAAAACTATTATAAAAAACGGTGCAAAGCCTCCATAGATTGTCTGAAGCATGTAAAGAGAGAGAGAGAGAGAGAGAGAGAGAGAGAGAGAGAGAGAGAGAGAAACAGACAAAGAGAAAGCAAAGAAGATTGAGAGAGAGACAAACAGATAAAGAGAAAGCAAAGAAGATTGAGAGAGAGAAGAAGAACTCACCTTATTTGCTTGTTCCGACGGATGGCGGCTAGGTTGCAAGCTCCTTGTCCTCCTCCTCCCTTCCCTTAGTAGGTTGCTTGATTCTTATTCTCTTCCTTGCTATTTAGCTCTTGTTCTTTACTCTCTGGCTCTTCCTTCCTCCTCTTTTTACTCTTATTTCCTTCCGTCCTTGCCTTCATGAAGTGATAGATAGACATGATTAGTGATGTCGAGCTTGAACTGTAGAAAACACAAAAAAAACGCAAGAAAGTACTGATTTGAAAAGAAAGCTACAACTTTTTTTAAAAAAAATTAATATTTGCGTAGCGCGTCTGTAAGTGCGTGTAATTGCTCGTCTATATGTGTAGATAAAACATATTACACGTGCTGATAGACGTGATTACAATTAAACTTATTAAAATGCTAGCTTATGGTTGTTTTTGGATCAACATGACTTTTCTAGTCTTTCAATATCAAAATGTTTGTCTCCATATTGTAAATATCAAAATATTTAGGAAATATGACATATATGTCAAATGAAATCATATATGTCCTTATGATTCAGGTGTAATTATATCGTCATCTTCTACTAGTATGGGACATACTGAGTCAACAAACAGTACATCCTCCAGTGAGGACGAGACATTGCGTCTTCACAATCGAGACACTTAGCTACGATGAAAAATCAAATGTATGTGTTATCGTTGTCGAGGATGTTTTTTTCAAGTACGTCGAATCACAATGTTGCACCTCAGCATGTACGGAGAGTGGGACCAAGAAAAAGACTCAGTCATTTTTACTACTTTATTTACACAAATATTATTTGTCTATGTTGTGTCGTCACCATTAAACAAAACCTCATTTTTTTGATTGGGCAGGATGCAGTACCACATCCTCGAATGGTCTCTCCAAGGTGTCGAGAGGCTATAAAGCGTTCACGTGAGGAGGCAGAGTCCTCAAGAAGAGTAGAGACTGATGACGACGATAGCAGCCCTCTTTAAATGCCCCATCAAGTTTTGGAGAAAGAGATTTTGGACAACATAGTGCACGATTTATTTTCCCATGAGGTTCGGGGGGAGGGCGCCATTAGAGAGACGGATGACCCACTACACATAGCATCGAAAACTCCATTGTACGAAGGTTGCACATACTCCGTTCTACGTACATCTCTTGAGATACTAAACTTACAAACCATTTATGGATGGAGTAATGCTAGCTTGAATGCATTATTGAAGTATGTATCATTTGATATTAATTCATAAATGCTTTTAGACAATATTTGCGATTTGTTAACTCTGTTTGCACAATATATGCAGGTTGTTGTCGCAAATGCTTTCAAATGGAAATAAATAACCAAGTAGAAGGGAGCAAGCAAGGTGTTTCTTGATATCTCTTGGAGGTCTCGATTACGTTAAAATCCATGCATGTGTCAATGATTGCATATTGTTTCGTGGGAATCATGCATCTGCACGACAGTGTTCTATTTGTAGTGAACCAAGATACAACCAGGAGATGAAATCAATGGATGTGCCTCGTAAGGTTTTGCGACATTTTCCTATTATTCCATGTATTCAACTTATGTATAAGTGTGAATCTATTGCGAGACTCATGTCATGGCATGCTAGTCACCATTCAAGTGATGGAAAGTGGAGAGTTTCTTCAGACACACTAGCTTGGCAACACATAGACAATTTGTGGCCTACTTTCAAAGAAGAGCCTAGAAATTTGAGATTTGGTCTAGGATTAGATGGAATAAATCTATTTGGCATCAAAAGCACCTCATATAGTGTATGGCCAGTGGTATTGGTGAAGTATAATATCTCTCCGTCCATGGCAATAAAAAAAGGACATGTAATGTTGTTCCTTTTGATTCATGGAAAACACAAAGTAAAAAACATGGACGTTTACTTAGAGCCTTTGATCGAGGAGCTAGAAATGCTATGGAGAGGTATTGAGGTACAAGATGTAAGTACATCATTGTCCTCTAGAGAATTCACTTTAAAGGGCATGTTGTTGTGGACCATGCATGACTTTCCAGGCTATAGAGAGTGTTCAAGTAGTTGCATACTCTATTTTATTCATTCTTACCCTTAATCAAATATATGTCATAATTAACCCACTTGTTTCTACAGGTTTAACTACATCAGGATATCATGCATGTCCAATTTGCGGTCCCTCTCTGGTTTCTTCTAGACCGACACGCTTAAAGAAGGTTATCTATGACAATCATCATCGTTTTCTTTCTATTGACCACCCCAAATATGCACCCCCCACTAATGGAAGAACTCCACAATCTCTGACCATTCAAGATTGGAAGGACACTTGGACACACGCCAATGATCATCCTCCACTCGGCATGAGTCGATAACTAGTTTACTTCTTTTGTTTGTCTTTAAAGTACACTCCATTATGAGAACGAGAAATAATATATTGTTTGTGCCTTAGATTCTCTATATTTTTTCGTCTCCCATATTGGACTGAACTCAAGATCAATCACTTGTTGGACCCCATGCATATATTTAAGAATCTTGCATCTACATTATGGGATCACTTAATCGGGGCTCGTGATTCTGTCAATGTAAGGGAGGATTTACGTAGCATTGGACATATGAGACGAGCTTGGCCACGCATCGGACCCAGAAGAAAGATCGAGTTACCGCGTGCACCTTGGATGTTGTTGAAGATCGAAGAAAAGATGGTGAAGCAACAGATATGTAGCTTTCGAACTCCCACAAGATATATGAGATACCTCAAGGGAGCCTTCATAAAGAAAAAAAAACGAGGTGTGGAGCAACTATCCGGTTTGAAGTCTCACAATTGGCACAAAATGATTCAGGTAAGCGACAAAACTAATCATCGTTTGCAATTGCATGTTGGTAGATTTGTGAGTTTGAAGGAAATCGATCCAAATACATTGCAAGAGGCTCGAGTATTGTCCATTGAGGTGGTTTGTTTTCTTTCCATAGTCGTGAGTTTTCTTTACAAAATCTTACTAAAGTGGACCCCTCTTTACCACGACTATGGAAAGATGATGAAGATTTGAGGATAACCTCTATAATACCTCAAGGAAAAAGAAGGAGCAAAGTGCTAATGACAGAGGAACTTCGTAAGTTAAATGTATTTTGTATGCTTAACAACGAAGTAATGAGCAAATGGGTGACACTATATAAAGAAGCAAGGACAAGAAGAGTAAGCGAAAGGCAAGCATTTCGTGCTAGACATGGACGTAATGTCCCATATCCAGAACGTTTAAGTATGCTTCCTCGTCTTATTGATATAGATTGGCTACATGAAGAAATGGAGAAGATGAAAAAAGAGGAGGTGATGGATATATCGCAAGAGGAGTGGGAATACACACGAGGTTGCTTATCAAAGGTAAGACATACTTATAATTAAATTATCTTTAGTTATATATGATATAATAATTTCACATGTTTCATCTTTAACTAAATCATTAATATAATCTCAACAATGTACTACTAGTGCACATTGTTCAATGCTATTTGGTGTGAAGGCAAACATTTTTGAACTCAATGTATAGATTATAAGAGAAATACCCAGGATTGTGGTATCCTCGCAAACTTCCAAGATACCAATGGCACCATGGAAGGTTATTGTGGCTTGATCCAAGATATTTTGAAGCTTGACTTTAGGCGATTTTTTATATATGTACTAGATGTGAAGTGGTTTAAAGAAGTAGTAACAATGGGTGAGCATTGCACAATTAGACGTCATCCAAGTGGTTTTGTAGTGATTAACTCTAAAAAATTTCACCAAGGTAAGAATGACACATTCGTACTACCTCAACAATGCGAGCATGTATATTAGAAGCTATTTATTTTCATATATATTACTTCTTTATACATTCTCAAAATACAATAAATATGTAAGTTGCTTATTTTTTTTAAAAAAAATGCAGGTTGTGTATCACCCAATGGTAAATAATAACCGATGGTAGCACGTCGTCCCCATATCTAATTGTTCAAAACCAATATATGGCAATGCTACCAACATAGATATAGTTGATGACAATCCAACAATCAATGATGATCTACATGATGATGCCATGATCGATGATATACATGATGCAGTGCAAGATGATCCCCGCGAGGATGTTCAAGGAAGCGCAGAAGAGGATAACAATATGATTGCAGATGATGATGAAGAAATTGAGCATAGTAATACATTTGACAGTGGGATAGACTTATTTGTTTCATTGCCTATTGGTAACATAGACCTAGAGGTAGATAGTCTAGCAAGGGCCGATCTCATTGAAGATGAGATTGATCATTCATTGTAGCATATAATTAGCTTTGAATGATTGGATGTATATTTGTAATACTCAGAAACAACTAAAATATCAATTAAGAGCCGTTTACTTTTGTGATACATATAATGTTTATTGTGTTATAGTATTAGAATTGAATGCGCACATCCAAAGAACAATGCACCAAGATGCACAAAGAAGTACAATTGGGTAAGCTATATTAGACCACAAAGAAGTAAAGTTGGTAATGTATTCTAAAAAATACTAGCTGTTAAGATGTTTGATCATATTTAGGGACTTTATGAGAAATGAAAAATCAGTGCGTTTATTTTCGCATCTATAAGCGCGTTTAAAAACACGGGTATATAGACGCGTTTTTTGCATCTATATACTAGTGCCAATAGATGCGCTGATAAACGCACCCACTATTTCATGTGTACAATCCACGTTTGTAGGGCCTTTCTCTTATAGTGTAACTTGCAAAGTAAATGCAAAAAACTAACATGATATCTTTATGGCATACCATCCACAAAATACAATGGCTAATAGGACAAGTGAAGCAAATTGCATGAATATTAGGATTTCACTCTCTATCTTATTCATTGAGTTTTCAATCACCTGCTATGTAGGAAAGATGGCTAGGCAAAAGATAGCGACAAAGAAGCTTCCTTTGAAAGCTCTCTATTGTGTAAATTAGCTCAATGGGGCATCCACTTCTCAGGTGCCATCTTTGACAACAACACTTCATAGCCTACCAATGGATCCCCCTTCACAACCTAACCTAGCTTCCTCGAGCTATCCTGAGAGGGGTCCTCCTTAACATCCCCACAAGAAGTGGAAGTGGAGAACATGTATAGTGGTTATGATAGAAATCAAGAAGTATCAACACCTTTCAATCTCATCATTCCAAAGACTAGTTTCTCAAAACTTGTTTATGAGATTATGCAAGACATGTATTGAATAGAAAGTAGGAGGTGATTTTTATTTCAAGGTCAAGAAAAACCCAATTGCTTCATTGAAGAATGTATTCATGCTTTGAAAGGGGTTGTGCGGGCTTTTTTGGTAGACTTGATGATTGATGATCAATGTTATATAATACATTTAATGCATTATTATAAATCTAGAGACTGAAGGATGCATTCATTCCAATGAAATAAATATTGTTTGTAATATGGTCTTATTGGACAAGTGTCCACATGCATACGACACATGCTTTTGTCTAATTGAAAATTGTTGTACTAGCTTTGAAGTATGAACAACGTTTTTGTTTTCAATCTTCACTCTCAGCTTAGATGTGTGTCTTCTTACTTTGTTTTGCCTACATAATTACAATACTTTTATTATTGTTAATATTAACATGAAAAACATGTCCAAAATTACCATGTCTTGTTGCACATTTTACTCTCAAGGTCTTCGTAGAGTATGTGTGAATTAGTAGTTGTAACATTAATTTCTCGATTATTAATCAATCTATAATTTTAAAAATACCTAACCATATAGGAATGCGACAAAACTAAATGTGCACACTTGGTTAAGTGCCAAAGCACACAATTTTTTTCTGTGCGAAAAAAACTAGAAAGGCCCTAGTCCAAAGTTTAGCATCGTAGGACACTTTTCTACCATGACAAAAACTTAATTGTACACTCATTAGGTTCCAAGAGCACAAAAAAACATTTTTATACAAAAAAAAACCCATGAAGGACTTGGTCCAAAGTTTGATTGCTATGAAAGTGGCCCTAGATGCCGACTTTGAACTAAGGCCTTCCTAACATTTTTTTAGCACAATATTTTTTGGTGTACTATTGGGTACCTAATGGGTGTGCATATTAAGTTTTATCACATTTTGATAAAATGTAACAGCTTCACAATCATACAATGGACTATGCGTGTGACACTGTTTATAGCTGGTTATAGGTTTTTAAAGGGTTTAAGGTTCAACCTTATTCTCATTTTCATATATCACTTTGACTATTTCCTCGTTGAGAATCAAGCTTGTGATCAGTATCACCAACATGATCGATCTTATCTAGACGATTGTCATCTTAGCTATCACTTTCCATGTAATAACTAAGTCGGTCAGACTCAACCACAATTAGTGATATGGTTAGTTAGTGGCCTAGTGTGTTTTCAATTATGTGTGACTAGACTTTAGTAAGCATTATGAAATAATGAGAAGTGGAGAACAATGAGAGTATACTACTCTCTATTATAGCTCCATGTCTTTGTCTCTCTCTCCCTTTGAATCTTGAACATGGTATCAGAGCCTGAACCTTGAAGGCCTCGCAATGGCATTGGCATCGGCATTGAAAAAACTGAAGTCTAAAGTCAGGAGCTGCATTGTGACCTGCAAAAGTTCATGTGTTGGTAGCCATTGGATCACTTGGAAGGTATGTTTATTACGGTTTATCAGTTCACAACCTATGGAGTCTTCCTAGAGGGGTTCTTTGCCACTTGAATGAGCTCTGTTGCATGAGCATTGAGGAAAAAAATAGCAGCAAGGTAAAATACATTACATGTATAGATTGTGCTTGTTTGCTGGTCATCTTCTTTTGCTCCAACTCAAATATTAATAGCCATAAACACACTCTACTATTGATAAACAGCTTGTTAGGGACTGAAGAAAGCTTCATAGCATTGGTATCTTGGTTCTTAGCTCGTTTGTGGGATGTTTAAATTAAACATTGACTGGAAAAGAGAGTAGGATTGTTGTTAGTTATATAGGAACAGCATACATCTACTTGGTTGTAGCTCACTGGAAGCTGATGTCTATTGATGCTTGGCAATATATATGCCTTTACTCTCATGCATTTTGGCATGGCTTTGAAGAGTTCAACACTCAGATTTAAATGGTCATAGCAAGTTGAAACCTATCCAGAATGCGGGCTGAAATCTATCCCGAGTATATGATACTTACACATGAAATTTTGGAGCATCTTGACACCTATTTGGTACCCATACATGCTTGGATGTTGGTCTATGAAGATAAGATGTTTTGTGGATGTAAATGAGTATTAAATGCTCAGTTTTGGGCTAAAATATTGCTGGTTATAGCAGTGGATTGGCTGTAAATAGCCTATGGGAAGAGTATTTGACACTGCTACTTGCATACAGAGTACAAAGATTGATGCTTGTTCTGTCATGTATTGAATCCCCAATGTATTGGGACATGTCTATGGTGGTTTAAGGACATTTTTGAGTTGAGAGTACCTTGGTTATTGCAAAGTTTATATTGCTGGTCATAACAGGCTGCTTACCTATCATTAACTTTGGGAAAGTCTAGTGAATGTCACCATCAGTTCTATGCATCTTTTAATGCATGTATGGACATAGTTTGTTGCTGCGGTCAGGAAACCAATTGATAGACTGACATATAGTGGGTATTCAACCCGACATTATGCATACATGACAAAAGTGATGTGATATAAAGAACTTACTAAGTTCAGTGAGGTAGTTGTTGCAGATAAAAATTGGTGTGTTGCCATGGATGAAGAATACGTAACATTGGTTGAAAATGAAACATGGGATTTGGTTAATTTTCTTGAAGGAAAAAACCTATTGGCTATAAATGGGTTTATAAAGTGAAATGCAAGGCAAATGGTTCATTGGAAAGGTATAAAGCCCGGCTGGTTGCAAAGGGATATGCATAATAATATGGCTTAGACTATGAGGAAACTTTCAGCTTGCCTGCTTGCAAAGATGGTAAATGTAAGAGAATAATCATTCCATTAGCATCTTCTAAGGGATGGAAGTTATAGTAGATGGATGTAAAAAATGCATTCTTGAATGGTGAGTTGATTAAGGAGGTGTATATGGAATAGCCTGAGGTCTATGTACACCCTGACTATCCAACACATGTATGTAGGTTGAAAAAGGCATTGTACGAGCTAAAACATGCACCAAGAGCATGGAATGCTTGTATCAATACTTATTTACAATGGCTTAGTTTTTAGATGGGTCATGCAAACCATATCTTGTTTACAAAGAAGATAGAAAATGGTTATGTTTTCTTGGTGATTTATGTGGATGATTTGATCATAACTAGAGATTATGATCATGGGATTGTTGAAATTAAGTCATGGTTACATGCTAAATTCAAGGTGAAGGATATTGGAGAGCTGAAATACTTCCTTGGGATTGAGGTTGTGTCTACACCTCAAGGTATACGATTGTTGCAAAAATAGTATGCTCCTGATATGTTGCTAAAATATGGCATGATGGAGTGTAAAGCCATGGGAAGCCTGATTTATCTCACTATCACCCATCTTGACCTCAATTATGAAGTGGGGTTAATTCACCAATTTATGTAGAAGCCTCATAAGGCACATCTAGATGTAGTCACGAGGATTATGCGTGAAGGGTACTACTGATTATGGGTTGTTTTATGAGCATGGAAAGTCATTTGACTTGATAGGTTATACAGATGTTGATCAAGCTGATTGTGCCTATGCCAGAAGGTCAACCAGTGGTTATGCCTTCAGCAACTAGGGTAGTAGTATGATGAGTTGGAGTAGTAAGAAGCAATCGACTATTGCTTTATCTAGTACAGAGACAGAATACAGGGGTGTAGCCTTAGTGGCATGTGAAGTAGTTTGGCTTGTGAAATTGCTACATGACTTGGATATATAGCTAGATAGGAAGGCCACCTTGCATTGTGACAATCTTAGTAGTGTGATATTGGCTAGCAACCCCATCTATCATGCTAGATCCAAACACATAAAAGTTCATTACCATTTCATCAAGGAGATGGTACTTACTAGAAAGATTGATCTACTCCATGTGAAGATAGAAGATCAGGTAGGATATATCTTTACCAAATCACTTGGTAAAAAGAAGTTTGTACATTTCAGGGAGCTACTTGGAGTACAACTTTTAGCTTGAGCTTGAGGGGGAGTGTTGAGAATCAAGCTCGTGATAAGTATCATTGACACGACCAGACAATTGTCATCTTAGATGTCACTCTCCATGTGTGTTGTAATAACTGAGTCGATCAAACCCAACCACAGTGAGTGGTATGGTTAGTTAGTGACCTAGTGTGTTTTCAGTTGTGTGTGACTAGACTTTACAAGCATTATGGAATAATGAGAAGTGGAGAACAATGAGAGTATGATACTCTCTATTACAGCTCCATGTCTTTGTCTCTCTCTCCTTTTGAATCTTGAACACTCCTTAGCTTTCTCCTCTTCTTCATTCTTCTCTCTCTCATTGGGCTTGCATGGTGTGTACCAATAAAACTACTAGCCATAACCCCAAGACCGTGCAATTGTGCCCCCTAATGCATTGCTATAGCAAGTGCAACACTCTCTAAGACTCCACACAGGAAGCCTCTACAAAAGAAGAAGAGAAGATAGAGACCAAGTATTGAAGCCCTACAAGAGATTAGATGGATACAACATGGGTATAAGCTTTTGATATCCAACACATTATTCCAAAAGGGTATTTGAGAGAACCTACATTATTTGTGGTAAAAAAGCTTGGGGAAATTTTGGAACCGAGTGACAAACCATCCAACACCAAGGAAGTGGACTGTTGCAACAATGTAGGCCTTGCCGATGGCAGTAGATGCATATCTTATCGACCTATTTGACAACACACAGTTGGTAGCTAGTCATACAAAGTAGGTCAGTGCAAGTGACAAGGATATGAATGCCATTATTCACTTTGTTAGGTTAAGGGACCCCAACCTCATGGCACTTTGACATGAGGTTTTGTTATGTGTTGCCATGCAGAGCAATCTCAAAACTGCTACTTTGTATAGTAATTTTGTTGATGAAAGATATGTTTATATCAATGTCACCCATCTTTTTGTACTTTGACATGAGGTTTTGTTATGTGTTGCCATGCCGAGCAATCTCAAAGCTACTACTTTGTATAGTAATTTTGGTGATGAATTATATGTTTACATCAATGTCACCCATCTTTTTGTACCCCTCACCTTTATTTTGAGTAATTTTGATTGTTGAGTTTATTTAATTGCCATGCTTAGCCATTAACAAATGTACTCTAAGACAAGCATCCCACCACACATCATATTAACACAAATAACATATGATCACATTTGATGTAACCACATATTGTCATATTAGCACATATTATATATGATATGCATTATCTACGATCTCATTGAGTCTAACCATAGGTTGTTGTACTAACATGAGTTATACCTATTTGGTTCTTGGTCACCACTATAAATAAATATACCACACGTGTATATAATGGACTTGCATTGTGCTACTATATAAAGACATACCATATACTATTGCATGTACATACATATATGTCACATTATTATCATATGCATGTTTACCACATAGTTTTTTAATAATTTCAAAATTATTCAGATAATGCAAACTAGTTGTGTTGACCAAATAAGATACAAACTTAGTTGGTAATGACTAATACAAAAGACATTTAAGCTAATCCTAAGACAAAGAAACACAATGCTTCTGACAATTTCTTTGATGGTGGCAGAGACAAGGGATCTTCAGATGCAAACAACAATGGTTTCTTTAACTCAAATACAATGTAGTAACCCTTCGAATTTCCTATAGGCGAATGGGGTTGGACACCTTACCAAGCTCGCCCAAATCAACATCTTGGGCTTCACGAGAACCACCTTCTCTATGCTTGAGGTTTTAGACATGGTACAAAACTATGCAAACTTCACAATGCTTGAATCTTTATTATTGTCTTGCCTTCTCCATGTGAGCACTTCTTGTGGAAGATGATGACATCAATAATAAGGTGGCCGATTTACTCTTTTAGAAAAGAGTCCTTGCACCAGTCCACACATCTCAATCCTCCTTGATGTAACACAAACTCATCAATGTAAAATATGTCCTAGATTACATTGTCCAAAAAAAAAAATTGACTACTAACTAACCTAGAGTTATCTGATTGTGACGAAACTTTATCAAAGGGTGCATTAGGTTTGAAGGATGCCAGGGATGAAGTTTAGTCAAAAAATGTGACTTGTATCGACTTGGTCCAAAGCCTGGTATCTAGGGTCGTTTTCCTGCCAAGAAAGTGGCCCTACATGCTAGACTTTGGACCAGGGCCATATAGATCACTTTTTTGGCAAAAGTTTATTTGTTGTATCCTTTGGATCGGATGCACCCCTGGATCAAGTTTCATTGCAATAGAATGTATCAAACTTGGAAAATTGACTTTCTCGAGTGCATCTTACACCTTCAACTCCTCATGTGTTAGTGATGCATGCTTTTGAATAGAGGAATCAAGAAATTCCCTCTTCGTTGAAAATTTGGACCTTGGTCCAAAGAGCTCATGTTGCAAAGCTTCACAATCAACATAAAAAATGCTATAATTTTCCTCATCTATAGCAATGTCCTCTTGGGTAGCTATGATTACACTCACTGTGCCTATAGTGGTGTCATCGTACCTCTCAACCTTTGCCATTGATAGATTCACATCCATGTAATCGTAATTGATGATGCCATCCATTGAATATGAAAAGAGATCTTTTTCCTTCATCTCCAAATACTCTTGCACATCAAACAATACCAAGTATTATATGCCCTCTATCTCTACATGTGTCAAGGAGGTGCGATTGGGTTTGTTCGAGATTGACACTTCAAAAAATGTGTGAAGGAGGTGAGATTGGGCTTATCAGATTGACACTTCAGAAAATGATGGCATTATGATAGGAAAGTCTTTCTTTGTCACCATATGATACTCCTCCTAAAGGTTAATGGGATCTTCTAGAGGCTCTTCTTCCTTGTAGGCAATGTTAGGAATTGTTGAACCTGCCTCTTCATCATCACTCCCCTCCTCTATGGGTAGGTCTGGGGCAACCCAGTAGATAGCCAATGTAGCATGCTTGACAATCTCAAAGGGTGATGTACCTTGAGTAAGAGTGAGGTGCCGAAGGTGCTCACAAGGTCTTCAATGACTTGGAGATTGAGATCTAACATTAAGAGAATGTGCTCGATGTTGAAGACCTTCGAGAAGACCTCAAATATCTCATCATGGTGGGTAGTAAACTATGTACCATGGATCCACTTGTCAAAGTGCACATGAGTATCCACTACAACAGGTAGGAGGGATATGTTGGATGTGAGGAGATAAAGAGAGAGTTTGTGAAATGAAACAATGAAACCAAAAGCTAAACTAGTTCAAACTTACAAACCCTAACTTTTTAAAAAAGGGCTCGTTCATACATGATTTTAATTTATATTTTCAACTAGTGTTTTTAAAAATGTAATATGCATGTATTAGTATGCCAAGTGACACTTGTTCACTATATCAGTTAATCTCAGTTGGGAATCTCTCTCTCTCTCTCTCTCTCTCTCTCTCTCTCTCTCTCTCTCTCTCTCTCTCTCTCTCTCTCTCTCTCTCTCTCTCTCTCTCTCTCTCTCTCTCTCTCTCTCTCTCTCTCTCTCTCTCTCTCTCTCTCTCTCTCTCTCTCTCTCTCTCTCTCTCTCTCTCTCTCTCTCTCTCATACACGGGCATGTGTGTATGCATTGTTTTTTTAAAAGAAAAACATATACATGTTTTTCTTTAAAAGTGTAAAAATACATACGTAATCTATCAACTAATTTTGGAGGGGAGTGCATTCTTTCCCTCCCCATTTTAAAAAAGTGTGAAAATACATATGTAATCTATGAATTAATTTTGGAGGAGAGGTGTATTCTTCCCCTCCCCATTAATGGGCATTAGTATGCATCTTCTTATCTCAATTTTAAAATACATGTGTACACATTCAAAAAACACAAAATTAGTGGAGGTATCTTTTCTTTCTCAATGGACATTTGGGTACATGCATAATCTATCAACTAATTTTGGAGGGGAGTGCATTCTTTCCCTCCCCATTTTAAAAAATTGTGAAAATACATACGTAATCTATCAGCTAATTTTGGAGGAGAGGTGTATTCTTCCCCTCCCCATTAATGGGAATTAGTATGTATGCTTCTTATCTCAATTTTAAAATACATGTGTACACGTTCAAAAAACACAAAATTAGTGGAGGTATCTTTTCTTTCTCGATGGACATTTGGGTACATGCATCTTTTTATAAAAATAGGAATATGCATAGACATGCTTAGAAATTCCAAATAATGTACATTTAGGGAGGGGGGGATCACTCATGAATATATGTGTGTATCATGTAAATTCAAAATAAGGTATTTTTTAAATACTATAGTTATATATTTTTTACATAGAAAAGGGTATCATATAAAGAGGTTATTTATAGGTTGAATAGTAAAGGATTGTGATTTATTCAAAACAAATTCTTAGATAAGGATATTTATGAATAGGATTTGAATGCACATGATATAGAATGATATAGAGGACATATATATAGTGAACCCCTTGAGAATGTACATGCGCATATGACAAATTAGAAAATAATAGATAGTCAGCAGATTGCAAGTGTAAGATACTAAAAAGTACTTGTATTCTATTAGCCAAAATTACAAGTACTTGTATTCTTTTGAAAGCCTACAACATTGCAAAGTACTTGTATCCTAGTGTAAGCATAGGATATTACATCTAATTTAAAATAGAAGTTAGCATGTGTATTCTCTATTAACATCATGATTTCTTGATGTGTTATGCTTAAGCATCAATCATCCTCCATCTACAACACTTGAGGCTCATGACTCTCTCAAATGTCATAATATCCATAGTTGTACTATCACATGTGTCTTGGTCAAGGCACAATCATTCACCTTTCAGCATTCTCCATGTGTGATACTTGAATAACAAGCATAAAGTTTGGTGAGAGACAAAGTACTTATATTTGGAAAAATGAAAGTTAACTAAACAAAAAAGTGCTTTGACACATCTCCTATTGTAGATACTCTCACTTTAAAAGCTCCCTTCATGCTTGGATGCATACAGATCGAAGAGAAACAATGATATGTATCAATGATCTAATTCTCTTTTCATATTTTCTATTGTGCATTTTCATTGAGAGAATATTTATTCTTTTCTCTAGCATTATGACCTAGTCAATTATGTCTTTGAATTATATGTTAAAATTAAAATGATAAGTATTTTAATACATATGAGAAATTATGATTATGCCATAAAAATCAGTTATAGCATCAAGAGGTATTGACCCTTTTGTAATCGCACCCACACATGGGAACAAAAACACTTGTGTACATCAACACAAACGTAGATTGAATTTGACATCGTCATATTTGATTATCGTGTTTACAAAAAATAGAATGAAATGAAAAATTTTAAAAAACTCAAAGAGATAATTTTGTAGAAAAATAATTCATTATATTGAATAGAGTCTATAGAACTCCGCTAGATGAAGCATAATTTCCATGCTGTCTACCCTTGGCTTTCATGTCAACCTGCTTATTATGACAATCTTTGGCTATATGCCCATATCTACCACAATAATGACAGTCCTTATCCCTATTGGACTAATCATTTGACTGCCAAGATCCTCCTCTGCCTCTAGGGAATCTCCCCTTGCCTCGAAAACCGCTAGATCCATGATGGCCTTGTGTATTTGTGCCATGCACGGCATTCTGCTGCTAATGTCCATAAGTGGTTTGAGTGTCTCCTCGACCTCGAAAAGAGCCACGGCCTCTGCCACACTGGCTAGAGTAAAGAACAGTGTCTTTGCTTTGAGACGTACTAGAACTTGTATTCAACCCAAGCTTAACTTCCTCATGCAGCAAAGCAATCAGCTCATCCCAATTAGGGGATTTAGCTCTCATGGAAATAGACGTATCAAATGCTTTATACTCTTTGCCAAGTCCATTCAATGTCACTGTAATCATATCATCCTCAGACACTGAAGATCCAATGGTGGCAAGCTAATCCGTTATGTTCTTGATCTCTGTAGTGTAGGCATGAATGCTTCTGTCATTCCTAAACATGTTACTAAACTATTTCTTTAGCTGAATCTTTCTTGCATGTGTTACATTTCCATAATTCTTCATGATTATGTCCCATGCATTCTTTGGAGAACTGCATCCAGTAATCTGTATAACCATAGCATCTGATATACATAAGGAAAACCAATGTAACACCTTGCATGCTCTCTCTCAGTCTATACCTTATGAGCCCTTTTCTGATCATTTGTTGGATTCCTTTCAAGCATTTCAGGTTCAGCCTCATCACCTGTATATAAGTCCCAATAACATTACCAAAAAATTCTTCATACGGAACTTCCATAAAGCAAAATTTTTGTTGTCCAGCTTTTCTCCCACAATTTGAGTGATATTGTCAGTGCCTTGAGCATTTGCCATAGTTGCAGCTCAGGTATTCAGTGATGTATACAACCTGTAAGTATTTGACTCCTTTTCCTATAGTTCAGGATCAATTTCTTGCTATTTAGGACAGTTTCCTGCAATTCAGGACAGTTTCCTGCAATAATTTTATGCACCAAAGAAACAGGTTATTTCAGCCCTTTACAACCTCAGAAACATCCACAAGCATGTGGGATAACCCGTAGGTATTTTAGTCAGTACATAGACTCTGCGAGTATTGTATCTCTATCTCATGTATTGACTACAATGAAGAGGATATGCAGTCTAAAACCTGGAACCTGACATTCAAGAAATCAACTCCTTTGCGATCCTGAGTGATAAATGATGTTATTTTCTTCAGGAGTGTAGAGAGGCAATGTCATACATTGCATTCACTATAATGAACAACCAAGTAGATGTCAAGGCATTTGTTTCATCTCCTGATTTCAATCCTCAGTTGCATCCAATGCTCTCTTTAGTCTTCCAAGCATTCAACATACATATGCTAGGTCATACAAATGACAGGAGCTCCAAAATGACATGTAATGCTTCAGTAAGAGAAAATGCTTGTTGCCTACATTTAGTGACAATTTCCAGCCATTAACAAATTTCAGATCTGAATATTTTTCAGCATAAAATCCCAGCTCCAATGCATGACATCAAGTCCATATGACTTCCCAGCATATACCTATGCTTCAATGATACTCCTTAACAAGTTTGAGAGCTCCAAGCTCATGTCAGAGGTGCATACATGTTGTAGGTTGTGTGTATACAACAAACCAATGCCATAAAGCATAGAATCTCACACAAGAAAATGCATACCTTTCAAGAATAATGGTTGCCTGCCTATTTCCTGCAGTAAACAGCCAGTCTGCACATGTTTATGCTAAATATCTCAAAACCTGTGAGGAATTGAAAAAACTTTCTTCTGCAAAGTTGTAGACCATGTTGAAATAGTCAAGAATTGCGGGCCATTTCTCCAAAATCAATTTTTGCAGCAAGATATAGCTTCTGCAAAAAAATCGGGCTACATGCATAGTCTCCTTTGATGACATTTTCTTCAGATCTGATGTCTCTATGTCAAATGGCCACTGGCAAGCCTCCAGGCTTCAGGCATTCAGGCTCTGATACCATGTTGGAAGAGAGGGAGAGAGATAGAGTGGAGCAAAAGATGAGCCTCAGCTCATTGTTGTTCTTCTTCCATTATACTTCCATCATTCTCACTAAAAGAGACTTACACATATAGGTATGACTAACCAAGACTAACTGTGGTTGAGTCACTGACTTCACCGATTTATTGAATGTCACACACGTGTACAACTGTATCCAACCCGCACACATAAAGATAGATTGACTGAAGAGTAACAGGAGCTTGATATTCTATCATAGACTCTTTGTATTTTCTCTTTTGTGATGTTTTTTCAATAGGCTTTAATGTCATATTTGACTCTAAATGTTGTCTTCTTTGCCGAGATCATTTTGGATATGAGGCATTGTTACTCCTCTCTCTCTCTTTCTCTCTTTGTCTCTAGTTATTTTAGTAGGTTTTGACTCTAAATGTTGTCGTCTTGCAAATATCATTTTGGATATGTGGCATAGGTTCTCTCTCTCTCTCTCTCTCTCTCTCTCTCTCTCTCTCTCTCTCTCTCTCTCTCTCTCTCTCTCTCTCTCTCTCTCTCTCTCTCTCTCTCTCTCTCTCTCTCTCTCTCTCTCTCTCCTTTTTTTAAAAAAAGATAGATCTTAAAGTTAGTTTTAACTTGTATTGTGGTCTTCTTACATATATCATTTTTTCCAAGATTTCATAGGTACACTGTCTCTCTCCCTTTTTCTTTGTGTTTTCTATCAATCACTATTTTTTAGTAGAACTTTATGTCAATTCTAAGTCTTGGTACTATCTTCTTGTAGAGATCAATTTGGGCAAGGTTGCATAGGTTCTCATCTGTGAGGTGTCCGCCAGACTCGTTCCAAGGTGCACCTTTTTGTAGTCCATCAAATCAGTAGGTTTTTCAAATGACACCACTCGGCACTCCCTTGGAACATCACGGGGTTTGTCACTTAGACCCCACTGAGTCTACATTGCAATGGAAGTGTTCTGGACAAGTCCATTAGGACCGACCTGAATTTTCAAGTTTCTAAAATCAGACGAGTCTCCTATAACAGCCAGCTACACTAGTGTCAATAATTTCAAGCTACAGAATTACTCAATCTGAAGCAGACTTGCCATTGCACTTGGTTCAAAGAGAATGAGAGATGGAGGGGAGTGCGGTACGTCAACCCTCTTGCCCATAAGGCAAAATCCCATTCTGGCCTCCTAAAACAATGCAAGTCGGTTCTACCTAACAAGACTAGTTGGTTGATTTAGGTCAATTTATTGTCTTCCTATTTATATTGCCGATTTAGAAAAGGTCCCAGGTAATCGGGACCACCCTATCATCCTTTGATGAAGGAATCATCTTTAGTTTTTTAATTACCTACAGCGCATTTATTGGAACATATACAACCAGCTTTCTTAAATAGTCTGTTAAATCACAGGTTCCTTTAGGTAATTTATCTCAGGGACATGTATACAATTCAAAAAACCCTTGAGTAAAACAAATTTCTTTATTATATTGGAAGTTTATTACAATTTTCATCTTTTTGACCGTGCGCAAGATATACAGAATTCCACGAGGGTATTCTGTCCACCAAGATTCCAACCTTGTAACTAGTATTTAGGGTTCCAAGATCCATCCTAGGTCATGAAGGGGCTCGTAAAATTCTAGGAACAATGCAGGATTTACAGCTAGAGCCCCCTCTGGCACCCACATTTCCTACTGTTCGAGACTATCCCTATGGACACCTTTCGCTGTACAGAGCCTAAGTCTCTCGAAGCGATAACCATGACCCCCTTGGAGTAGAGTCTCGCAGCTAGCTTGGGGGTAGCCAACCACGACCTTTCCTTTTATCCTATTTGTCAATGTTTTCAATTAGAGATCTAGATTCTAGCAAACACAAACAGTCCTTTCGAGCATATATCAAATGATGCAATGACAATCACACCATTGTGTAGCTCACATCTTTCATAGCTAAGGTAGACCTTATCCTAAGGTAACCTTACATTCTAATGAAAATTCTCCTCCCCATAAAGAAGTCTTGAGTACATCTCTTACAATCTGTTAAGCAAGACATGAATTTCCAGTTTGGGCTAACTTACCCAATATAAGCAAATTTCCTTTAGAAAAAATACTGTGATAGTAATTTAACAAGATGATTTACAAGACCTTTAAATAGACATTCACTTTTCATAACATCGTTGATCAACCTTAACCTTGTCGCGTTGACAATATATCGAGTGCGCATAAAGACATATGTGCCATAACCTCTGGCAACTATTTCCAATATGATTCTACGATTTAGAATCTCAATTAATCTAGCTGCCATTCATAGTGATTAATCGTTTATGCATGTACTAGTATGGTTTCTAGATAAAGTTGTCAATTCGTATAAGTGAAAAATATGGAAGCTAATATTTTATGTAAATTTTTGGTAAAAATCTTATTATTTTAAGTGAAAAATAATATTCTAGTAGTGAATAACTTGGTTTGGCACGATGACATTGGGAATTTCATCTTTGCTCGTGCTCATGTTCGTCACATACATGCAATGTTACGTTGGTAGTGGCAACTCCGGCAACCTCGGGCACTCCTGTATCTTTGGCAATACCCGTTTCTTGACTGGTTGCAGTGGTTTCCATGGTCCTTCGACCTCGTCACTTTGAAGCCATCATCCGCGAGCATGTTTGAGAGATAGGGAAGAAAGAATAAATTTGAGATGGGAGAGTGTAAGAGAAGATGGCTTAGTCATAGACTGAGACAGGGGAGATTGAGCTAACTCTCTCCCTCGCAGCCTCTCGGGGTAACTCCTCTCTCTCTCTTTCTCTCTCTCTCAAGCTCCTTCTCGTAGCCTCTTGGTGGGGTATCCTTCTACCTCCCTCTCTCTACCTCTCTCTCATAGCCTCTCGGGGTCTCCTTGTGCCTCTCTAAACTACTCCCCATGCCTCATATTTATAGCTAAATTAGAGAAGAAGGGTTGTGGTTGAGAATAAGAGCTATTTATGGAGGGGATCTTGACAAATTTAGCAATCTGAAACTTCTAAGATATAGTTTGATGCTCAAATCACAAATTTGATAGTTCCGTTGGCTCCAACAGGGGGTAAAACTAGAATACACTTGATTAGAAATCTTCCAGATCAATCCTTCTCATTCTCCCTTTTTTAAGTGATGTTTGGTGCCTGTAAATTACGATTGCGACGCGTGTGATTTTGCTAATCATTCTTTTTTTTGAATTAAATCTCCAAAACTAGTTGAAAAAACCACTTGCTTTTTTTTACATGACAGCCTGTTCTAGAAATTTCCATAGCTTTTTAGGATATTTACAATAAATAATATCTAAAATATCAAAAATATGCTAGTTTTATCCAAAAATCTAGTATTTTTGGACCATCCATACTATACATATACTGATATTAATGACTAATATGGCTCATAACTCTCGTTCACATGGTAACTTTCGTGATGGGTGGCTACAAATCTTGTTAATCTGAAAAAAATATTGGGTTATTTTTTTAAATTAAATAAAATTTTTAGTTAGTTAATTATTAACATTAGTTAGTTTTTACTTTAG
This sequence comes from Lygodium microphyllum, assembly GCF_053477565.2. Taxonomy (NCBI): domain Eukaryota; kingdom Viridiplantae; phylum Streptophyta; class Polypodiopsida; order Schizaeales; family Lygodiaceae; genus Lygodium; species Lygodium microphyllum. Next base: position 59,302,488 of record NC_141143.1, read on the forward strand.
TTAGTCTTTAGTTAGTAACCTTACTGACTTACTAATTGACTAACTAACTTTCAAACTAACCAACTGACTTTTAATTGTGTGGAAGTATTACATCGTCTTTCTATGTGTGTTTGCATGTGTATGTGAGTGTGTTTTTTTTTTCCCTATTTCTTTCTATTTGTATGATAGAATTTGATGTCAATTCTAATTTTAAAACAAATAGTATTACAGTTAGGATAGAGCAAAGATTCTTTATTATTTTTTGTAAAACAACTTACATGTAAAATTGTCCTCTTATATATTGCCAAAATCATATGATTGATTAGACATGTTTGATTATAACAAGATTGATATTTTCTTATATCTATCATTTTCAATAGGTTTTGATGATCATAACTATATAATCAAGTTTTATTGCAGTGATCAATACATGGTATTTTAGAGATTCCATATTGTCTTCTACAAATTGCTTTATAGGTCAAATTTCCCCTATATTTGTATTGCCATAAGTTATGTGATCGAGTAGTTATTTTTCATTTTTATTGAGATAATATGTTCTTAGAATATGAAGGTGCAATATAGGGTTTAGACAAAGCACATACTCTCAAACCCCTTTGCTATGGTGAGTTATCATTTTGTGCTGGATGGCTTGGGTGTTTTGGAGGTCAAGGTTCAAAAATTCTCTAAAGTGTCATCCCCTTGTACCTATTTGGATCTACATGCCATTTGGTTGCGAGCCCTCTAACTCATGTATTGTATTGCCCATATATCAAAAAATGTATTGATTCATAAAACATCGCAAGTATCGATCAATGGTGTTCATTCGAATCTGCATGGCATTTGGCTGCATCCTTGTAGTTATCATTGTGCATTACCCATGTATTTATATAGTGTATTGAGTTAGTCAAGGTGACAGATTGTTTGCCATATGCAGCATGTGTCTAAGAATGCATCTAGGCATAATAGAGATGAGAGATGGTACATTGATTCAAGGGCTTCAAATCATATGACACTCCATGGAGAATGGTTTGATGAGATGGTTGCATGTTTGCATGGACATGTTTGTACTGGGGATGACACCCAGCATACTATTCAACATAAAGGAGTTGTACCTTTGTTGATGCCTGATGGCAAGAAAAAGAGCATGCATGATGTACTACATGTACCTACAATAACCAAGAATCTTTTGTTAGTTGGACAGATGGAAGAACAGAATCTGCACGTGAGATTTAATAGAGATGGATGCTTTGTTGAAGAATATGGTAATGGCTACAAATTGATTGCTAGAGGCCGAAGAGATGGCAGAATGTTTACTCTTGATGCGTCAATTCCAGAATTGAAAGCAACAATGTTTGCACATGTTGATGGTACTATACGAGATGTTGAGATATGGCATAAGCAGATTGGCCATGTGAATGTACAAAAGCTGAAATCTATGTAATAGAAGGAGATTGTGCTTGGACTGCCTAAGTTCAAGTATCGTGACTTTGGACATGTATGTGATGCATGTTAGTTTGGAAAGTAGGAATTGTTTCCATTTATGAGACATGTATAGAATAGCTTACGACCCTGGGTACATTCAGATGTATGGGGTCCATCTCATAATGCTTCGTTTGGTGCTGCTCGTTACTATGTATCCTTCATTGATGATTTCAACAAGTACACTTGGCTTTACATACTGAAACATAAGGATGATGTGTTTGATGCATTCAAGGACTTCAAGAAGCATGTTGAAAATGAGTTGAGCTGTAAAATTTCATGTCTTAAATCAAATGGAGGTGGAGAATATATCTCTAATTACTTTGATAGGTACCTTGCTAAATATGGGATCAAAAGACAGTTAACTTGCAGCTATACACCGTAGAAAAATGGTGTAGCAGAAAGAAAAAGTAGGGTACTGATGGAGTCAACAAGAGCTATGCTGAATGAGAAGAGTTTTCCAAATGGTTATTGGGCTGAAGCAGTAGTGACTATTGTCTATGTGCTGAATAGAACCCCTACAACACGGATTCACGATGTAACTCAATATGAGAGGTTGTATGGTCATAAGCCTGACACTTCACACTTGAAGGTATTTGCCAGCATTGAATATGTGCATGTTCCTAATTAAAAGAGGAAGAAATTGGATCCTAGAGCTGTCAAGAGTGTGTTCCTTGGTTATGCACAAGACCGGAAAGCTTACAAGTGTTATGTAATGTCTACACATGAGACATTGATTAGCAGAGATGTTGTTTTTGATGAGCTGGCATTGTGGTATGGTAATCCTATTGTAGTGGCTACTGATGGATCAGTCAGCACTAGTAATGCTGAAAATACACCTACTGTGAGTACATCTATGAGTGGTCCTACAAGTGATGGGTCACCTACAGTAAGTCCTTGGTCAAGACGCTTGCAGATTCGTACTCCTATGTCCACTAACATGGATATGTCAATGAGGGGAAGATTGGATAAGGGAAAAGAAAATATGCTTGAGGATGTGGCAGGTCCACTTACAACAAGTTATGAGTCATCTAGCAACGACCGTTTGGATAGTGAGTTGGGCATTCCATCTATTATGACGCCTGGAGCAAGGCAGAGTCATAATGTACTGCCTCATGAGAGGTAACCTCAGTTACGGAGATCTAAGAGAGTCAGAAAACCAGTTGACAGTTTTATATACATTGGTTATTCAGCCTGTCATTATGCATATATGGCTAGTGTGACAGGTTACAAAGAACCTACAAAGTTTGATGATGCAGTTATAGATGATAACTGGTGTGCTGCCATGGGTGAGAAGTATGCAGTCCTGGCTGAAAATGAGACATGGGAATTGGTTGAGTTGCCTAAAGGAAAAGTCCCCATTGGCTGCAAATGGGTGTACAAGGTTAAGTGCAAGTCAGATGGTTCGTTAGAATGCTATAAGGCTAGGCTGGTTGCAAAAGGGTATGCGCAATAGTATGGCCTTGACTATGAGGAGACTTTCAGTTTGGTGGCTAAAACGGCAACAATCAAAACTATCATTGCTTTGGCAGCATGCAAAGGCTAGAAATTATGGCAAATGGGCGTTAAGAATGCTTTCTTGAATGGTGATTTGGTTGAGGAAGTATATATGGAGCAGCCTCAAGGCTATATTCACCCCGACTTTCCTACATATGTATGTAAGCTAAAAAAGGCTTTATATGGGCTGAAATAGGTACCTAGAGCATGGAATGCTCGGATCAGCAATTATTAATAGCAACATGGATTTAGATTGGGTGATGCAGATCACAGTCTGTTCATGAAGAAGACAGATCATGGATATGCGTTTTTAATGGTTTATGTAGATGATCTTATCATCACTGGAGATGATGAAGAGGGCATTGCTGAAATTAAATCATGTTTACAAGTTGAATTCAGGGTCAAAGACCTTGGTGAGCTGAAGTATTTTCTTGGGATTGAGGTAATATCTATGCCTCAAAGTATATGGCTGCTACAGAAGCAGTATGCTCATGACATGTTACAGAAGTATGGTATGGCTGAATGCAAGCCTATGGAGACACCTCTTGATCAGAATGTCAAGCTGCAGATTGATGTTGGGAATGACATAAAGAATGTGACCATGTATCGACAGATGGTGGGAAGCTTGATATACTTGACTATTACCCATCCTAACTTATGTTATGCAGTGGGATTGATTAGTCAGTTCATGCAGAAGCCTCACAAACCACATTTAGATGCAGTCAGGAGGATCATGAGATATGTAAAGGGTACTACATATTATGGGTTGTTTTATGCATATGGAAAATCCCTTGACTTGATAGGGTTTTACTGATGCTGATTGGGCTGGTTGTGCCTATGACAGGAGGTCAACCAATGGTTATGCATTTGGATTGAGCAGCAGTATAATCAATTGGCAGAGTAAGAAATAGCCTATTGTTGCATTGTCTAATACAGAAGCTGAGTACATAGGAGCTGCCTTACCAACTTGCGAAGCAGTTTGGTTGATGAAACTATTGAACGACTTGGGAATAAAGCTGGAAAGCAGAGTGAGATTGCATTGTGATAACCTCAGCAGTGTTATGTTGGCTAGCAATCCTGTCTACCATGTGCTAGGTCCCAACATATTTAAGTTCACTACCATTTCATTAGAGAAATGGTTCTTACAGGGCAGATTGACTTGATTCATATGAAGATTGAAGACCAGGTAGCAGATATATTTACCAAGTCTCTTGGTAAAGAAAAGTTTATATACTTCAGAAAATTACTTTATCAGATGGTTTGAGCTTGAGTGGAAGTGTTAGAATATCAAGCTCCCGTTACTCTTCAGTCAATCTATCTTTATGTGTGTGACCGACACTAGCTGGATACAACTGTACACATGTGTGATATTCAATAAGTCGGTGTAGTCAGTGACTCAACCACAGTTAGTCTTGGTTAGTCATACCTATGTGTGTAAGTCTCTTTTAGTGAGAATGATGAAAGTATAATGGAAGAACAACAACAATGAGCTAAGGCTCATCTTTTTCTCCACTCTATCTCTCTCCCTCTCTTCCAACAGCCTAGACCTAGACCTATGTTTTGCCCAAAACTACAATTGTATGGAGAAGAAATTGTAGAGGTAAGCCAAGAGACCAAAACAATGATTACCCTCTCCAAAATGCTTCAATGGCATTGAAAATTCACCAAAATGGAGAAGATAGGGAAAATGTTATGTTGCTCAATTTTTGGGTCAAACACATTTCATAAGAGGGAGAAAATAGAAATTAAAATTGTTTCAAAAAAAGGGGAGAAAAGTACAAGGTTACATAAACATAAAGTTTGTGCATTATTCATTCCCTCCTTTTTTAAGTCACCCACTACCCCTTTTTTAAATCAAAAATCCAAGATTTGAAGAGAGGAGACTTACCCTCCATAGATGTCAACATTTACTCTTCCTATTAGACAATCCAAAATTCCTAACTCTTAAAATATATTATTTTTGAGGACCCATTTTTTAGTCCAAGTTTTGCCTAATGCATATGTACATGGAGGCTTTGCCTAAATCCACAAAGATTCTCATCTCATGCACAAATACTCTATTGAAATCCACGAAGCTACTTCTCTCTTCTTCACACATACATGGATTCTTTACTGAAATCCATCAAGCGTATCCCCTCTTTTTCACATGTGTGTAGAAAGTTTGCCAAAATCCATCAGGCTTCTCCCCTCTTTTCCACAAGTATGTAGAAGCTCTATTGAAATCCACAAGCTTCTTTTCTCTTTTTCAAGTGTGCATAAAAGCTTTGCCAAAATCCACTAAGCTTTTTCTCTCTTCTCTAAAACCACACAAAATCTCTATTAAAATCTACCTAGCTTTTTTCTCCTTTTCCACAATTGTGTGAAAGCTTTGTCGAATTTCCTTCAAATGATGGCCTTTAAGAGATGTCATGAGGGAAAGCCCTAGTGGAAGAATTGTCAATGTGTTTCCCACGAGATTTCAAGTGATCCAATCAAGGAGGCTTGAGTAGTGAGACTTTCTTATTGCAAAAATTCCCTCTTGCATGTGACAATAGAATTTTTTATAGCTTTTGGAAGAGCCTGAATGATTGAGAAGTCAAGCATATTCCATGACTAAAATCTTCTTTGAATAGATCTGAATCCTTTGCTGCACTAGATTTTTAGATATTACAGTCTTGTGCTTTCACATGCTACTCTTGCAAATTTCTTCTTTCTAGGTCTAACACCTAGATCATGAAAATTATGCCCCATGAAACCAATAGGACCACCAAAGTGTATTGGCCTATTCCACCACAACAAAACAAGAATAATAGCCAACACAAAAATCTACCCACCAAAATACTCATAATTCACCTCATAGAATCTTGAATCAGAATATGATAGAAAACAACAAATATTATTTAGGAAAGTAGTATAGAAATTCAGGTTACATCATAGATAATAGAAGGAAAATGTTTTCTTGAAAATGATGTAGTCTACATTCTTCCTGATGAGAAAATGATAGAAAATGGCATTCACTTTTTAAAACTGGTACAAGATTTCACATTGCATCATAGACATCCAAGAACAACCACTGTCCTAAATATTACTAATCACATATTTCTTAAATAAAGAAACCATAGTAAACGACATCAGATTTTCAGGAGATAGAGATAGACATTCAAGTTACGACTTCTAGAACCCTAATAGGACACCATCCTAAAGGATTTCAACTACACATCAAAGATAGATATGAAAATATGCATACAACGAGTTAGAACTAGGGCATCCACCCTTCACCTGACATTCACATGGCATTCAAGCTCTATTTCACACATACTAAATAAGGTACCTACATATATACCAAGGTTAAGAGTGCAACTCAAGCCTCAATACTTACCATGCATTTCCTCTACTTGTAATAATAACTACAATAGATTGGAACTAAAGACATGTGTGATTGGCATGATTTTATGGAAGTGTTTAAAAGTTTGTGTAAAATCATGTGTAATTAATGGGCTTCAAAGGAATTCTAACACTAATTTAAACATGTGAAATTACAAGGGGTTCAAAGGAATTCTAACACCAATTTAAATGTAGTTCTACATGCATAAATAAATTTATTATTCTACACTTTCTTAAATGTGCCTTTGAACATAACCAAATTCAAAAGTACTAGTGCTCATATTTCATATTTGTTTCCTAAAGAAAGAAAAATTGAGTCACATTGAAACTTGGGACACACAGATACACACATGTACACATTGATTGCAAGATGTCGAAGGCGCAAAAGCCCAATTGGAGGAGCCTTTGTAGCCACAAGAGAAGTCTCTTCTCTAAAGATTCAAGATATGCTTCACTTTATGTGTTCTTACAATTAGTTATTGGCAAATCTTTCTTTTAAGCTTGCCATTTTGTTTGGAGCTTGGGTGTTATGTTCCTCTTTGTTGTATTTAGGGTTTTTGTTTAGGATTTTGAGTTATGGTCTTTCATGCTTAGCAAAGAAAAAGTGGAGGTTAATGCCAATTTAAATATGAGAACCTACAACTTACGTACATTTTAAGTACATTGTTAAATGTGCCATGATATCTCTAATGATGTTTATAGTCTATTCTTCAAATTTCTATTATTTGGTTTTTCTTTTTTGGTACATCTATTTAGACATGTAGTGAAGTGCTGATTTAAATGCAAGTAAATTAATTATAAATGTATATTTTGTCGCAATTTTAAGTGTAACTTTGCCTATTGCACATGTGCAAACTTTATTCTATGAATTATGCATTTGTTGTAGCCTTTGTAGTAGTTGAACTAGCTAGATATTGACCTATTAATTTTTTGCAATAGGTTTTGGCCCTTGAGAATTTCAAAACTAGATATATGGACCTCACGTATAAAGAAAAATAGACATCATCTTTTTCAAACTTAACCCGTCAATAAGTAGAGATCCCAAGCTTCTCATTTTCTCATTTAGTGACGTATTGGATCACCAAGTTGTGGATCTTGAATCTTTCAAAAGAAGAGAGCTTCGCATATACAACAAAAATAGAAGCTTTTTATTTATACATAGTCCTCTCTTATAACACTCTTGTAAAGTAGTTTTGCTACTTGATATTGCAAAATGTAATAGTTCAACTTTATTTAAAGACATGATAAGGATTTTTCATAGTTGTAGTACTAGAAAATAAACACTTGGAAGTGAACACTTGTACTTTCAAGATAGACCTAAAAAAAAGAGAAATAAAATGACTTTATACTCATTGAGCAACCTTCAACTTGAAACTTGTTCCATTTTGACATCTCAATGAGAACTTAATAGACACTATCAAGGGAAGGACTCGAGAAAAAAAGTAGCATAGGAGTACTCACCATTTTGTGAGACATATGAGAGGCTATTTGGATAGGCACTCCAATGTCTTATGAAGAAACCTCTTGAAAAGAACTGTCAATTAATTCATGCTCAATGAAAGAAAATTGGTGATAATGATTCAAATGATCCAAATAGTATTGCTTTGGTAGATGAGTTCCAATTTAACTTAGATACGCAAACCAATACACACTAATCATCATTTCCTTATCTTTCTCATTATTTTTGAGTTATACATGGTTGAACAAGTTGGTACTCTTTGCAAGGATTGATCTAAATGCAAGGCCCTTCTCAAATGCATTCCAATTGACTCCCTCATTGTGGATTTTTGGTAAAAAATGCAAGATAAAATGTTAGTACTATAAAACAACAATTATGAATTTAATAGAAATGCCTTTAGGAAGAAACTTGCATTTTGTTTGACCTTTGTTAAGGGCTAACAACTTTTTCTACTAGATATAATTTAAGTCTGGCAACAAAGGCCATCACAAAATGAAGCAATTGTGCAGCCACCATTATGAGTATTTAGGGTTTCCTTGGATAACAATTCCATCTACTAGAACAATGTGCTAATCAATTTTGATAGTTGATGTTGGAGTAATCAAGCTATATTTGCTAGAGGTCCCTTCTCAAGAAGTTAAATACTTGTCTAAATAATTTCTTAGTTTGGATTGTAGTGTATTTCTTGTGGTTACTTCTTTTCTAAATACCAAGGGACAACTAGTGTGAGCCTATGTCAATATCCTAAAAACTATGACCATAGGACTAAGCCCTTACTCATGGCAATTGTCATATATGCAACCCCCACACCCGACTTGTCTAAAAAATCCTATCTATGCTTGCCTCTAAAACCAATGGTGAGGGGCATGGCCATGAATCCATGGACTTCTCAATACTTGGTTGATAAGAATGAACAAGATGATTCACGTGAAATAAATTGTAAAGACTAGCTTAAAGTGTGCTAATTGCCAATACCAATCTAATGGAAATTTCTTCTCATAGCATGTTGGTATTCTTTGTTTAGAGTTAACTTTTAACTTAGGATTTTTGTTCACTTTGTTTTTTTGTTACATGAAGTAACTATAAATCTTTGGAATTTCATGAATTAACTTTCAATCTTGTTTTTAAGGATTGCACCATGGAGTGTAGAAATTTCAAATATTTATGGGACTCTCTTTCATGTGATCTCCATCCCATTATCTTTAATACACACATGGTTACGTTTGAAAAATTATAGATTGAAAAATCAAATGGAATTTTAAAAACGTCCAGGACACCTTTCAATGAAGGCACAATTGCATCCAAAGACCCTCTTAGGTCTTCTATAATTTTATATTGACTATACTTTTTTTTTTCAATGTAGAAGGTGCCATGATAGAAATTATCATTTTAAATCAAGCACGCACAACTTTGCCTACTCTTTCTCATTAAATAGTTGCTTTTTGAGAAGACTTTCTTTGCAAATTGAAACCCTCCATGCTATATATTAAAAGATGGATATGCCAAATGAGAAATGTTGAGCCTTAGAAGACAGGGGTATGGACTACTTTGACAATGGTCTATAGGTAGCACCAAACAGTACCAAAGAAGATGTAAGATTTCTAATCTTACATGTAAAAAAGAGCTCTTGTTAAATATATCAACATCTAATTGCTAATATCCTTGTTACTTCCATGGCATGAATTGAGCCAACACAAACTTTGTATGTGCCTCACCATTGCATATCAATAAATTAAGTCAACTTGCTCCTAATATTGCACATTTTTTATTACAATTTGAAGTCTATCTATAAATAGAGAAGGGTATGCTCCAACCAACAAGGATTACAATGACATGATTGTTTTTTTGTGATCTCATAATAATAACACGTCGATAACTTTGCAATTTTATGTTGATAATATTACAAATAACATTGATTGGGTGGAACTTGCTATTTTGATCAACCTGTAGGGGTTTTTGTATCACCTTGTGAGCTCATCGGGCTATGTGAGAAACCCAATGGGTCTAAAGCCCTAAAAAAACCACCATATATAAAGGATTGTGACCTCATTTCTCACTTTTCCATCTTTTGGGGGATGAGTCTCTTGGGAAGTGCGTCCTTCTTGGGTGAAGAATTCTCCTACTAGACAACACTAAGAGTACCTCATGCATTAAGTAGATGGTTTTGTTAATATTTTGATGAGATAGATTCCATTCTTTGCATAGGAATACTTAAAAACCAAAACCAAAGCATGTGAATATAAGAGGTTACTTATTTCAATGGGAGAAAGAGGTAATCCTTGATTGTTTTCTAGACTCGGTTCTTATTTTTTAATAAAAATTGGGGCAATCGTAAAGTTCTCTATATCTTGGTGGGTATTTAGTCCTCTCATAGGTTGCATGTATCCTAGATTTGATGCATTGGGTCACAAAATAGCAATTAAATGTGTGTGAACTTTTAGCCTATTTTAGGCAATGTTAGTTCATGGTATGGTTGTTATTTGATGGTATTTGGACTATGCTATCTCTATTAGTTCATAAGCTTTGCTTATGATTAGTTTAAACATGTACTTTAAATTTTAATGTTATCCTTATTGTTGATAAGTTATGTTTAATCATTGCAAATGAATTAAATGTGTAATATTACAATATAAATATGTGAGCACTAATGTTCATGTGGTATAAAAGGTATCGATGTTTAGAATATTTTCAAAACCAAATGCAAATATTTTGGAAAAGTAAATCAATCCCTTTTCTTTAGAGATTTTAGCTTTTAATCTCATGGATTCAAGTTCAAAAATGGGAGGCCCCTAATCATGGTCATGGTATCTATTGACCATTTATACATATTCTTATCATTTGCTAGTACTAGAACTCTCATGAATATTTTGATTGGTCAAAACCTAGGATAAGCTCAACTTACGATTTGTTCAAGATTTTTAAAATGATAACATAACAATATAGACAAATAGTAGTAGATGTTAATTTCCTAAAGAAGCAAGAAGTCAATGTCATGAAGAGGGTAGCCCATCAATATTTTGTTGTAAGTGGTGTGGTGATCAACACTTTCTGAGAAACCGCTCTAATGTCAAATGCGATATATGTGGGAAGTCCGGCCACCTAGCTAGTACTTGATGGAGTAAGATTAGCTCTCTTCACCAAGGGAGTAGATAATAGGACTGATTAATCAAGCACAAGGGAATAACCTTCAAAAAGATGAGGTATCAAAGCAAATATTGCAGGGAGGGAAAGCTATCATAGAAGAGTTGCCTAGCAATAGTGGTTTTAGTCTTATCGAAGTTGTGCATGTCAACACCATTGAGTCTTCCAATTTACGAGCCATTACAAGAGGATAGAAGGACAGAAGGCGATAAGGATAATGTAAAACAGGTTGAGGCAATCCCTAAATAGGATGATATGGGGATGCAAGTTCTAAACCGTGATGTGGAAGTCAATCCTCTAAAAGCTACTAATGGCAAAGTTAACTCCAATAAGGAGCTACCAAATAAGAAGATAAAAGACAAAAAAGAGGCACCTAAGCCTATTCAATGACCAAGAGAAAGAATGGTTTAGTGAGAGAAGAGAACCATTGCTAATTATCATGAATTTTACTTAGCCAATTCTCTTTGCGAGGTAAAGCCTAGTGTTGTGAATCTCTTGCAAAATGATCAAGTTATCTTTAGGAGTACATGAAGAGTTTAAGAAGATCTTTTGCAAGCACTAGATATATCATCAAAACCTTGGGAATAGCCCATGTGGGAGATTATTTGTTTGAACATGCTAAAAAGCATTGCCCAAGGGTAGCAGCATATGTTGACGGCATATTAGAGGATCATACCATTGTGGGTATAGGATCTTCTATTAACATTATGAGTTCAAGTTTGATGAAAAAGCTAGGACTAGAAATAAAAAAGGATGCCTCCATAATTCTCCAGATATGGTTGTTGATAGTTTAAGGCAACTGGAAGGTTGCATTACCAAAGTTCACTTGACTGTTTCTAATGAAAAATGCATTTTGGACTTTAGGGTTATTAGGTTTACAAGGCGGCCAAGCTATCAAGTATTATTATGAAGGCTATGGATCTTGCAATCCATCTATTAAGTTGATATACCCGCACTGCTAGTTGTCTAATTTTTGGTAGAGGTACCAAATACATAATACTGGATGCATATCCTGAATCTCCTCAAAGTGAGAGAGTACCCTCATCTTCAATAGAACTAGATACATTAGAGGATTTTTCTAGGAATGAGACTTCGTCAAGCAATGAATTAAGAGGGGGGTCCACTATAGGAGATATCTACCAAGAATAAGCCAATAGAAGCTCAAGATAGAATCAGAGATGTGGATGTGATTGAGCTAAATCTTGGTACATTGGATGAGTCACGACTAATTAAATTACGGTATACGCTTAGTCTTGATCCAAGAATTCTGTGATATTTTTTCCTGGAGCTAGCATGAGCTAAGGGGTATTCCTCCTAGTCTAGTTGTGCATACTATTCCCCTAAAGGAAGGTAGCCATCGTGTTTTGACAAAAAGTGAGGCATATGTCTTTTGAGCCAAGGGATGTGCTATTTGAGGAGCTATAAACATTGCGTAAGATGAGCTGGTGTGATATTTCCTATACAACACACAGAGTAGTATTTACCGGTAGTTATCATAAAAAAGAAGAATAATCAAATATGTCTTTGCATAGATTTTAGAGAGCTCAATAAGCAGATGGTCAAAGATGACTATCCGCTACCATTCATTGATCAGATTCTAGATCAATTAGCAGGTAGGCATACCTATTCATTTATGGATTGCTTTGTCAGTTATAACCAAATGGCTATCATAGAGGAATATAAGTTGAAAATGATATTTATCCCTGTATTTAGAACCTCTGCATATTATATTATGGCTTTCAGATTATCCAATGTGCAAGGTTCTTGGCAATGTACGGTTGATAAAACTTTTAGTGACCTAGGATAGCCACCACAAGGAGAGACCTCTAATCATTCTATGAAAATGTTTCCAATAATATAGCCATTTCTCATTGCTCGCAATCCAAGAAAGTGTGCCATTGGATTGCTATTGGGCCATTTCTCATTGGGCCATGTGGTTAGCTCGGTTGATATTGTGATTGATCATGAAAAGATAAAGGTTATCATTCACTATGAGTCCACCACATACTCCTAAAGAAGTGCAGAGTGTTCTATTCTCAATTGGATATTATCAATGATTTATTAATGCACAAGCTAAGAGGACATTTCCATTGACAAATATATTGTCCTTAATTATCTATTTGTTTGGAGTTATCTGTGTCAAGTATCCTTTGAGGATGTGAAGCAAGAAGTGGCAAAAGTGTCAGTCCTCCTAAAAGCGCCTAAAAGGAGTGAGATATTTTATATATGTTCAATAGCTATGATATATAGTATCTGTTATTTAGCCCAGATTTGGGAGGAGAAGTGGTGCCATCCAATTGCATTTGCTAGTCACAAATTGGGGGTGTCCTACATGGAGAAATTGTGCCTTGGATGTTCTTTGGAATGAAGAAATTTAAGTACTACATCATGTATGAAAATGTACTATTTTATATGTATGGCTATTGATAAATAAGTTGCAGTTGCTCGACTACCTAGCAAAGTGGCTAATCACTTTGCAGGAGTCTGATTATGAAATTAGGAGTAAGCCGTCGAAGTTGCGTGGCAGTGTTGAATATCTTGTGGATTTCAGGGAGCCGAATGAATTTTTGCTTGAAGGTAGTGACCTCGAGGGTTTATTCAAAATCAATACGTCCTCCATTCCATCCTAGTATGCTTCCATAATGCACTATATATCCACAGGAGAGGCTAGAGCCACTTTGTCAAAGGCTAAAAATAGAAAAATTAGGTAGCAAGCCTTGAAATTTGCCTTGATTATAGGAACACTATATTAGCAAAGGGGTCAATGATATTTATTACTAATGTGTCATGCCTAATGAGGTTCCGTTTATCTTAGAAGAGTGTCATGAGTATGCTTGTGGAGGGTACTTTGTTGGATGGTTGACTGCACAGAAAGCTTTGAGATCCAGATATTGGTGGCCATCCATTTTCCAAGATGTATTTGCATATATCAAGAGATGTCACACATATCACAAGCATGACAATAGGGAGAATAAGAAGCACCCATTGACTCCTATCATGAGAAGTGGAGCATTGATTTCATTGGACCTGTACATCCTTCGCCAAATACATGGAAGCATTATATCATTATAGCAATAGACTATTTCACAAAGTGATTTAAATCCCATACTAGGATGAAGGATAATGCTAAAGAAACAACTAGTTTTATTTTGGAACAAATTGTTTGCTCTTTTGGTCCACCTAAGAATCTTGTGTTTGATCATGGGATATATTTTTTGAATAAAGTGATTGAGGCTTTGACAGAAGCTCTAAAGATTAAATATAATAAGACTAGGCCTTATACTCCCCAAGCTAATGGGCAAGAAAAGAGTACCAATAAACAACTTGTGGGGATTTAATCCAAGATTGTCTTCAAAGGTTAGTGTGAGTGGGATAAAAGGTTGTATGTGGATATTTAGGCTTATAATATCACATTCAAAAGAGCTATAGGTCACACCCCTTTTAAATTAGTCTATGGAGAAGAGTGTGTTTTACGTTTGAAGATTGAGCTGCCTACAATAAGGTTTGCTCTAAACCATTCTTTGGGTGACGAGAAAAAGCATTGCAAAAAAGGCTCACTTCCCTTGCACATCTTGAAGAGATTCAATTTGCAAGCCTTGTTACATCAAGATGTTAGAAAGAAGCGGATGACAATGGCACAAGTTAGAACCCAAATGGGATGGTCCTAATTATAAGCTTGTTCGTATAGGATAGAATGGCTCTACAGCTCTTTTAGCGGATTTGCAAGGGGTAGAGTTTAAAACTAAAGTAAACTTCAATAAACTAAAGTCTTATTATGTGTAGAAGCTAACGTTGGACTTGGTGCCTATATAGGTCCTTCAAGATCCACTAGCTTAAGCTTGCAGAGGGTACTAAGACTATTGAATGGGAAAAGTCATTCATTATCTTGAGCATCCATATTTAGAGCAGTGTTACCACCAAGGCAAAGTGATCTGATGGAGTAAGGGTTATCACATTACTGAGTGAAAAATGGATCTTTCACGTGCCAGGATATTCGAGTCTATTGCCACCATTGTCATTCAGTTCTTACTAGCATCCCTATTGACTTCAATGAAGGTGGGATTGTATTTTTCTTACATCCCCTCTCCAGTTTAGATTTTGATTATCATAAGTATGAGTAGGTTGATCATTATGGCATGTTATATCGATGAAGCTGTGGTTTACACATTACATTTTGATGGAGCTTCACGATGACTTGCTAAGCATGCAATGTAAAATATTACACGGCGCAGCGAACAGAATCTGAGAAAGAGATAGAGAGTACACAACAGATAAGAGGAGAATCAGTAAAATTCTTTAACTCCAAACAACTGATACAAAGATGGCTCTGTCCACCCGTGCGCTTCCAATGAATGAAGCTTAGATGGCGATCTAGACAGAAGATAGGTGAAGAGCTTAAGGCTAGCTGGAACAACAACTCTGACTGGGTGAAAGATGAGTGTGAGATGGCTGCGAAGGGGTTTAGCTTTTATAGCTCGCGAAGGTCGTTAGGTCGGCCTGCTGACCGACCTACCATATGAGCCTCCACTAGTCGGCCAGGGAATATTCCAGGGAATATTCCCTTTACCATCGGGCCGGGGGCGCTGCCCCCGGACCCCCGCCAGGGGGGCCGCTGGCCCCCCTGGGACCCCCCAGCCAGGGGCCGCTTCCGCGGCCCCCGGACCCCACAATAGGGGCCCCTTTTAACTCCCTTACCACGCAACTCAATGCAATGTGCCTCGAGTTGCTACCAGCTTAACCACTCCGTCTAACCCAAAGATTAGACCCACAACAGTCACCTTTTTGCCATCCGGTCACATAGACCTCATCTGATATACAAGTCAAGACTCAACCAATGTCCGGGCTCACATTTGGCTTCTCCTCATAATGGGGGCCTTACAACTTTGAGCACCATGGATCATTGGTAGTACCTAATGAGGGTGGGGCATTGATCATATCTAACACCCCCCCTCAATGTCCACCCATAGGTGAACTATCTCCTCGGCCCAATGCCGAGTCTCTGAAGATGAACTTGAAGCAGATCCTTCGTAAGTGCTTTGGTGAAGATATCTGCTCCATTCTCCTCTGTTGGACAGTAGACCAATTCCACTATCCCATCCTCCATCAAATCACGCACATAGTGATACTGGATCTCTATATGTTTGGTGCGTGCATGAAACACTGGATTTTTGGCAATGGCGATGCAACTCTGATTGTCACATCTCAGCACAGTTGGTTCTTCATCCTGCACTCCCATATGCCATAGAATCCTTCTCAACCATACGGCCTCACATGCAGCAAAACAAGCTGCCTTGTACTCTGCTTCGGTAGAAGACAATGCCACTGTTGGTTGCTTCTTACTAATCCAAGAGAAAATTCCTGAACCCAAAGAGAAACAATAACCAGAAACTGACTTCCTGGAATCAATGTCTCCTGCCCAATCTGAGTCACAGTTCCCCACAAGAGAAGTTCCGAAACTGTATGTGATACCATAGTCAAGAGTTTTCTTCAAGTATCTGAGCACCCGCATCCCAGCATTCCAATGACTCTCATGAGGTTTGTTTGAGAACCTGCTCAAAACACCAACAGCAAAACTGATATCTGGTCTGGTGTTACACAAGTAGATTAGACTGCCGACCAACCTCCTATACCTCCCAATGTCTGCTAGTGCTGATGTATCCTCAACGGATAACTTTACATTCACCTCCATAGGTGTAGCTATCTCCTTGCACTCGGTCATGCCAAATGCCTTCAAGATCTCCCATGCATACTTCTTCTGAGAGATGAAGATCTTTCCTGGCTCTTGCCAGACTTCAATCCCCAAACAATAGTGCAGCAAGCCCAAGTCTGTCATTTCAAACTCAAAACTCAAAGCCTTTCGAGTTTGGTTGATCATATCTTCATAGTCACCTGTAATAAGAAGGTCGTCCACATATAGGACAGTCACTACAGACTTTTTACCATCCCTGTAAACATACAAGTTAGCATCTGAGGCACATCTTTTGAAGTTTAGGTTTAAAAAGAACCTATCTATCCGCTGGTACCATGCTCTGGGGGCTTGTTTCAGCCCATACAATGCCTTCTTTAGTTTACACACTTTGTTCTCAGAATGGGGGGCCTCAAACCCTGGTGGCTGAGCCACGTACACCTCCTCCTTGAGGTCACCATTTAAGAACGCTGACTTAACATCCATTTGGTACACTGGCCACTTCTTGTGGGCAGCCACTGCAAGTACCGTGCGAATAGTGGTCATTCTGGCAGTTGGGGCAAATGACTCTTGAAAATCAAACCCTTCAACTTGTGAAAATCCTTGGGCAACCAGTCTAGCTTTGTACTTTTCTAAGGTACCATCAGCCTTGTACTTTACCTTCCAGATCCACTTGGTGCCAATAATCTTCTGCTTTGCTGGCCGATCCACTAGCTCCCAAGTGTCATTCTTCATTATGCTGTCATACTCCGCCTGCATAGCAGCCTTCCATGATGGATCTGCAAGTGCTTCTTCTAAGTCAGTTGGCTCCTTTACGTCTCTCATAATCTCAACCATCAAGGCCATGTTGACTATGTGAGCAGAAGCCCTCCTTTGCTCCTCTATTCTCTGAGACCTCCTTGGTCCGTCTGCCTTCTCCTCAACAGATGCAGGCATAGGATTATTGTGGTCATAGAGCTGCTTCACCCAGCGCGGCAATGGCTTTTCCGGTGGGGTGATGTCAGGTTGGTGAACTTTTTCCTCATCATCTGAAGATGATGCTTCCTCCTCCTTAAGGATAGGGATAGCTCTCGGGACAGGTTCATAGTGGACTACTTCTTCGCTTGATGATAAAGTGGAAGACCTTGCCTTCTCCTCCTCCACTGTATGCGGCTCCTCCTTGAACACCACATCACGGCTCGCGATGATCTTCTTTGCCTCTTGGTCATATAACTTGTAAGCCTTCTGCTCATCACTATAACCCAAGAAGATACATTTTCTGCTTTTTGGTTGTAACTTGTTTCTCTTCTCATCTGGAACATGTGCATAACATTCACATCCAAAAATTCTGAAATGTGAAACAGATGGTTTCTTACCAGTGTAAGCCTCATGAGGTGTTTTTCCCTTGAGAGCCTTTGTGTAGCTCCGATTTAGAATGTAGACTGCAGTATTAACAGCTTCAGCCCAAAAATGGTTAGGCAATCCCTTGCCCTTTAGCATGCATCTTGCCATCTCCACAATGGTACGATTCCTGCGTTCCACAACACCATTCTGTTGAGGTGTGTGAGGCGTCGTCAATTGACGCTTGATCCCTTTGCTCTTGCAAAAGCCTTCAAACTCCTTTGAGTTGAACTCACCACCACCATCTGTTCTAAATTTCTTCACACTTTTCCCTGTTTCATTCTCAACAAGTATTAGCCATTCTTTAAACTTACCAAAAGCTTGAGCCTTATCACGAAGGAAGTACACCCACATCTTCCTACTGTAGTCGTCGACAATCAACATAAAATAAGAAGATCCCCCCAAGGCCTGTGTAGGCATCTTACCACACAAGTCAGCATGCACCAACTCTAGAGGAGCATGTGCTCTATTCTTGCTTTCTTGTGGAAATGCCTTTCTCTGTTGCTTGCCCATCATACAAGCTTCACATGGTTCCTTCAATTCAGTTATTGTAGGTAGGTGAGCAACCATACCTTGCTTTTGCATCTCCTTCAATACTGCAAATCCGATGTGTCCAAACCTTTCATGCCAAAGCTTACTTGTGCCCACTCCAACGGTGGCTGTAAGAGCACTTAGCTCATACAGGTTGTTCCTTCTTTCTCCTTTGCCAACAATTGTGCCAGCACTATCAATAATTTCTGCACCTGTCTTCTTGAACCTCACTTCATGACCAAGATCAGTTATGGCAGCAACTGATAAGAGATTTCTCCTGATTTCGGGAACATACAACACATTTGAAAGCTTTTTGACTTCACCATTTGCAGCAACAAAAGAAATAGTACCTGTGCCCGCAGCAGGGCATTTAGCATCATTTCCAACCGTCACAGTGATGGATTCTTGTAGAGGCTGCATAGAACTGTATAGACCTTTCTTATTGGTCATGTGACGGGAGGCCCCACTATCCAACACCCAAGAGTCAGTGGTAGATTCTTCTTGCGCCGAGGAGCACACTTCCTCAATGGTCGCCATGAATAATTCCAACTCTGCTTCAGCCGTATTGGCTGTCTCTTTCCCTTTAGTTTTAAGGGTACCATTCTTTTCATCTGCCTTCTTGACACGACAATCTGCAATTGCATGTCCTTTCTTCTTACAGTAGAAGCACTCTCCTTGAAACTTCTTCTTGCCGCCCTTTTTCTTTTTGTCACCATCATTTTTGGTGGAGGAAACACCTTTGCCTTTTGCATTGGCAGAGAATGCAGCATCTCCATTGTTGCTTCCTTCTCGGGCTTTCAGCCTCAACTCCTCCTCCATTAATAATGCACAAAACTCCTCAAAAGTCAAAGCTTGAGGTCTCACCTGAGTATTAAGGGCAGTTACTAGTCCATCAAACTTTTGTGGACAAATCCGAAGACACCTCCGAGCTAGCTCTTCGCTAGTCTTTTGTATCCCAGCGCCAGCCATCTGGTCGCGCAGATTCTTAATCCGAGTGATGAATGCTTCAACCGTCTCTCCTTCAGCAAACTTCTCCGCTGCTAGTTGATTCTCCAAGTTTTGAATCCTTGTTTGGTTTCGTGTTTCATACTGACTCCTTAGTACATTCCAAGCCTCTGACGCTTTGGTTGTATGCTGAATCAGAGTCAAAACACTGTCAGAACAGCTTGTAACTAAGGCACACAATGCATCTGCATTCCTTCGTTTCCAAGCTCGTAGAAGATCTGCATTCGGAGGAATCATCACACTAGGATTTGATGGGTCGGGGGTAGGCTGTGGTTCTGCGTCAGTCCCCAGCACAGTCTCCAGAAGCTCATAAGAATCAAGGATAGTAGTAATTTTGAACTTCCACAAGGTGTAGTTTGTACCATCTAACTTGCCTTCGCTGAAGGTTGGTGGACGAATCCTCAGTGTTTGAATAGCCGGTACAGCAGCACCACCTCCTGCACCGCTTCCTGATGCGCCAGAACTGCTTCCCGGAGTCGACATCGTTTCTCTTTGCTGTTGAAGCCTTTGCCTCTTGCACGCTCTCCGATCTCTAGAGCCCCCTGGGCTCTGATACCATGTAAAATATTACACGGCGCAGCGAACAGAATCTGAGAAAGAGATAGAGAGTACACAACAGATAAGAGGAGAATCAGTAAAATTCTTTAACTCCAAACAACTGATACAAAGATGGCTCTGTCCACCCGTGCGCTTCCAATGAATGAAGCTTAGATGGCGATCTAGACAGAAGATAGGTGAAGAGCTTAAGGCTAGCTGGAACAACAACTCTGACTGGGTGAAAGATGAGTGTGAGATGGCTGCGAAGGGGTTTAGCTTTTATAGCTCGCGAAGGTCGTTAGGTCGGCCTGCTGACCGACCTACCATATGAGCCTCCACTAGTCGGCCAGGGAATATTCCAGGGAATATTCCCTTTACCATCGGGCCGGGGGCGCTGCCCCCGGACCCCCGCCAGGGGGGCCGCTGGCCCCCCTGGGACCCCCCAGCCAGGGGCCGCTTCCGCGGCCCTCGGACCCCACAATAGGGGCCCCTTTTAACTCCCTTACCACGCAACTCAATGCAATGTGCCTCGAGTTGCTACCAGCTTAACCACTCCGTCTAACCCAAAGATTAGACCCACAACAGTCACCTTTTTGCCATCCGGTCACATAGACCTCATCTGATATACAAGTCAAGACTCAACCAATGTCCGGGCTCACATTTGGCTTCTCCTCATAATGGGGGCCTTACAACTTTGAGCACCATGGATCATTGGTAGTACCTAATGAGGGTGGGGCATTGATCATATCTAACATGCAAGTGTAGAGGTTGTCATAAAAGACCCCCGTCATCGAGTGGTTTTAAAAATGGGAGTGCATTTATGCACAACTTTTATGAATAACATGGTGGAATACAAGGCCTTGCTTATGGGGTTAAATCTAGCCATATGTGGTGGTATTTTTTTTAAATTGGTGAAAGGTGATTCACATTCAGTGATCAATCAATTGAATGGTATCTATAGTGTGAGGGATCCCATTCTAAGGATGTACTATCGTCTAACCTTGGACACCCTTGAGATCTTTGAGGCAATGACTTGCCAGTTAATTCCTTGCCAGTGGAATCGCTTTGCAGACTCCCTAGCTAATTATGCCTTTGTTGAAGATGTCTTTCTTAAATGTGGTCCTAAGGGGCTTTTACAATTGCCTTCTAATGTTTATCTAGGGCTACTATGGGGATTGCTTGTTGACATGCCTTGTTTTGGCCACTAATGGTTAGTATGGGTTATGAGCTAGATATTGATTAACCATCCTCCTATTCTATCATGGACGCATCAAATCGTTCAATGGCATATTCGTCGAACACCCCTTGCCAATTATGTAGGGGGTTAGCTAATAATTTAATGCATTTAGTGTAGGGCTTGAATGGCCATCTCCTTGGTCCAATTTTGGGATTCATTAAGATTTATGTGGGGACCAAGGTTTTTCTTTTAGCAATTGGTTGCTAAATGACATGCTTTATTGTTAGATTTTGTTAGACCAAGAGGGCCCTTTGTTCTTGTAGAGAATTGTATGATTTCGTTAGGTCAAGAGAGCCATTTATTTTGTAGTGAAATGGTTTATCTCATTACGCCAAGAGGGCCATTTGTATTTTTGGTGTAGGTGGTGTGGTTAATGGATTTTGTTTTAGTGATGCACTAAACAAATTTGACGAAGCACTTGGAGGGAGCATCTTGTTGCACAGAAGCTGCCGGTGGCCAAGTCCAAGTGATATCCTTCCTTTACGAGTTCTTCCCGTTTATGTTGTATATGTATATGTATGTGGGGTATTTTTCTTTTATTAGGAACCAACATTCAAGGCATGAAGTCCCATGGTTAGGTTACGTGTATCTTGGGAGGTTTGCACCTCTTGTAAAGACATTGTTTTACACTCTATCTAAGAGCTATTTTTTAGGATAGTCTTAGTGACACTATTCTTTGCTAGCTTGTTGGGCATCTATTTCTAGAAATATGTGTTAGTTGTGAGGCATCTAGGAAAGATTGCCAAATAAAAGAGAAAAATAAATGAATATATTTGAAATTTATAAGATGCGAAGGTGTGTAAATAGAGGTTCTAACCCCTGGACAAATAGAAATAAAGGAAGAAAATTTCCAAGATTAGATGATCATTACCTCACAAAGGCTTGGTAGGTTCTTGGGGATGAGTTAATCGATGCCTTGTCTTCCTAAGGGTGGCATTTAGCCAAAAAATAAATAAGGATGGTTGGAGCAAAAATAAAAGTGAGTGGAGGAAAAATGATTTAGTGTCACCTTGCGAGAGCTTCGTAGGTTCTTGGGTACCGAGACTAGACATGAGACCGATGCTCTATTCTCCTTAGGTCACAACACACTTAGCTCCTTCCTTTTTACATGCATGAGTATAAAATACTAAAGGAAAAAATGCGGTAAAATAGAAAAATATATGATTTTCAATGGATCAAGCTATAGGAGTCCTCGCCTAGTAGGAGTTCCTTGTCTAGTTGTCCTAGGTCAAGTAGATAGGCCAGACCACCACTTAGGATGGCTTTTTGACAATTCCTTTTGGCCAATCTGTATTGGAGCATTTGGTTAGTGACTAGTTTCAGATCTTTGTCAGACTATACTTGGCCTATCCCTAATGGACTTCATGCCTTGATTTTGTGAAGAGGGTAGGATGAAAGTTGTGTTTATACTTTGTTGTGTATTTTATTTGAAGCAACTTGATGCTCTTTATGGTTTATGTTTATGCAAATCAGTTCTGGGTTTGACGGACTAATTTGCCCTATCTCGTGGTTACCAACAAGAGCAAGATTTTAAGCTAAAAATGACCCAAAAGTGTGCCAAATTTTATCATTTCGTAGCGAAAATGTGATTTCATTGGAAGCGACAAATGTAAATTCAACCACTTTAAGTGGTAGTGGAAGACAGGATTTTGAAGTGCTTTTGAAGATGAACCTCACAATAGTCACAAATTTTTAGTATTTTTTTCAAGTAGCGTGATTGACAACAACAAGTACTAGGTAGTATGGAGCTTTGAGGTGCTCATGCAAAAATTTTCAACTCGCAAATCGGGGTTTGCTAGATAAGAAAAGGGGAGTGTTCAGGTGTGGAGGAGGAAAAATAAGTGAAGTAGACTTAAGGGGGAGGGGTGGTGACCTTTGGTGTCTCCCTCCCCCAAACTCAACGAAATGAGGGGGAGTTTCATTTTTTTTCAATGGCAAAAAAGAGAATAGATGTACATGGCAAGTGGCACAGACTGATTGAGAGAAGGAGAAACATCGTAGTCACATATTTTCAGTAATTTTTTCAAGTAGCATGATTGACAATAGCAAGTGCTAAGTAGTGCAGGACTCGAAGATGGTCATAAAGAAATTTTCAACTCACGAATCGGTCACCGGATGCAAAAATGGGGAGTGCCCAAGTGTGGAGGAGGAAAAATTTGTAAAGTAGACTTAAGGGGGAGGGGTGGTGATTTTTGGGATCTCCCTCCCCCAAACTCAATGAAACAAGGGGGGTGTTTTTTTTCAATGGAAAGAAAATGGCTATGGTGGACATAGATAGATTGAGAGGAAGGAGAGAGCCATAGGCCATCAAGAGTCTCCATATACCCATGGGAGTAGACCACATCCAACTTCTCCTCCAATGTTTTCCTTTTGATTGCCACTCTCACTTTTGGAAATGACTACCTAGATGAAGAGTAAGAAAATTAGTATTTCTCTCTCCCCTCTCTCTCCTCCTATAGGTAGCTCACATGGCAATTCTTAAGAGGAAATTGGGATGGAGATTGGTGGTCCCAGCTCAACTGGATTAATGTGGGACCATGGCGACACTGAGTAACGAGGCCAACCTTGTTTGGAGACCAATGACCAGTTTCCAGGTATTCAATTCGTGAGACTTCAAACATGTAAAATGGTGGTATTTCTTTTTATTAATTGAAATTTGAATATTTTTGTCATTTTGTGGTATAAATCATGTTCATATGTGGTGAAATTTTGTTTGAAGCTTGATTTTTATGTATTTGAGGGCTACAGATCATAAAATGTAGAAGTCATGTCCCTAATTATGTGTTTTTAATTAATTAAAAACTAAAAATAAGTGTTTTATGTGATTATTATTTTTTTGGTTTCGAGTGATCATATGATATTCATATGGAATGATATTAAATGTGACAATGGACCACAATCCAAATTAATTTTTCAAATCAAAAATTTTTAAAATAAAACATTTTACATAGAGAAAATAAAGAAAAAAAATTGGGATTTTGGGATGAGGAGAATTGAAAATTTTTAGTTTAAGGGTGAGAAAACTTACCAAAAATTAGGGAAAGGTTTGTGAGTGCATAATGGATGTAGAGCATGAGATTTGTCTCACTATACATTCATTTGTGTGTTAATCTAGTCATTTTTAAGGGTGTCTTATGGAAAAAATATCGTGAAACATAGGAAATATCCTATATCATAAATGAGCACATAAGGAAGCTAAAATGTCAAGAATTTTTCATAGAATATATAAGTGCTTATGCATTGAAATGAACCATATAGGGTTTTTTTAATAGTTTTAAAGGGACATAGCACGGACTAGTCCGGTATTGGTCTTTAGCAGCACAATGTTTCATTAGAAAGGAAATCACTGAAAGAATGTTTTGCACACAACACATTGGCTGATTTGTAACTAATTCGTTTGATCACTATATAGCATTACACCTTGCATTTGTATCCTTATACATGACATCAAGAACGAGGAAGTCTCATGGATGCTGCATTCCAATTGGTTGCTAAAACTATTGACCAATAATAAGAGTGTGAGGACCCCTAAGCTCTAGAATAGTACAATTTTCCTTGGGAACCGATTAAGTGAGAAAATAAAAAATATATTGTGAAATGTGTAACTTGAAAAAAGAGTGGATAATCTTATGATTGTATTCTATGTTTAAGATGGCCCATCTTGGGGCCAATCCATGAGGTGTAGAAGAGTTGTAAGAGCCACAGTGATCAGCTAGGGAGTGCTCTGTATATATATGTAAATAGAGGTGTTGATCACCTATATGTGTGGTATACTCCATATATTGGAGTTAGGATAGGAAAAATTGTTGGACTATAAATCAATACAAACTCATGATTTATTTAGAGTATTGCATAGCCTCCAGATGCTTGTGACTGTGAGGTCATGAGGGTGGTTTTAATGAGCATAGGAGGCCCTAGAGTCAATATCAGGCCCATTTTTAGTCGTGACATACAGTTACCCTATCGTGGGTTGATTTGATTACTTCACTTGGACCTAGTACTTATGTCTGTCAGGGTGTTATCAGTGTTATTTATATGCTTCTAGGTTATGTATTCAAAGCTTTTACTCAATCGGCTATGTATTTGGTAGTTATCTTCATTTACCCTTGAGACCTACCTTGTGCATGACATCAATGCCTATTACATGTATGGTTTCTAATACATTTCAATTATGATAGTCTTTAGGTACATTTGTTTCTAGCTTCTTCCTTCTTGGTTGCTCATAGTTGATTGTTGGTGTTCATTACAACATCATGTCATTTCAATTTCATGCATTCTATTTTAGGGAAATCACTTGTTCTTGATAGTTTCTTGACTATAGTTTGTGGATAGCTCATTATTTCATCAATACCTCTTATTTTCAGCTTGATTTAGTAGTGGTTTTGGGACTAATTTGTAAGATATTACAGTAGCCTATTTTTCTCTTTTGTGCACTTGCTTGGTCTCATTATGCCTAGTGGTTCTCGTGACAATAATATCTTCAATATTGAGAAATTGATGGGACCAACTATAGCTATTGGAAGACCCAAATATGGTAGTTTTTAGTGAAACTTTTATTAATTAGACCACTCAAAAATGGGAATTCTAAACCTAAAAACATTGCAGTCAAGGATTGGGATGAACTAGATGAGCTATGCAAGTCCACAATCATTTTATCACTCTCTACGTAGATTCACTACAATGGTGTAAGTGGAAATCAAACTGCATATGACCTTTGGACACAGATTAAGAATCTTTATGACAAGTAAAGTCTTGCATCTCAAATGTATTGTTGAAATAGTTGATGGACCTTCATATGAAGGAAGGGACTTCTATTCCTCCACACTTGAATGAGTTTCACTCTATCATCAGTCATTTAGCTTCATAGGAGATTGAGTTCAAAGGATACTTTGCACCCTTTATTTCTGCTTGGTACTCTATTTGAGTTGTGAGACACTTTTTTATGGCTCTTTGTGCTAAGTATGGGCTAAAATTGTAGGATATTAAGAGTGTTCTCTTGACAAAAGAGGTGAACAAAAATGATGTAGATACTTTCCATACCTCGCAGCCATTGACTGTGAAAGGCTGATAGAAAGGAAATGGCCATGGTAAAGACTCTAACAAGTCTTAGTCTAGGACATGTGGACAGTCTCATAGTCCCGTGGCCATAAATCTGATCTTACTTGTCATTATTGTGAAAAAGCAGGTCATATTCGACCACAAAGCCATAAACTGTACAAAGACAAGCGCAAGGAAAAGGGAAAGTCTAAAGTGCAAGACAAGAATGATGATCGCAGTGTTGTGTCTAGCAAGTCTATTATCAAGATTGAGGAGATTAATATGGTGTAGCCTAATGTATATGATGATCTTATCTTGGTAGCTTCTTCTTTAGATGCTTCACAACTAACTGATGCTTTGTCAGGATATACTCAATGTTGGTTGATAGATTCATGGGCTTCCTTTCATGTGGCCCCTCATAGAGAAAGAGTGGTTTTACTTCTATCATAGTATGACTAGATCTGTCTATTTGG
This sequence comes from Lygodium microphyllum, assembly GCF_053477565.2. Taxonomy (NCBI): domain Eukaryota; kingdom Viridiplantae; phylum Streptophyta; class Polypodiopsida; order Schizaeales; family Lygodiaceae; genus Lygodium; species Lygodium microphyllum. The sequence continues at coordinate 59,329,292 of NC_141143.1, forward strand.
GTAATGACCTAGCATTGGACATAGTTGGTATTGGTGATGTCCAGATGTTGTTTTAGTTCAAATAACATTTTCACTCTTCATAATGTACGTCATGTACTAAAATGTCACAAAAAGCCTTATCTCTACTGGCATCTTGGATGATGCAAGTTATGATGTCTCTTTTGGTGATTCCTCATGGAAGATTACCCATGGAAATCTTTTTATTTCACATGGTGCTAAGTCTAGTACCCTCTATCCTTTGCTTATAATTGGGTCAGTTGACCATGTTTTGCTTGTGGCTATAGTTCCACATATATCTCTCTGTCATCTTCATCTTGGATAAATATCTCTAAAATGAATACAAATGCTTACCAGTTTGTAGTGTCTTCTGCCTCTAGACTATAAGTATTTTGAGTCTTGGTAAACTTATAAGGTTTTATGACCTTAATAATTTTTCTTTTAATGAAAAAAAAAGAGATATTGACAATGAATTAATACGCTGCCATCGAATATCGAATGCCACCTCCCTTGAAATCAATGCCATCGAATGTGATGCCTTCACGTTGATTTGGTCAACCATGCAAAGAAGGTGTCCATCAAACTCATCACAAGTCATCGTCACCACAGTAGGCCAAGAATCACCACACATTGCACAACGTAATTGAAGAGAAGCATGCACATAATACTAGCCAAAGCTATAAAACCTTAGCAAAGACATAATGCATAAGTTGATTTTCTTATTTGTCTACCAATTTCGCTACTTTCGTAGAGAGAGAGAGAGAGAGAGAGAGAGAGAGAGAGAGAGAGAGAGAGAGAGAGAGAGAAGAAGAAGCTGAAGGTAGGACGAAACAGAAGGAGTGAGAGGAAGAGAAGAAGAAGGAGAAAGAAGGAGTAAAGAATTTGAAGAGATAAAGAAGGAGAGTAGAGGGGAAGAACAAAGAGAGGGAAGGGGACAAGAAGAATCAGAGAAAGATAAGAAGGAGGAGGATAGAAGAAGGATAGAAGAAGGGAAAATAGAGTAAGAAGAGAAGGTGAAGAGAAGAAGGAGAGAGTGGAGGAGTAAAGGAAAGAGGAGAATCACGAAGGAAAAAAGGACTAGCATTACTACAAGGAGTCCTCTTCTATCGAATAAAATTCTATCCATACACATCTCTTGCTAGTCTCTAGCACTCGTGGGTGACCCCACCCTCCTCCATCTCACAAGAAATCCACCTAGCCCCTTGTGATCTAGTCCCTAGCACAACAAATGTAGTCATGAGCATGGACAAGACACCACTGCACGCAACACCATCCCAAGTTCCATCGTAGGTTAATTTTCATTTAATATAAGAAAGTAGAAATAATTAATTTATATTTTTAAATATTAAAAGGTAGGATAAATTACAAGACATCACAATGCATTGAATGAACTCTTACAATAGCTTCATGTGAGCAAAGTGCATTAAATAAATCAATTTTTTATTCAAAAAGGATTATTTGAAAAATCCAGAACAAATTAAGAATCAAGTAATTGCATCAAGAATTTTTTTATTGGCATTTAAATTTTATATAAACATAGAGAAAGTTTCTTGGCATTTGCGTATCATGTAAATATAGACAAAAGTGAATTAATTTATTTAAAAGTAGGTCATTAAATTCATTGAGTAGAAGTACCCTCTTTAATAGAGAAAATATCATTATTATTAATTAAGTCAAAAAATTTAAATTACATGCATAGCTATTAGAAATTATTAAATTGTGTGTGTAGCCATTAGGAGCCTAGTACATTTGACTCACGTTGCCAACATGACAATGTGAAGTACAAACCCTAATTCATGAAGCAATTGAAAAGCCGATATAATTAGAAAATAGAAACCAAAAATTCTGAGCGAGAATACTCATCTTGCTAACTTACATAGCTTCCAATGTAAAAATTGAGATTTCAAGATTTCCAACCTAGTTCCCACAACTTAAGACAAATCTTAACCGTATCCTAATTTATAAAGTCTAGAAAAATAGTCAAGTCTCATAAGTAGACTAATTAGAATTAAGATTCCAAAGGAAACCTAGGAAAAATCTAAGAAGGAGACAAGACCAAGTTAGAAAGAATTGATGCTAGGTTAAAACCTTACTTTGATTGCCTCCTTATTGTGTAGAAATATTACTTGAAAAAGACTTGCTAGTGCTCGCAAATGGTGAATACAAGTTTACTTGGTGCACTTAGGAAGTTGGATTGAATTGGTCAAAATCCTAATGTACCAAATTTACAATAAGATAAATGGAAAGCATGCTAGATCTCCCCCACGGCTAGCTATGGATCCCTTCACCAAGGGGGATTAGTTTTTACCACCTTAGAGAGTTCAAACGACCGACCCCGATATAGCAAGAGGTCACTCCTAAGGGATCCTTGGGAAGGAGGAGTTGAGGGTGCCACACAGAGGCTCTGACCAGTAAATTCTTAGGCTCCTAGGAACCATTCAAACCCCTAGAGGAGTTGAGGGTGCTAGAGAGGCTCTGGCCAGTAATCTCTTAGACTCCTAGAAACCATCCAAACCCTTGCATGACTCCGGATGGACTTCTTGAGGTCCCCATTACTAGTTAGGGAAAAAAACTTTGTAAAATAAAGGTATTCGGTCGTTTTTCCATCTGGGTAGAAGGTAAAAACTTGTATAAGGTTCTTTAATAAATAAAGAAGTTATATTTCAAAGGATTGTTTTCATTGTTTGTGCATTGTGATTTAAGCTACTTGAGTGAACATTGTGACTAAAATGACTAATTAAGGAAGTTTATTTTATTTATTTAATATAAATTTTTTAGGTAAGCAAATAACTAAAAATATCCAACTAAGGGAAGAGGGAGGGTAAGATTCCTAATTAATCCACCCTAAGGTAGTGTTGTCTCTATAAGTTGAGAGTTTCTCTACATTTTGATGTGTTATGGTATAGGGAACATTGAGCACAATTAGCACTTTGATTCTGTATTGTTTCAGGGGAATGGAGTGAGACTTTGCCCTATGAGCAAAGGGATAGACCTATCTATACTCCCTCTTGTTTCTCACTCTCCTTGAACCAAGTGCGATATGAGTCAGGTAATCTAGTATAAGCAGATGCTCGAAGACTGCTGACACTAGTTAATCTGAATGGGTGACTTTAGTTTACTTAGAACCCAAAATTCAGGTTGATTCATTGTGAAAATGCTAAGACCTTCCATTACAAAGTGGACTCGAGAGAGTTTAGGTGGCAAACCTCATGTTATTTAAAAGACTATCAAATAGCATCACCTAGAAAATCATCTTGATGGACCACTAAATCATGTCGTTGAGGATGTCTCAGAGTGGGCACATCACATTTGTGGCTTGACACATATCCCCATCGACACCAATGTGCAAGCTTGTTTCTTGAGCCATCCCAACGAGTAGTATACCTTGAAATGGGCACTCTTAAAAGTACCAACTCACCTTCTCAAAACTCCATAGGTTTCATCTTTTCATTGTCATAGGGTTTCATTTGCTCTTTTAGTTTCCTTAGTTTTACTTTAGATTGTTGATGTAGAGCTTGCATTCTTTCTAATTCTTCCTTTCCTTGAGGGTTAATTTTCTCACTAAACATGATCGCAAAAATGGGTACTTTGTATCCATACAAAGACTTAAAATGGAAAACTCCAATACTCGCATGTGTGGTCTTATTATAAGCAAACTTAGCCAAATGAAGCTAAGCATCCCACACACATTATACATAATGATAATAATGTCAAAGATAGGTCTCAAGCCATCTATTACCCTGCTCCATTTGGCCATCAATTTAGGGATGATACATTGTAGATGGAACCCATTTTATCCCTGTTGAACAAAAAACCACTTGCTGCCAAAAATTGCACATAAACTTGGCAATATTGTGGTCACGAACCATGACTTGCGATAGCACATGTAACTTAAGCACATACTCCATAAATTGGTTGGCTACTTGAGATGCTACAAACTGAGTCTTCATAGCTATAAAATGAGCTACTTTGGTGAGTCTATTCACCACCACCAAAATGCTATTCACCCTTTCTTGGTTATAGGTAAGCCGATGATAAAATAGATTGAAGTATGCATACATTTCCTCCAAAGATAAGCAATGCATAAAGTAAACCAGCTAGCTTAAGAGTGATATTCTTATTTTGATAACATTGAATGCATCGTGATACAAAATCCTTGACATCCTTTCATAGGTCTTTCTAGTAAAAGCTCTTAGAAATTTTGCCATATGTTTTGAAAACTCCTAAATGACCAACTATAGGCGCCGAATGCATTTTTTTCATAATCTTTTGCTTGAAATTGAAAGTGTGGGGAATGACAATCTTACATTGAGAATAATAAACCATTTTTAAGTTGAAATTGGAAATTTTGCTCCATGAATCATTGCTATAATTTCCAAAATCTATGGCTAAATTCATCATCTAGAAGGTAAGCCTCTTGTAGCTCCTCAACCAAATCATTATACAGCTTTTTCATAGAATACGCTTTACATGTCCACATTCATGAAAGAGCATCAGCCCCACAACATTGCCTTTTCCCCTATCATGAGTGATATAAAGGTCATATCTTTGCAAAGTAGGCACCCATTTTTGTTATGTAGGAGTTAGATTAGATCGTGAGAGAAAATATCTAAGGACTTTATTATCAATTTTCACTCTAAATTGGTTGCCATAAAGACAATGATGCTACTTCTTGATTGCATGAAGGAGATCCAACATTTCTTGGTTATACACATCAATTTACATCTCCTTTTTGCTCAACTTGTGACTTTACAAAGTAATAACTCCATGCTTTTGAATTAAACTACACATATTCCCCATCTAGTTACATGATACTAGATAGTGAACTCCTTTGGAAAGTCAAGGAAAACTAAGATAGGAGAAGAAGTAAAATTTTCCTTTAATCGAGTGAAGTATTCATCCATGCATTCATTGTGTAGAGCATCCTTGAGCAGACCTTGAGATGTCTCCATAGGCAATTCTTTTAAATCTAACTCTTTAATATTTTCAAGTATTCTTGTACTATTATACTATTGAAATAGAGAAATATTTAGTTGTCTTCATTATTAAAGGAATTTGTAATAAGTTCTTTCTTTTGTTTTTGAAGGCAAAAACCTTTGGCTAGGGATAGATTGTAAAGAAGTGAAAAGAAAATATTATTTTTTTTAAATGTAAAAATGCCAACTACACTACCTTGGTATAAAAGATCTAAAGTGACTCGTTTTTTAAAAATCATTTAGCAATAATCAAAGCTATTTCATCTCTCCAACTTTCTTACATAGCTTTCATGGCTTCCTTCACCTTCTCTCTCTTCTTCCTATCTTTCTCCCTCTTCTAATAGTATTTATCTTTCCTCTTCTTCTCTATTATATGGTCTTCTCTCCCCTCTTCATTATCTATCCTAACAAATTTACTTGCCACTACTTTGATATGGCAAGCCTAGCAATAGGAACTTATGTACAATGTATCCGATGGACTAAATTTTTGGATTTACATTAAAGTGGGGAGGTTTTGGGTGGAAAGCATTTTGTATCCACATGCCTACGAAGATTGAGCAAACATTTGGTTTCATCCAAGGACTTGTTTGTTGGTTTTGAGGAGAATATGTGGATTGCATATTAAATTCTATTACTTTACCCTAATCGAAGACCCCAATGAACATTCATGATGTTTCTAGTATGTAAATCATTATGAAATAAGTTTCTTTTATGCACATATGTCATGCCCATAAATCCAGCCACCAAGGAAAGGGCATTCTCTTGAATTTATATATACTAGTTATCATTCTTGGGCATGGTAATGAAGTGCCTAGGGGATATCACTTTTGGACCTCTTATGACTCATTAAAAAAATACTCCTTGCTTGGTTTGCATGTGCTACGTGCTCCTCATGTAGGTATTCCTCATGAAAAAGTACTCTATGTAGTGTAGTAGGACTTCTTTGATTTATAGTATCTAGAAACCATTTTGTAGCTAGAGGGACATGGATAGGGCCACTCTCCTTACAGGTTTTCCATGACTCTACTAGTTGCAACTTCTCATTTATTGTTAAAAAATAAGATTCAATATCTTTTGGTATTTTTTTCCCTTGTGATATTTTTTAGCATGTGCCCAATCTTAAGGATGAGTGTCTTGGAGGTTATATCATGGGTCATTTTAGTAATCGATGCAATCATACAATTCTTGATATCCTTGACTAGCTAAATGTTGTACAAAGGTCTTGTGTGCATCCATGCTTTGAAAGTGGCATTTGAAGTCTCCTTTTTACATATTTTTCATTCTCTTAATGACACTACTAACAAAAAAAATTGCCTTTTTTGTGAGTGTTTCTACCTCTTTTCACTTTTCATTGTCCTACTACCGAGACCTAAAACACATATATAAAACTCATTTATTTTTATCTAAGAACTAAGGTAAATTTTGCTACTTTTTCAAAAGAGGACCAAGGGAAATAGAGAAGAGTACATAATTATAAAATTTTTACATAATCAACTATTTATTATCAAACATAATCAATTATTTATTACATAATCAACTATTTATTACTTATTTATTATTTATTATTTATATAATTATCAAACATTTTTAAAAGTATCCTATCTTAATCATAAGCAAATTGTCTAAGATCACAGTAGATAGATGTCTAAATCATTTGTGATATATATTAAGCACTAAATCCTCCAATATTTCTAGCCTAAGCACACTAATGTATAACATAAGCATGCCACACCATGGTTAGTATGACACAAAGTTGGTACACAACATAATCATCCTATATAACAATTGTTATAAGAAGCATGTTGTTATCTTTACAAGCATGCTACATTATGCTTAGACCAATTTGATTTCTATTATGGGTTTATAAACTTTTAGCTCATTTAAACATGGTACAAAGATGCAAGTGCATTGTACCAATGTTTCCTATCACCTTAGGGTATATTCTTTAAAAATCTTAAACATGTTAGTGTAGGATACATGTAATGTAACACCAAGGTGTCACTACCCTTGTTTGTGTTGATTCCTAATCCTAAACATGTTGGTGTATGATGCATGCAAATTAGCACCAAAATGTTGCTAACATTACGTGTTGGTTGTTTACTTGCAATCACTTTTCAAATGAGTGAGTAGGATATAAGTCATTTCTACTATATATATATATATATATATACATATACATATACATATACATATACATATACATATACATATATATATCTCTCTTTAACATAATTATCTTGGGCAGATGTCCCTTAAATGAATGAAAGTACTCACTCATTTTCATTATTTGCCGTCCATTGACTACTCATATTTTTGACTCTCATTATTTATATAGAAGGTAAACTTGTAACTAGAACAATTTTGTTGTGACGTGAAGCTCTTTATCAATAATGGCCTTCAACAACACTATTTATCACTATGTCATCCCATCTTTGTGTATACATATATATATGTATATATATATATATATATATATATATATATATATATATATATATATATATATATGTATATATGTATATATGTATATATGTATATATAAGAGAGAGAGAGAGAGAGAGAGAAAGAGAGAGAGAGCTACCACCACCATTCTTAAATGAAGGAACCAAAGAACTGCAAGAATATACCAAAGAGGTTTTTTAGGCTCATGGATTTTATTGTCCATTAGCAAAAGTGATTGGCCCCACTAAGCATTAAAAGCCTTGTGGGTTGGACCAAGAATTGAAGAAAACATTATCACACGTGTATTCATTGAGACTTGTAGTGAAGGCAATACCTTTTTATATTGTTTGAAACTGAGGCACTGTAATACACCTTCTTTAGGGGAGCAAAGTTTGTACTAATCCAACTATCACCTTCAATATGGACTTTTAGATTGTTCGAACTAGTATATTGTTTAATAAATGTGAGTGGAGCCATTACACAACCCTTTCACATGAGTGGAACCATTACGCAACCCTTTCATTAGAATTCTCATAAGGAAGGAATCGTTATTAATGCATCATTTGTCAAATAATTTGAAGTATCATTCCTCATTGGGAAAAGCTACTAACTTTATTTAAATATGTTAGTATATAATTACTCATAAAGGTCAAAAGTTCTCAATGTTTCTTCCTACAATTTCATTGATGTGTGATTGCAAAAATTAGGACTTCAAGAGAATCTATCAAGACAATTAGATTTCTTTCTTATAGATGTGGACTTGTGTAATTGAAATGGCAAACACTTGTCTTTTCAAATTTGTTTGATGTATCATGTAAGATAGAGTGTTGAAAAATGAAAATAATGTATCAAGTGGCACAAAATTATATTGCATGTCATCAAATTTTAGATTACGAAAGCACTTCTCTTTTTCTAATGGTAACTTTGAAATATTAGAAAATGAAGTTTGAGGCTAGCAATAAACATTCACAATAGCAATACTGAACTTCAAAGGAATAACATATTGGATACACCTTTTAAAAGTAAAAAAGTTTTAATGGGCTTTTGGGGATTGTATGTTGACAATATAGATGGATTATGTTAATTTAGGAGTGTGAAAAGTTTCTTTGCCTTCTACTTTAAAACATTTTCTTTTGAGGATGCTAGTTGAGGCTTCACATAAAATTATGTAAAGATTAAGGTTAACATCATCATATTTATGCTCCAACTTTAAGCTTGTGGCAAGGTTGTCACCACACTTTTTCTAGTGATTTTTAGTTAGTTCATGTGCTAAAATGTTAGACTTAATGTTGGCCTACCTGAAAAAATGTAAGTGCACCATGTGCAATCAACAAAAGGGTTATTTTATTTAGTAAAACTTATATGATTATGTTTATAAAATTGATTTTTACTTAAAATTTGAAAAAAAATTGTAAGTTTCTTGAAGAAAAAGAGGTTGTTTTATTATCTTACAACAAGGAAAAGGGTACTTTCTAATATTCTTTGAACGCATGTGATATAGACGGTTTGGATATACAGAGACCCCTAAGATCATTGACATGGTTGGTATTTGCATCGAGATATCATTCTAGTGATACTTTACAGCTAGCACATTCACCTACTTGAGTTATGGTATATCTATCTAGTCATCTTTCTACTTAGCATTTTCACACTATGGATTGCTTGTATATTATGTATGCTTTACTCTCTCTTATTCTTGGTGGACTCATATGTAAAGAAGAAGAAGAAAGAAAGACTAGGGTTTGAGCTTCATATCTTGTGTGCATTCTCTCTATGTGTTATGTGTCTTACAAGAGATTAAGCTTTCTCTCTCCCCCTCCCATCTTTTCATGGTATTAGAGTGACATTCAAGCAAGGAGCTATGAGCCGCAAGCACAAGAGTCTACAAGAAAACCTTACTATGGAGTATACTTATGGAGTTCTCTCATACAATCTTCAATTAATGAGCCATCTTCATGACTTTGAAGTGCTTGAGGAAGTGTTATAGACCTTTAATCTATGCTTATGTGGTTGGATTCACATTTTGGGTGTATTTTGGTCTCCATTTGAGAATTTGAGGCTATTCCTATAAGCGAATTTGGTAAATTTTATGAAATCTGCAAACCTTTTCATTCATAAACAGGTTGTAGATATTGTGTGTGGCAAACAATATTTGGATACTATAAAACATTACAAGTTTGCTTAAGGTATGCTTATATACAAAGTTCACTTACCTGAATTAGCAATTTGTTTTGGTAAAGACAGATTGTGGGTTTTAGTAAACAATTTCCAAGGGATTTAATTAGATTGTTAGCAGCAAGCTTAATAAGCACAACTTCCATACTTGGAAATTTGATTAACTAATTTCCTTATGGGTAAATGTTATTGGGATTACATTGAAGGAGATAATGCTAAGGATCTAGACTTACCAAAGGAAAATGTCACATTTGAGGAGAACAAGGCATTTAAGAAATGAAACCAAGGTACGTGAAAGTTTCGTACTAGCTTTCCATTAGTATTTTAGACAATATGATTGGGCATATATAGGATGTAGATAGTCTTAAAAAAGCATGGAATAACCTAGTCAAACTGTTTGGCCCAAAGCTAGAAAGTTGAAATTGAAATTTGAGTTAAACAAGTTCAAACGTGGCAATTTGTCTATCAATGACTATGCATTGAAGATTAAGAGCATTGTTGAAGCTTTTTGATCTATTAAAGTGCAAGTTCATAATGATATAGTAGCCACATGTTTGGATAGCTTGGGTGGGGAGTAGAAGTAGTTTCAAACCTCCATCAACAAAAGAGACACCATCCCTGATTTTGCAAATCTAATATCTATGTTGATATTAGTTGCTCTTGCTAACATTGATATGGCTATTACATGAACAGAGGAGGTAGAGTCGCGATTACAAGTGACCTATACCTCTAGGGCAAATTGGAATCTGAGTCTAGGTGCTAGAAATACTTTGGCATTGATAAATGGAGGTCAATGGACACCCATGAGTACTCCCAATGGGAGAGGAAGCATGATTCAGGATGTGCGCATGTTGCTAGCTCCTCTCAATGTGACCATGCCTATGGTCAGTCAGATGGCTCCACTAAATGTCGAAAGCCAAATGACAAATTCTAATGCTATTCTAGGAAATCAGCAAAATCGATTCCCAATCAAATGGTTAGGCCAATGGAAAGACATGTAGATGATCGTGGCTATGAGTCAAGTGCGTCGAATGTCCTTAGGGAAGTTAAGCATATGATGAAGCATTATACTGACATGATCACTAAATAATACATGCAAATAGCTATTAATGTCAATTTCCTTAAGAAGCAGCAGAATTTGATTGGGAGTCGACACCCTAAAGAGGGTGTCCCCTTAAGATTTAGCTGGAAGTGGTGTGGCAGTCAACATTTCCCTCTAGGAATTGTCCAAATGTTAAATGTGACATATGCAACAATTCCAACCACTTAGCTAGTACCTGTTGGAGCGAGATTACCTCTCTCTAGCAAGTAAATAGCTAGGTCTAGTCAACCATCGAGCACAACGGAATAATCTCCAGCAAGATGAGGGACCAAAACAAATACTGCAAAGAGGGAAGGCTATTGTAGACGAGCTACCTCTTGGCAGTGGAGTCAGCTGTATTGAAGTTGTATATGGCAATGGCACTAGAGCTTCTAATCTAAGAGTCATTACAAGAGGTCAAAATTGTAATGACAGTAAAAAGGATAATGTAAAACCTATCAAGGGAAATCCTAAGCAAGCTGATAAGGGGATACAAGTCCTTAATCATCCTGACATGGAAGGCGGATCTCTAAAAGTCATTGATAGTAAAGCTGACCCCAAAAAGGCAAGTAACTAAATAACATATAAACTCTAATTCATAAGAAAAGCTAATCTTACGATTTCCATAATTGATTAGACTTTTGTTACCTAAGTCCTAATTGGATTTTTATGCAAATTCATGACATTTTCAAGTACTTTAAGAACCCTTAAGTAATTTTTCTAATAAAATTTCATAAAGATAATATTTTTAGTAGTCATACTTTAGTAATCTTACTTTTTTCCCTTAATTTATTTTAATTTTTATAAATTTTCTTAGAGTTTTTGTATTATATTAACTATGTTTTTTATTTTCAAAATTTTAAATATCACAAAAATAAGATAAATATTAATTATTATTTTTAAATAATTTTTTATTATTAAGATTAATAAAAATTAATTTTTAATAAAAATAGAAATATATTTACCATTTTTTACTCTAGATTTTCTTTAAAAATTAATATTACTTCAACTAATAAAGAATCAAATAATAATTTTTTTAATTTAACTTTTTAAAAATTAAATATTTTTATTATTATTTAGTAATAATAATAATAAAGGGCTAAATATTGTACCACGACTATATTAATGACTAGGATTTTGCAATCATGGTGATTGCTCGATCGAGGGTTTTGCTATGTTAATGAATCAACGAGGGGCCATTATGGATAAAAAAAAGGATAAGCAATGAAAGGGTTTTTAGAGAAGGAAACAGTGCACAAACAGTCTTTAGCTCATGCAGAGTTTCCTCACCTCTAACTCAAGATTATCGCTCCTTCACTCATTCACAAGAGTTGACTCGTCATCATTACGTGTTGAAAATGAGAAGAGAGTTCCTCCTTTATATAGTTGTTTTTTTGGGAGGGGGGAGGAAAGGGGGATTTCGTCTTTTTATAAGCTCATATAAGGAGACTTATTTTATTTTATTATAAAGATAATTTTTTTACTTTTAATGTAAAAAATTAATTTTAATTGGTTTTTTCAAAATTTTCAAAATATATTTTTGTCTTATATTAGTTTAAGATGATGGATTTTATTTCTTTCTCTTCAAAATGAGAGAGAGAGAGAGAGAGAGAGAGAGAGAGAGAGAGAGAGAGAGAGAGAGAGAGAGAGAGAGAGAGAGAGAGAGAGAGAGAGGTGCACAACATGATTCGCACCATATAACAATGGTGCCCCTTTCCCCTTAAGCTATTGTAAGGATAATAACCTTAGTATTTTTTACTTTTAAATTAATGATTTGTTTATTTCTTTTTCGAATGTGTACTTGTGTGTGTGTGTGTGTGTGTGTGTGTGTGTGTGTGTGTGTGTGTGTGTGTGTGTGTGTGTGTGTGTGTCTTTTTCAAATATTATGAAAATTTAGGGTTTTATTAGTGTTGATTTTTTGGATTTTTGGATATGAAAATTTTAGAAAAAATGTATATTGTCTTAATTTTATCATTTTTAGATGGCAAATCAAGTGTATTTTCTTGAATTTTTTTAAGTATATTACATTCTCTTCTCCTTAGAGAAATCGAGATGTCCCATATCGAGAGAAACTCCGGGTGTTCTTTCATAAGGGTATATTCCTCTATCCAAGTTGCATCTTCTTTTGGGAAGTTCCTCCATTGAAATAAATATTCTTATAGGGTATGATTTCTCAAGGGCTTTTCTCTAATTTCTAGGATCCTATTGGGTTAGACTTCCAAGGATCCCTTGGGTTGGAATTACAACTTGTTCATTATCAAGGATGTGTTCAGGATTGGGAACATAGGATTTGAGTGGAGTAATATGAAATATATTGTGGATTTTAAGATGAAGGGGTAAGGCTAGTTTATATGTATGAGTTCTAAGGCATTTTATGATCTTATAAGGTCCACAGTACCTAGGACTTAGCTTTTTGAATTTCCCAAGAGATAAGGAGCTTTTCTTGGATTGAACCCTTAGGAAAACCATGTAGCCTTCCTTAAAGAATTGGTTAATCCTTTTTGGATTAGTGTAGACCTTTTGCGAATCTTATGTAGCCTTTATATCTTGTCAAATTGCCTTAACCTGATCTGGCATGTCATCTAGCACTCTTTTTCAGGATTCAACTTCTATGGATGGATCAGAGAAGTTAAGAGGTAATAAGCACTCTTGCCCATATAGGGTTGAAAGGGGGTCATTCCAATTCTTTGTTGGAAGAAAGCATTGTAGACATATTCTACTGATGGTAGGTACTCAATCCTCTTCTTTGGCTCTCTACTACAATAGCCTCTCAGAATATCCTCCAAGACTTGGTTTGCTCTTTTATTTTGCCCATTGGTTTGTGGGTAGTATACTGTGTGTAGAAACTTTAACCAAGTTTTGATGGCTTGAAAGAGACTAGTCCAGAGCCTTGGATATAAATAAAGTGTCATGATTATTGATGATCCTTCTTGGGATCCCATGTGGATGGAATATATCGTTGATGAAGATTCTTACAAATTGAAGGCTTTATGGTTTTTCTTGATTGGAATAGCATGAGCTACTTTGGTAAGCATGTCCACTATCACGAAGATAGAATCATAGCTTCCTTGAATGGTGGGTAAGCCAACTATAAAATACATGTTGATGTATTCCCATTTCATTTGGGGAATATCAAGAGGGTGTAGCACACTAGGAAGCTTGATCCACTCATGCCTTGATCATTTGACATCTTAAACATTGCATCACATACCTAAGGATGTATGCTTTCATTCCAACCCAATAATAGCTTCTTCTAATTGTATTTAGGGTTTAGGCATACCCCAAATGTCCTATCATGAGCTTTTCATAGAATTGTCTTTTTCAACTCCCACCTTTTTGGCACAAAAAGCCTTTACTGATAATAAAGTAGCCCAATTTTAGGATGTAATCCTTGAATTTATCTTTCTCCTTACTAGATTTTTCTTTCTAAGCACACAATCCTTTTTATTTCTAGGAACTCTAGATCTTTAGGTCCTTCTACTGCTTCCAAAATAGGGTTACTAAGTATTGAAATGAGGCTTGCAAGATTTTCTTGTTTCTGGTAGGATCTTCCATAATTATAAGGTTTAGGAAAGCCTTGCGACTAAGAGCCCAACCACAATATTTTTCTTGCTAAGGTGATACCAGATCTCAAAGTCAAATTCTTATAGGACTTCTATCCACCTTCCTTACCTCATATTAAGCTATAGTTGGGTGAAGATTCATTTTAGGATTTTTTGGTTGGTGATAAAGGTGAATATTTGACCAAGTAGATAATATTGCCATAGTTTAAGGACATGAATGACTGCCAAAAGGTCTAGAGCATATGTAGCATAATTCTTCTCATAAGGTTTGAGTTTCTAGGAAGAATATGCTATGGGTCAGCCTTCTTAGGAAAGAATTCATCCTACTATAACAATATTGGCATCAGTGAATACAAATTCTTGAGAGAAGTCAAGAAGTTGTACTATTGGTGTAGTAGTGAGGCATTTCTTTAGCTTTCAAAGCTTTTCTTTTAACAAGCAAGATGCAAGAAACAAGGAATTAGATATCCAATCACATTAACCATAGTGTAAAAGGTGTAAGAGACCCAGTTTAGGGTATCTATGTATAATCATGAACTAACTCTTCACCTTCTCCTTTATTTTACATTACTTTCTCCCTTTCTTTCTCTCTTTTTTGTCTTTCTCTCTCCTCTTGTAGTTTCTCTCTCTTTCTCATTCTTCCTCTTTTTCTCTCTCTTTTGCTCATTCTCTCTATCCTTTTAGCTTTACAATTGGTATTAAAGCATAAGGCATTTGTCCTTTCTCCCTTTTCCTTTTTCTAATCTTGCTTTGTTTTCAAATTTGGAAACCCTAATTACTCAGGCATCAGGTACATGTATAGTAAGGAGTACTGCAATTAGTGGCACCCTAGTTATTTTTTTCTTCAAGCCTTCTCTCCTTCTTCCTAAGCAAGCTTCCATGGCTACCTAGTAGAGAAAATTCCATTTCTTCTCAAGTGTAGCCCTCAATGTCACTTAGTGAGTTCATAGCAGCCTCCCTCTTATCCCCAAGACTAGTGCAAGCACCCTTCTTAAGTGCTGCAGACCAAGATCTCTCCCAAGAAGTAGCTTGTAATATGCGGTGCATTTTTTGTTGGTCTCTTTTTGCTCCTTATTACTCCTCCCCTACTTGTTGAAGCACCAACCTTGTTTTTCTAGGTCAAATGGCCTCTCCCAAACCTCCTTTCACCTCCCTATTCCCCATTCATGGCATTTTTTCACATGTTTGAAGTACCCAACTATGGAAAACAAGAAGGGAAACCATAGACACTCAATCCAAGCTCTCATATCCCCATAACCTTTGAAATATTAGCCCTCATGAGTTCCTTCAACCATTCTTAGCTACATTGACCCAAATTGAAGATACAAAGGCATGCAAATTTTTCTCATGGGCAGCCATGAAAGCTCCACATAAAGCTTTTACCTCTTGAAGAGCAAGCACAAGAGCTCCCACCATCAGAACATGCATCAATTACTCGAAGATTCCAACCCATTGAATAATTCTTGCTTCCCTAGGCTAAACTAATGGAGAATTTTGGAGCCCTAAGAGGAACACTAAGAAAAACTGGAAAACTACTACAAGAAAATCTATCTTATCACATCAACAAGCATTTTCAACATATTTTTCATAAAAACCATCAAAGAACCATAATGACACAAAAGAAATATCAACTTTAAATGAAATTCATCACATATATATACATACACACAAATACGTGCAAGAGGTAGGGTTAGAAACATTTGGCCCATTCAATTGGTTGATGTGGACCGTCATCAATGTGCTAGGAATCAGAGTCATCCGCAAGAAGTACCATGGCTCACCACAATGCACATCCAGCATGGCAGGGACCATGCAGCAACACCCAAGGAGGTAACATTATTGATGGAGACCCGTTAAATATTGGTAATGAATAATTATAGCACTCAGCACAACAAGCACTCATGTGAGAATGATAGAACTGTCTCTCACCCCATGGCTCACATCACTAGAGAGGAAAAAAGGAGACCTCACACCTAGTTGAGAAATCGACAAGGAACATAGTGCAGAGGACGTTTGTTAGTGTGACAGTTGATGATGGTGCATCAGTGCATCCCAATCCATCTGGCATAGGTGTGAGAAGATAGGCCAGGGAGCCTCATGGTATAGTACACAAAATAGAGTGGCATGTCTGGTGCTGATGGCAAATGCCCATTCCATGTGTGCATAAAAAAAAGTGTACCTGTAGCGCTAGTGTGGTAATATACCTCAATCCTTACCTCTCAGAGTTGGGTGAAGGGAAAATTAGTCACACTCAGTCCCGCCTCTCTCATGCCTGACAAAATCAAGGCATGAAGATCCACAAGGGATAGGCCTAGCATAATTTGACAGAAATCCAGAGCGAGTCGCTAACCAACTCCTCCAACACAGATTGGCTAAAAGAACCATCAAAGAGATCATCCTAGTGGTGGCTTGAACTACCTACCTAACTAAGGACAACTGGATCAAGAACTCCTACTAGTAGGCGAGGACTCCTATAGAGCCTGGTCATCATATATTTCCTTGTAACACATTTTTCTTTCAAAATTTCCATACTCGGGTGTGTAAAAAGAGGGAGCTAAGTGTAGAGTGACCCAAGGAGAATAGGGCATTGGCCTCAAGTCGAGACTCAGCACACCCAAGAACCTACCAATCTCTAACAAGGTAACACTTAATCCTTTTCTTTTCCACTCACTTTTATTTCCACTCCAACATTTCTTATTCTTTATTTTAGCTAACTGCTACCCCTAGGAAAACAAGGCATTGGCCCCCCCAGGGTCTATGATGACTCGTCCCCAGGAACCTACCAAGCCTCCGCAAGGCGATAAGCAACTCCTTTTAGGATTTTTCTCATTTTCTTTTATTTTCTAGGTTAAGGGGTTAGAACCCCTTTTTACACACCTTCGTAATTTCTTTATTTTTCCAAGCATATTCAAATCTTCCTCTTTTTTATTTTTGGCAAGCTTCTCTAACTAACTCACAATAGCAAGGACTCCTAAAACAGCTACCTAGCAGGCTAATGAAACAAGATCACTAGGACTGCCTTCTGAAACATGTCTTTCAATGCCTAACAATATCTTTATAGGCGACAGACAACTACTCAAACCTCCCTCAGATTTACCTAACCAAACCCTAGGACTTCATGCCTTGATTGTCGGTCCCCAACAAATGAAACGAAAATAACCCCCACATACACATATAACATTATTAGCTTAAGGGAAAAACTCGGAAAGGTGACGACACCACCTAGAATGGCCACAAGAAGCTCCAATGCAACAAAGGCTCCCTTCAGGCACTTTGTCAAACATGTCTATTGCAACCACTTAAACAAAAAACCATTAAATGTACATGCACCAAACATACACATGGCCCTCTTGGCCTTATGGAATAAAACACATCACTACCATTCAATGTTAGACTTAAAGCTCATCTTTCTATCTTTGGTATGGCTGTACCCGACACTTGAGTTGTCCAGCTATACTACGTGATGCAGACATTAAATTAGTCGATGCTTAGGACTTACTGTGAATGGTCCTTGAGACCTTAGGTTGTAAACTCTCATTTTAGTTATGGATTAATGACATGGAAGATATGAGTGAGAGCTCTCAGCTCCTCACTGTGTAAGCTCCAACCCTTCTCTGCACCCTTCTCTGACTTTAAATATGGTATTAGACCACCCATGACTGAGCTCTGTGGAGTGCATGCGGGAAGAAGAAGGCGGCCATAGCGGAATGGATGTTCAAGTATCCAAAAGCTTGGCATCCTAATAGGAGAGCTCATATCCTGGATGTGCTGCTACTACTGCTACATCATATGCAGCCACGGGGAGATGGGCTAGTGCTTCCGATGGGGCATGTGGTTCTTGTGCAAAGGAAGATGAATGAATACTCATTCCCAAGTCAGATCATGATTCCTTTCTGAGACACAACACACACCTTCAAGATCTATTAAATTTCAAGGTCTCTACTCTGTGATCAGGCTTGACTGTTGCAGCAGCCCATCGTAAAAAAGGAGACCTGCTCTAGCAACAAGTGAATGCCCTTGAGAGAGAGAGAGAGAGCCCAGAGGACCCCGTCCTCTCACTCGCTGATGGTCTCTAGCATGGGCATCCATGACCTCGATCCCCTCATTATCAGTAGGGTGGTTATGATTATTGCCTCCTCTTGCTGATGATGACGACGATGCAGCATCAGAAAGCATGGCATCCAGCAGCTCCTCCTGAGGGATCGCAGGGCCAGAAGAGTAGCTCCTCTAAATGATGTTGACATAGCTGGTCTCTGATCTCTCATCACTACTAGGATGTCTTCTATCGTCACCATCACCATCATCGTCATCTGCATCCTCCTGCACCAGTGGAGCTACCCTGCTCCGTCGTTCGTACAATGAAGGCTTGCGGTGGCTGCCTTTGTTGCTCTTTTGGTCACTCCTTGGGGTTGGAGAAGCATCTGCAATTTGATGGGACAAGGCAAACATGAAGCAGGCTATAGACCTGAAGAATGAAGTGCCAATATTTGTAGAGTGAAAGGGCTAACTGCCCATTGACTGTCATTGTCGATGATACAATGTATGCATTGTGGTATCCGACTTGCCATTGGTCAAGAAGCATTTGTGACTTTATTGGAGCCTTTGGAAGGCCTTATTGAGATTATCATAAAGTGTACATTTTCCATCATCAAAACCACGATCAGTTGCTGTAAACAGATTCAGAAAATAGCATGTTTGTGCATACTGATTAGGCTGAAGGCATTGGCTACATACTGAGGCACAAAGCATCATATGAGTTATATTGAGCATGCATCTACTTCTTGGAAGGTAGATAATGGTCTTTGGATGCTACAACTTGTGGATGATCTATGAGCTATGAGAGTTGAATGCAGATCTAAAAATAGTCCAATCCTATTGTGAACAGTGACAAGGCAGCACATACATGACTCTTGTTGATGCACCAAAGCTATATGACATGTATTTTGGCTACAATTGAAGCTTGGCCATACACTGGAAGTCATATGTATTGGTTTAAATGTTTGGAGCTGAAGCAAATGGTTTGACATGGTCTTGAATATCAATGAACAGTGAATGAACAGTAAATGCTTTGTATGCCACTGCATCTCAGAACACAGGACACTCTTGGATGCTGTCAGGTTCATGTATTGACTCCCATGTATGGTGACATGTTGGTTTTGCATTGAATGCAGTCCGTACATGCAGGCTACAATACCTAGGTGATTACCAAGTGTCAGAAGGTGTATGTACCATTGTTTTTCAGGCTAAAATACTGAGTATCTGATCACATAGAGTGTTGAAAACTATCATAAACAGTTGCAGGTTGAAACTAAATTATCAAGAAGATTTTGGCTTGCAAGTAGTCAAGCAGAGCATACGACACGGCAAATGCTTATAGGATAGAAAATATTACCCAGATTGTGGGGGAGAAATCGGACAGCCATAATTATGCCATATGGAAGTTCCACATGGAGAACTTATTAATCGAGAAAGGATATTGGGAGTTGGTGACTGGAGTAGAAGCCGAACCTGAGCTCCCAAGGAGACCTACAGTTGATCAAAGACGACTACACCAAGCTTGGACAGAAAGAGCTCGCAGGGGTTGCACTGGCTGTCTCTATGTATATCAGATGCCATGGTAATGCAGATAATGAACTG
Organism: Lygodium microphyllum; assembly: GCF_053477565.2. Lineage (NCBI taxonomy): Eukaryota > Viridiplantae > Streptophyta > Polypodiopsida > Schizaeales > Lygodiaceae > Lygodium > Lygodium microphyllum. The sequence goes on from NC_141143.1 coordinate 59,349,163, forward strand.
CAACTCTCCTAAGGATGCTTGGGACATGCTTGTCAAGTACTATGGCATGACCACAAGTGCTAGAAAGATCCAGTTAAAGTAGAAATTTAACAACATGGAGAGAAAGAGCAGATCTATATAGGATTATGTTGCGGAGATCAAGACCATTGCAGATCACATGGCATCTATTGGATCACAGGTTGAAGATGAAGACATGGTTGCTGTGACTTTGAATGGCTTGGGGCCTAAGTATAAGTCTTTTGATACTTCTATGTCTGTGCAGGCTGAAATGCCTGATTTCAATGAGCTGTTTGCATTGCTTATCCATGAGGAGGTTAAACTTGGCTTGGCTGTATACAGGATCAAGCAGTTCCAAAAGCAAGGATGCAATCTTTTATTCCAATCAATGCGGCCATGGCAGCCGTGGTAGAGGCTATGGTTCTAGCAGAGGAGGCCAGCAAAATGCATCCTATGGCAATAACAACAAGCAAGTATTGAATGCAAGAGATGGTGGAAACTTTAGAGGCAGGGGGAGATGTAGCCCTAGAGGCAGAGGCTCCTCACGGATAGCAAAGGAAAAGAGAAAGTTATTGAGGATGCATCTGGTGTGATGACACCTAGTAGGATGACTTCTGGATATGAGTCTGCTAACACTTTAGACAGTGAGCTTGGTATTCCGACTGTCTATACACCTGGCACGAGGCAGCGTCCATCTGACAATCCGAATAAGGATAAGGATTGTCATTACTACAGGAAGTATGGTCATATTGCCAAGGACTGCTAGAAGAAGTAGGGCAATCAGAAGGGGCAAACAACATGGACATTTTGCTATGTCCAGTCAGGTAGATGATGCTTCAGGAGATAGATTGTTTGCCATGCATTATGTGAAAGATAGGACTACTGAAAAATCCATTGATGATGTAGTATGGTACATTGATTCAGGGGCATCAAACCACATGACCCCTCATGGCGATTGGTTCACTAACATGCTAGCTGAAAGACATGGCTATGTATGCACAGGTGATGATACACAGCATAGCATTGAGCATAAAGGCAAAGTGCCTCTTGTGGTTCATGATGGCAGAAAGAAAAATTTGCATGGCATACTACATGTCCCATCGATAACGAAGAACTTACTATCTGTCGGTCAGATGACAAAGCAGAACTTGCAGGTTAGGTTCAATAAGCATGGATGCTTTATTGAAGAGTTTGGAAATGGATGCAAGTTGATTGCTCGCGGTCACACGAATGGCAGAATGTTTACTCTTGATGCCATTTTGCCAGAGCTGAATTCAGCTATGTTTGCCCATGGTTCTGGCACTATCAGAGATTTGGAAATTTGGAAAAAGAGAGTGGGACATGTGAATTTGCAGAGGCTACAAATTATGCAGAAAAAACAGCTTGTTACAAGTTTACCCAAGTTCCAATACACAAACATTGGTCATGTATGCAATGCTTGCCAATTTGGTAAACAGTCGAGGTTGCCATTTGTCAAGCATGTAAGGCAGAGTACACGTTCATTGCAGTTAGTGCACTCTGATGTCGGGGGGCCAGCCCATAATGCATCTATTGGAGGCTCCAAGTACTATGTGACATTCATTGATGATTACAATTGCTATACTTGAGTGTATATTCTACAGACAAAGGATGAGGTGTTTGTTGTTTTTCACAAGTTTAAAAAGCACGTTGAAAAGGAATTTGATTGGTATATCTCTTGCTTGAGATCAGACAGTGGTGGGGAGTATGTGTCAAATGAGTTTGACAATTTTCTGGCTGAAAATGGAATACGTAGGCAGCTTACCTGCAGTTATACTCCACAGCAGAATGGAGTGGCTGAACATAAAAACAAGGTGTTGATTGAAGCTACTCATGCCATGATGAACGAGAAGAAGATGTTGGGCTGAGGCTATTATGACAGCCATGTATATCTTGAATCAAACTCCCACTACATGTATTCATGAGATGACACCATTTGAGAAGCTGTATGGCTATAAGTCGGATCTAAGTCACATGAAAGCCTTTGGCTATCTTGCTTATGTGCATATCTCAGATGAGAAAAGGAAGAAGTTGGATCCAAAAGCGCATGTGTGTTTTCATTGGATATTCGCACGAGAAGAAGGCATACAAATGTTATGATCCCTCTACCAGGGAGACTTTGGTGAGTAGGGATGTTATCTTTAATGACAACTCATGTATGTATCATCGGCTGAATCAATGTACCATACTACATCACCGGCTGAATCAATGTACCATACTACATCATCAATGGTACATTGATTCAGGCCTCTTGGTATGTATCACCGGCTGCAATGACAACTCATGTATCTAGAGTTGATTCGCAGCAGAGTACTGCTATGACACATCCTAATGGTCAGACAGTATCTCCTTGGATAGGTAGATTAAGGAGCTCTGGCTCACCGTCCACTGACATTGGTATGTCACTGAGGGGGAGATATGATATCTTGGACAACAAAGGAAAAGAGAAAGCTATTGAGGATGCATCTGGTATGATGACACCTGGTAGGATGACTTTTGGATATGAGTCTGCTAGTGACACTTTAGATAGTGAGCTTGGTATTTCGACTGTCTATATGCCTAGCACGAGGCAGAATAGGTACATTCTGCCTCATCAGAGGGGAATCGAGCAGTGCACCATAGCCTAGACACTTGCAGAGGGTTAGATATCCTATTGACAAGTTTGTTGGGGGTAAAGGTGCCTCTGCCTAGCTGCCCGTGTATTACTACACTGACAGTCACCACCACTGCACACTGCAGGTGGCGGGCGTCCATCATCGTCACTTTATTCTTTATTCTTTTAGTGACAGTTTGAATAAAGGAAGGCCTGTCACACATTGTGACTGTTGGAGTTCCCATTTCTAGTCTCTCCCTTTCTTGCTCTTGCTCTCCTGCCATAGCTCTCAAGTCCAACCTTCGATCCGTCACTCCCTTTCAACTGGTATCAGAGCTTTGCTTTCTGACTCTTGAGCTTGGTTCGTGACATTCTTAGCATCCCATCGACTCCCTACTTGCATTGGCTCTCCTTCCCGATAGCCATATCCGACTCCTTCGAGCTCCCGTCACTCCCCGACTTCCCGAGCACCTTCCTGGTATTGCTGGGCACCTTTAGGGCATTACATCAAAGGTATTTGATCATTTTCTTCAGGGTTTACTTCAGTTCTCAGGTCTCACAGGCTATAAACAAGTTGTGGGCAGCCATAGCTCACACCTCTTGGAGCTTCCTTCACCTGGATCTTGCTTCCAATCTATCAAGGCTTGGTGTAGGCCTTCTTTGGCCCTCATTTGTGTGCCCTTTGGGCCCCATTGTTGACACGTGGGATAGCAAACCCCCAACTAGCTCACGTTTTTTTTTGCGCCTATTTCAAAATCTGGCCTAAAAATCACTCTTTTTGTCATATCTCAGGCATTCGGAACCCGATTCAGGTAAGTTAAGAGTCTAAGTTGGGGTTTTGGCATGCTCCAGACATGATGGTGATGTTGAATTTGCCAAATTTTGATGGCAAAATCTTCTGCAATAGATTTCAGGTCTGAGACAACATGTATTTGTATGCCTATGCTTGTTTGGGCATCCGGTTTGATGCCTATTGCATCCCGATTGATTGGGGGATTGAAGCTACATGTAATGCTATGATTTTGGCCTGATTTTGGGACTAGAAATACACAGTTTATAATAGTAAATGCATGTTGAATACTCTTGGACTGAAGCTATCTTTCATGCTTTGACATATGCCTATTGGTTCCGGATGTATGTCTTGGGTTATGCTATGATGTATTGATCATCGAGGGATGACTTTAAGCTTGTCATTGAATCCGGATGATTTTGGAAGCTTGAGATTATTTCAGCCCGCACTTATTGACATTGGTATATGCTTTGACAATGATGCTTCTTGGGTTTATTCATACCCGTTGCCTACGGCTTGATGCTCATGTCACGGTTGATTACCCTATGCATACGTTGAGTTTGAGTGCTCATTGAAGCTCCACCTTGGATGCATTTTGGATTATCTGGAGTAGTCTTGGATGTTAATTGGCTTGTCAGAGTTTGGATTGGGATGTATTTGATGTCTTACATGCTTACGGATGCTATATACGGATGCTCTACTGCATACATGTTTGGGATGTACTATTGATGTATTGTCTTGGACTTATGTCATTGGCACTGTGTCTTGCCTTGCTTGAGCTCTTGAGCTCGTACATACGGCTTTTGTGCCAGTGGGAGCATTCTTGAATGCTTATCAGACATTGAGCAGGTAGTACTTTTATGCATGGAGCCGTTATACGCTATTGAGCAGTTTACAGACACTTGAGACTTTGGGACTTCTTACCTTTTGGGATGATACATCATATGTCTTGGTTCATTGTATGCTTATGAGTTAAGTCTCAATTTTGGATCCGTATCTTTGTGAACTAACACCTACTTGTGTCAAGTTTTGGTAGTGGCAAGAACACTTTGCCCCGTTACCTGGGAGGTGTGCCTACTCTGGCAGATGTTTGTATGACATACTTGGGTGTTGGATTCATACTTATCGACCATCATATGCTTATGCTATGCCCACATGATGTCGGCTTTGGTCTTGGCAGTATCTGATTGCCTTGGGATCCGATTTTGGCATTGTTAGCTCTCTTTTACTGAAATCTGAAATTTATTACAACAAGCATATATGTATGGACTGACATGGATTTTTCATGCTGAAACACTCTGAAATGATGTACTTTCACTAATACTTGGTGGGCAGCAGCTTTGGTTCCATTTCTTTGCCATTTTTCCTCGATTTTGGTGAATTTTTTATCATTTTCTGTAGTAAACAACAAGCAGTTTTGAACTGTCTACAGTCTTTCAGCTTGCATTATGGTGAGTTCATCCCCACTGATCATTCTATTTTGAACATCATTAAGCTTGATGGTACGAATTACTCTTATTGGAAGAGCCAGATTTGGCAGGTATTGGTGCAAAAATCACAGATCAAACCTTTGAGGTTAAGCGGGCATCCGCCTGCAACTATGCCAAATGAGGAATGGCTTGAGCTTGATGAGTTATGCAAGTTCACTATTGTATTGTCTCTCATAGAACAGGTTCACTATAATGTCTTTGAGGAAGAACAGAGTGCATGGCAGTTGTGGGAAAATATCAAAAATCTCTATGACAAGAAAAGTCCAGCGAGTCAGATGTATTGGCTGGAAGCAGCTTATGGATCTGTACATGAAGGAGAATGTGACTATGTCTGCTCATTTGAGCCAGTTCCATGCTATACTCAAGAACTTGACTTCGTAGGACATCACTTTTGCAAAGGATGTCACTCCTCTTTTCTTGCTTGGTACTCTTAATGAGTCATGGGATGTATTCCACACTGCATTATGTGCCTATACTGCTACCTTGAAATTATCTGATGTTGAGAGTGCTCTTCTGCAACTTCTACAGGAAGAGGTTAGCCGTAAGAATTTGGATGCCTCTCGTGTGTCGCATGCTATGACAGTTAGAGGCAGGAATCATGGCTATGGAAAGCATGGCAGTGGTAGTGGCTGTGGACGGGATTCTCAGAAATCTCGGTCCAAGTCTCGTGGGAAGTCACGTAGCAAATCCTGTGGCAGGAATGTTGATGTTACTTGTCACCATTGTGGGAAAAAGGGCCATATTAGGCCACAATGCCATGAATTTCTCAATGAAAGGCGCAAAGATAAGGGAAAAGACAAAGTGCAGGATAAGTCTTCTGATCGCAGCATAGTACCTGCAAAGTCCAGTGTTAAAATTGAAGAGATCAATGTTATGCAGCCTGAGAATGTTGATGATGATGATTATATCCTAGCAGCTTCTTCTAGTGCTTCGTAGATGACAGAGATACACTCTATGTATGCATAGTGTTGCCTCTTGGACTCAGGTGCGTCCTTTCTTGTGACACCTTGTCAAGAGTGGTTTCATTCATACCGTACTGTCTCGGGTTCTGTGCGCTTGGGTGATGATAGCTCTCTTGATATTGTGGGCATTGGTGATGTTAGGCTGCAGTTTCCTTCTGGCAGCAGTTTTGTTATCCACGATGTACGTCATGTACTTGCTTTGACATGCAGTCTCATGTCACTTGGACAGCTTGATGATGCAGACTCTACATGGAAGTTCACTCGTGGCAGACTTGTGATTGCGAGAGGTGCCAAGGCTGGCAGTCTCTACCCCTTGATTGTATTAGCTTCTTCCCTTGATCATGTTTTGTCTGTGGGTTCTATCCCACATGTATCTCTTTCGCATGCCCATTTGGGCCATATGCCTTTGAAGGGAATGAAAATGCTTTCTGGTTTACAGGACTTACCGCCCCTTGATTATGCATGTTTTGATTCACCCTTGGCATTGGTACATTTAGATGTCTGTGGGCCCATGCCTTGTCAATCTATGGGTGGTGCAAAGTATTTTGTTACGTTCATAGATGATTTTTCACGGAAAGTTTGGGCTTATCCCATTAAGCTGAAATTCGATGTCTTGGCTGTCTTTCAGAGATGGCTTGCATTGGTTGAGAACCAGTCTGGGTATAGGCTAAAATACCTAAGGACAGATAATGGGGGTGAGTATGTCTCACGTGCTTTTGAGCAGTTATGTGATGAGAGGGGTATTAAGCGTCAGTTGACCGCCCCCTACACCCCCATAATGGTTTGGCTGAGCGGATGAATAGAACCATCCAGGAGTGTGTACACAGTATGCTTAGCCATGTAGGCCTACCACAAAGCTTTTGGACTAAGGCAGTTAGTACAGCTGTGCATGTCATAAACAGATCACCTTCTAGTGGTTTCGATTTCCAGATTGCAGAGAAGGTATGGACTAGAAAACCTCCCTCTTATGCGCATTTCCGTGTCTTTGGATGTGAGGCATTTTGCCATGTGCCCAGGGACAAGAGAAGTAAGCTGGATCCCAAGAGTGTCAAATGCATTTTCCTGGTTATGGGGATGCAGGCGAGATGGGTTACCATCTCGCGGATCCACAGGCGCGAAAAGTCATCCGCAGTCATGATGTAGTCTTCCATGGAGACAAAATGCATAGGCAGCCTGAGAGAGTAGTTGAGATCCGCAGGGTCATATTTCAGGAGGAGCCGAGAGCTCCCGCACAGCCAGTTGGACAGCCTACAGCTGCAGTAGATACTCATGGTCAGGGCATTGGACAGGCAGCTGGGCAGGTAGCAAAGCCTGCCATGAGACGGTCTACTAGAGACAGACGTCCACCAGATATATTTCAGCCCTCGATGCATTATTTCTTGGTTACAGATACAGGAGAGCCTTTCACTTATGATGAGGCTATGCGTAGGGGTGACAATCACTCTTGGGAGAGGACTATGCAGTCTGAGATAGACTCCCTGCATAAGAATGACACTTGGGATTTGGTTTCCTTGCCTACGGGCAAGAAGGCTTTGCCATGCAAGTGGGTGTACAAGCTAAAAAGTACCCCTTGACACCCCAAGCCGGCATACAAGGCTAGATTGGTAGCAAAGGGTTTTAAGCAGGAGCATGGTGTAGACTTTGACGAGGTCTTTTCTCATATGGTTAAGATGACCACCCTGTGCTTAGTCTTGGCTTTGGTTGCTCAGCTTGACTTGGATTTATACCAGATGGATGTCAAGACGGCTTTCTTACATGGGGACTTGCATGATGAGATTTATATGGAGCAGCCTAAGGGCTTTGCAGAACCTGGCAGGGAGCACCTAGTGTGCAAATTGAAGAAAAGTCTTTATGGCTTGAAACAGGCACCTAGGGAGTGGTATCATAAGTTTGATGCCTTTATGCAGTCACAGGGCTACAGTCGGAGTGGTATGGATCCGTGTCTTTACACGAAGAAAGCCCGTGATGGTTCTTTATTAATTTTGGTACTCTATGTGGATGATATGCTGATAGCAGGGAAAGCTCATGATGAGCTAGATGCTCTTAAGGCTCAACTCAAGAAGAGCTTTGAGATGAAAGATCTAGAACAGGCCGCTCACATACTTGGTATGCGCATTAGACACGACAGGCATCAGGGACTCCTCTACTTTGTCACAGAGGGAGTACATTCATAAAGTCCTTGAGCGCTTCCGCATGCAGGACGTAAAGCCTATTGGCTGTCCATTGCCTTCTTATGTGAAGGTATCACTGGCTGATTGTCCGTAGACAGATGAGCAGAGGGCCGAGATGGCCAAGATTCCCTATGCATCCGCAGTGGGCAGTCTTATGTATGCTATGATAGCCGCTCGTCAAGATATTTCCTTTGCAGTTGATGTTGTGGCATGCTATATGGCTACACCTAGCAAGAAGCATTAGGATGCCGTGAAGGGTATCATGAGGTACCTGAATGGCACTACAGATATGTGCATATGCTATGGCAACCAAGATACAGGAGTCGTGGGGTACACTGACTCTGATTATGCAGGACATGCAGATAGTAGGAAGTCTATTTCCTTCACATATGCTGGAGGTGTTGTTTCTTGGATGTCCAGGATGCAGAAATGCACGTCTCTTTCTACTACAGAGGCCGAGTATGTTGTAGCCACTGAGGCTTGCAAGGAGGCCATTTGGTTGGGTCATTTGGTTGCTGACCTTGGTGTTGATGCTCTCCCTATACTGCATTCGAATTCTATGCGTGCTATTCAATTAGCCAAGAATCTAGTCTTCCATGCGAAGACAAAACACATTGAGGTGAGGTATCACTTTATACGTGGGGTCATTGAGGATAAGTTTGTTGATCTTGTCAAGATTTCGACTAACCAAAATCCTACAGATCTGCTCACGAAAAGCCTCTCTACAGAGCGCTTTGCCTTCCTCATGAGGTTGATGGGTGTGGGATGAGATGACGTCTTTTCTCATCCTGTTGTACATGTATACATGTTGTACTGTCTTTTTTCTTTTTCTTTTCACTCCTCACTGGGGGCAGATTCGCCTTTAAGTGGGAGGTTGTTGGGGGTAAAGGCGCCTCTGCCTAGCCGACCATGTATTACTACACTAATAGTCACCACCACTGCACACTGCAGGTGGCGGACACCCATCGTCATCACTTTATTCTTTATTCTTTTAGTGATAGTTTGAATAAAGGAAGGCCCGGTCACACATTGTGACTGTTGGAGTTCCCATTTCTAGTCTCTCCCTTTCTTGCTTTTACTCTCCTGCCATAGCTCTCGAGTCCAACCTTCGATCCTCACTCCCTTTCAAAGTTGACGTACAGTGGCTACTCTGCAAAGAACTATGCTTACATTACAAAAGTGATGGATATTAAAGAACTAGGTACATATGCTAAAGCAGTAAAAGATGAGAACTGGTGTGCAACTATGGATGAAAAAATGAATGCCTTAGTTGAAAATAGAACATGGGATCTTGTGCCACTACCTGAAGGGAAAAATACCATTGGCTACAAATGGGTCTACAAAATCAAATGCAAATCGGATGGCAGTGTGGAAAGGTACAAAGCCAGGCTGGTTGCTAAGGGGTATGCCCAATAGTATGGACTTGATTATGAGAAAACATTCAGGTATGTTGCCAAGATGGCAACCATACACATTGTGATTGCTTTGACTGTTGCTAAAGGTTGGAAATTGCAGCAGATGGACATGAAGAATGCATTCCTCAATAGTGACTTGGCAGAGGATGTCTATATGGATCAGTTGAAAGGCTATGTACACCCTGATTTTCAGCACTATGTATGTAGGCTGGAAAAAGCATTGTACGGGCTGAAGTAGGCTCCGAGAGCCTGGCATGCAAGGATCAGTAACTACTTGCAAAGCTTGGGATTTGTTGTTGGCAGGGATGATCACAGCCTATTTACGAAAAAGACTAACAATGTCTTGGTAATGCTGGTCATATATGTTGATGATTTGATAATCACTGGTGATGATGACTTGGGCATACAGCATGTAATGAAGATGCTGAAAACTTAATTTAACATGAAAGACTTAGGTGATTTGAAGTATTTCTTGGGCATTGAGGTGGTTATAGATAAAAATGGTTTATGGTTGATGCAAAAGCACTATGCCATGGAAATGCTGAAGAAGTATGGCATGGTTGAATGCAAACCACTGGATACACCTCTTGATCCAAATGTAAAGCTAGACATGAGCACTGGGGCTGAAGTTGAGGATGTGACTATGTACAGGCAAATGGTTGGCAGTCTGATTTACTTAACCATCACTAGGCCTGACTTGAGCTATGTTGTAGGGCTCATAAGCCAGTTTATACAAAAGCCCAGAAAGTTGCACTTGGATGCAGTTAGATGCATTATGAGATATGTTAAGTCCACTATAGATTATTGGTTGTTCTATGTGAGAGATAAGCCCTTGAAACTGGTTGGATACACGGATGAACATTGGGTCGGATGTTCATATGACCGTAGATCTACGAGTAGCTATGCTTTCAGGTTTGGAAGCGGAATGATCAGCTAAAGCAGCAAGAAGCAGCCTATGGTTGCTTTATCGAGTACTGAGGCAAAGTACAGGGGTGCTGCATTGGCAACATGTGAGATTGCATGGCTGCTCAAGCTTATGGCTAATTTGGACATACAAGTAGATACTCCAGTGACTCTGCTATGTGACAATCTTAGTAGTGTACTCCTGGCCATAAATCCAGTATACCATGCCAGGACAAAACACATTGAGGTACACTACCACTTCATCAGAGAGATGGTTCTTGCACGGAGAGTTGATCTCATGCATGTGAAGATTGATGAACAGGTTGCGGATATCTTTACCAAGTCTCTAGGTAAAGATAAGTTCAATGTTTTCAGACAGTTGCTTGGTGTACAGATGCTATCTTAAGCTTGAGGGGGAGTGTTAGACTTCAAGCTCATCTTTTTATCTTTGGTATGATTATACCTGACACTTGAGTTGTCCAACTATACTACATGATGTGGACATTAAATAAGTCGGTGCTTAGGACTTAGTTGTTTTGGTATGAATGGTCCTTGAGACCTTAGGTTGTAAACAGTCATTTTAGTTATGGGTTAATGACATGGAAGATATGAGTGAGAGCTCTCAGCTCCTCACTGACTTTAAACATTCAGTAGCGTATTGTTGAAACAAACCCTTGGTCCTCCTAACATAACTCTACTAAAGCACAAAACCAACCAAGGATGAGGGCTCCTCAGGCCCTACACTAAGTGCATTAGGTTATTAACTAATCCCCCTACATAAATAGCAAGGGGTGTCCAATGAATATGATGATTCACAATCCTATGCGTCCATGATAGAGTAGGAAGGTGCTCACTGGCTACTTGACTCATAACCCAAACTAATCATTGGCAGCGGAAATATGTTGTGTCAGCAAGAAGACCCCAAAGTAGCTCAGGGCTAATGTGAAGAGGTAATTTTAAGGGATCCCCTGGACCGCAATTGAAAATGACATCCTCAACAAAAGCATAATTAGTGGGGGAATTCGCAAAGTGATTCCATTATCAAGGAAGTAACTGACAAGTCACTGTCTCAAAGATATGCAACGTATCCAAGACTACACAATAGTACATCCATAAGATGGAATCCCACACACTATAGGTCCCATTTAGCTAATGATTTTTACTAACTATACAAGTCACCTTTAACCAATAATCGGCGGATACCACCACATCGGGCTACATTCAGTCCCATGATCAATGCCTTGTATTCTGCCATATTATTAGTGAAAGAAGGTCCTACATAGACTCCCATCTTCATAACAACCCTACGTCAAGGGTCTTTAATGACCACACCAATGCTCACATGTTTATCAAACCCTCTCCAAGCTCCGTCGAAATACAAAGTATAGACCCAGTCTTTAGTGATAGGCCACGTCGTACTAGTCAGCTCACTCGTACTTATGATAAACAAAATCAATCCGAGAGAGAGGATGAATAACAGGTACAATCCCTCCTTCCTTGCTAAAATCAATAGGATTCTAGTCAAGATTCGTTGACAATGGTGGAAGTAGACCTTAATCCCCCACATAAAATATCAATCTCGCTACTCAAGAACCTAATACCCTTTACTCCACCAAATCACTCGATCTTGGTGGTAACATTGCTCTAGATACGGATGCTCCAAATACGGAATGATTCGTCCCATCCAATCATCTTGGTATCTACTGCACGTAATGTGCAATGAAGGTTGAAATACCAAGTTTTCTTTCATGAAAAAATCAATGATTGTGCATGGAAGTGCAGCATTTAACTTTTGTTGAATATCTAAAGGAGAAAAAGCATGGGTTAGCCGAGTTTTGTCTTCTCAATGTCACACTACATTAGGAAAAAGCATAGAAAGAATGTATTTGCACATCACATGGTTGGTTTTCAGTTAAGAGACTATTTGAGCATGCTAGGGCATGACACATTGCATATGTACGAAGCACAATATCAAACAAGAACTCTTGGATGGATAGCACTTTCCTGCCAAATTATTGACCTACGTTGACCAAAAGAGGTTCCTTTGCCATAGGTTAGAGTGGCTATTTTTGGAAAAAATTTATGTGAGAAAATAATAAATCTCTTAGATCAAAAAAATAAATAGAGAGAACTATGTTTTGTTGTTCTTTATGTGTTAAGACGACACATCCAAAGGCTAATCCTTGGGTGTAGAGAGCTATAGGGGCCATAGCATTCAGCTAGGGGGGTCCTCTATATGTGTAAATTGAGGTGAAGTAGTCATCTATGTGTGGGAAGCTCCTTCTGCTTGGATTCGAGATGGGAAAACCATTGGACTATAGTTTGAAACTTATGTCTACAAATGCATTAGTCAGATAAATTTGTATTATCCAAACGCTCCTGGCTATGAGGCCATGAGGGTTGTTTGGTGTGTGTAGGAACTTGGTTGACTAGAGCAGATAGAGCCAATATCATGCCCTTTTTTTTTCTCAAGAGGTGGTGCGTTTGTGGTGGGGAGCCACTTATAAGTGGTGGTTTCCAAACCTTGGTTGAAAAGAGATCTAAAATTTTATAATCTTGACCATTAGGTGTGTGCTAAAATATTCACAAAACTACTTGCCCTAAATAGAACCTATTGATGAACCTAATTAATTATGTAGAGCATGAATCCTCTAGAAGGGATAATTCATGTGATGTGAAAAGTAACCATTTAGTGGTTATTCTATCCTCTAATATAATGGCACCTCGGTGCAGTCTCTAGTCAAGAAACATTCTGCGCAACCATCCATCAACCTACAGAATATGCAACCAGTATGTTGAAACCAGTGGCAGTCATGGCATTGACTAATAGTCGTACTAAAGCCGCAATGCCATGGAAAAGTACAGACACACAATGGAATTTAGTCATGGATGAAACATTCCATATGGTGGATCACCATGCTAAAATATTAGGCCTCACAAGGATGTTGGAAGCCTTAGCTATTAAGGGAAATTTGTTGCTCAAAGGGCAAAACCCCTAAGCTCTAAGTAATGTTGATATATTTGCTTTAGGTGAGAAGCAAAAGCTCCTACATAAATCTATTATGGAATTGCCTATGGACAGCCAAGGGATGGAAGATCCTCTAAGAAAGCATCAAGATGATATGTTGAAAGTTATAGGACTCCCTAGACCACTCTATGAGTAGATAGAAAGGGACATCAATGGAAATATTAACCTTCCTACAATGGTAAAGGTGAAAATGATAGATATTAGAGATCTTGAGACGATGGGATGAAATCAACATGAATATGAAGATCTAGATGACCACCCAGTGTTGATCCCAAAGAAGAGGATTAAATACCCTTCTCCTTATAGGAGTGTTTTATGGGCTATTAGATGAGAATCTGATGCTGCATTTGAAAGAATATAGTCTAACTTTCCTTACAAGTGGGTTTGATTATATACATCGGATGCTTGTGTTTTCGAGCACCGTAAAGTGAGAGGCCAAGAAACATTATTAAAGACTCCCAAGAGGGTCAATTAGAACCTTTGAGGAACTATGTGACAAATTCCTAGATGAATATGAGAAGAAGGTTCCCATGAATTTAGTATTTGGATAGCTTGCACAAATTCGAAAAGAGTTATATATCTCTATTAAAGATTATGCTAGAGTCTTTGATAATATTCTTAGGCTTTGGCCCAAGAGGAGCCACTGTGTTGCTGAATGATATGCTATGTGAGCTCTTTATGAGTGGCTTAGTGATTAATACACAAATCCAAGTAAGGATGTGAGATCCTAAGTCATTAAGTGAGGCTAAGATGCAAGTAGTTGACTATGAGCAGTATATTCAAATATGTTGAAAAAAAATTTGGAGTTTTCTGCGCTCATTGCAAGCACATTCAAGTATCCAACCTTTTTTGCAATGAGATAATTCACTTGCTAATACCAAGACAACCTATGTAGGGGGACCTTAGTAGTGAGAATTTCTAGGCAAGTGATGTGAATTATGTGTGGTGATAGTATGACTCTTGGTGGAAAGGTTCCAAGCCAAGTAAGTCCCAATAGGGCCTTACAACACTTTCATACAGGTGGCAATGAAGGAAAAATCAATAGAATCATTAGGACTATCAGTGTAGATGAGCATCCTATAAGTGGTTCTTATTTTGCTCCCAGAAAGACTCTTGAGATACCTTTGCCATCTATAAGTGAATCATGCTTTCAAGTGGATGTTGTTCCTTTTACTAAGATCATGATGTCTATGAGTGAGAAGTCACAGTGTGGATGGAGGTAAGTAAAGGGATATCATGTGAAAAAGATACAAAATGCCAAAGATCCACCTGTGCTAGATGGACGTCATAAGTATGTGAGACTGTTTGTTCATAGCAATAATTCTACACTGAGTCCATTAGATCAACGTGGCAAATTGAGATAGTGCAAGAATATAAAGAGAAATTTGAGATGGGTTTGGAGGCCCAAAATCCCTAAAAGTGTGGTTGTTGTGTTAGATGAAAGGTCAACAATTCCATGTGGACATACCATGGTCAATCCTCAAGTGGATGAGACTAGATACCATAATGATACATCTAACAATATGCACCACTCTAGAATGCACCTATATGATGGGCCTAGGAATTAAAGTGTACCTAGTTTGGGTTGTAACATTGACATAAGCAACAATCCAAATAGGAAAGGGTTGAATGAGCACAAATCTATGATTCTCTCTATAGGAGGGGTCTCTAGGAAGCTCAAACAACCAATCTATTTGAATGACAATCAAGGTGGAACACATGAGCCCAATGAGGTCATTCATTTAGCTAATAGCACCCAAGAAGGGATAGAACATATCAATGTTATATCAATGGGAAGGCTTGAGCTTGTGAATATATAAAAGCCCAAAATTAAACTTCAATTATCGGATTGTAGTAAGCTAACTTGCATATGTAGCATGAGATTGGCCCTCACATATTATGTCATTTTTTATTTATCTTGGTTAGTCTAATAAGATGCAATGTATATGCCTAGAAGATCATGTATTTGACAAAACAAAATGACCTATTCTCTTTAGGTGAAGAGGGAAAGTGTCTTGGATATAAATGTTGTATTTTGTTAGGCCAAGAGGGCCACTTCTTTTGTAGCAAAATGATTTACTTTATTAGGCCAAGAGGGCCATGTGATTAGTTGGTGTAGGTGCATTTTAATGGTTCTTTGTTTTAGTGATGTACTAGCCAGGTTTGAAGAAGCACCTAGAGGGAGCCAATTGTTGCATGGAAGCCTGTTGTGGCCAATCTAGGTGGTGTCTTTCCTTTCTGGATTCTTTCTCTTTAAGAAGACTATTTATGTATATTTGGGGATGCTTCTTTCTTTGTTAGGGACCGACAAACAAGGCATGAACTCCTAGGATTAGGCTAGATATGTTTGGGGAGGTTCAAGCAATTGTTCACCTCCTATGAAAACATTGTCAGCGATGCAAAGATATATCTTAGAGGTAGCCTTAGCGACCCTGTCTGGTTCTAAGAATTATTATTAGTTGTGAGGTAGCTAGGGAAGCCTAATAAATAAAAGATGAAAATAATAAATATGTCTAAAAACCTATAATACGAAGATGTGTAAAAAGGGATTTTAACCCTTGAAATAAGAAAACAAAGAGAAAAAATCCAAAGAAAACATGTTTATCGCCTTGCAAAGGCCTATAGATTCTTAGGGACAAGACTCGAGGTCAATGCCTTTCACTTCCTGGAGATAGCATCTAGCCAAAAGAAAATAAGGATGGTTGGAGCAAAAATAAAAGTGAACAAAAAAAAAAGATTGTGTCACCTCACGAGAGCTTGGTAGGTTCTTAGGTACTGAGACTAGACCTGAGACTGGTGCCCTATTCTCCTTGGGTCACAATACACTCAGCTCCCTCCTTTTTACACATCCGAGTAGCAAGTACTAAAGAATAAAGAATGTGAAAACATGAAAAATATATGAATTCAAGTGGACCAGGCTGTAGGAGTCCTCGCCTAGTAGGAGTTCTTGGTCCAATTATCCTACGTCAAGAAGACAAGTCAGACCACCACTTTGGATGACTTCTTTGATAGATCTTTTTAGCTAGTCTGTGTTGGACCAATTAGTTAGTGACTGGCTCGTGATCTCTTTGTCAAATTATGCTTGGTCTATCCCTCATGGAGTTCCTACCTTGATCTTTATCAAGGGGTAGGGTGGGAGCTGTGTTTTATGTTATGTGGTCTATTCTATTTGAAGCAACTTGATGCTTTTTCTATTTTATTTATATACACATCAGTTTGTGGGTTCGACAAGCTGAGTCACCCTATCCTATGTTTGCCAATGAGAGTTATATTTAGGTATCAAAAATGAAGTCAAAAATGAAGCATTTGCAATAAAACTCAAGAGGCATTGGATTTTTCTAGGTGAAAGCAAGTGGCTAGGAATGCATTGGAAGTGTCCATTTGTCAATTGGAGTTTGTTTAGATGGCCTATTTAAAGAGGTACAACTTTATCATTAGTACGATTAGGTGCCAAAAATGAAGTAAAAAATGTAGCATTTGTAGTAAAACTCAATAGGTATCAGAGCTTCTAAGTGACAGTAGGTGGCAGAAGTGTCTATTCATCAATCAAAGTGTGTTAGATGGCTCATTTAAAGAGGTGCAACTTTTACATTACAAAGTACTACTTGATCCAAAAACGAAAGTAGCATCTAAGAGGCTGAGTTAGTAGAAAGCAATGCTAGGAATACGGCCATGTTTTTAGATCTAAAATTCGTGTTTGTTTAGGCCTCTAATTTTAGCTGAACCACTTGCTAGCAATGAAACACACAAGGCATAAAACAGATAAGTTGATAATTAAGTGTTAGTGTGGATTAAAAGAGCTAAAGCTCAAATTTTCAACATGAGGAGGGAGAGCACGTTTTTTTTCGATACCCTTCCATTCATGGAAAAAAATGGATTGTTGGATTTACAAGAAGTAGCCCTGGGCATGAGATGCAGCAATTTATTACCTCAAATCGCCGCAACAAGCACAAGGAATGATGTACTATGTTGAAAGTTTAAAAATCAATCTTTCTCTCTCCTCTTTCTCTCTCACCATAATTGTTGTTCATGTGGGTTGAGAGGATGAGGGGGAGGGGGTGTCAGATCGGGATGAGATGCAAGAAATGGAGCAAGGGAGCATGAAGGTAGTCGATAGTGGCTATGTGGAGTATCAGAAAATGAGCAACCTATGTGTCTTCGAAATCATGAAAAATTAAATGATTTTCTTGCGATAAGTTGTAGTTTTAAACAAAATTCAATTCTATTATTATTATCACCATAAAATTGAGATGCATGTGGGGTAAATTTTTATATGGAAGTGATATGTGTTGTGTTTAAGGGCTACAAGCCCAAATATCCAAAATGCATGGCTATCATAATGCAAAATTTATTTATCTAGTATATGCAAAACATGTAAAATTGAGAAATATAATGATAATTGATAAAATTAGTGAAAGTAATGGTGTATGTGGATAAAATAGTGTATACTCATTGCCATGGTTGGTCTTTACTACTATATGATCAATAATTACAAAATAATTAGTATTTATAATAAAAATAATTAAGAAAAATAGCAAAAAAATAGGAAGAAAATAATTTTTAATCTAAAAATTAAAAAAATAATGGAACATATCTGGATATATGGTGGACTATAAGGTAAGGTTTAGCCTTAGTCTACATCCATTTATGTGTTAAAGTGCCCGTTAGGGAATGTTTCTATAGAGAAATATCGAATAACGTAAAGAATGGTTCATATAATGAATCAATGTGCCAAATGATTGTGCATTGAAGTGCAACATTTAAGTTTCATTGAACATCTAAAGGAGTGAAAGTACGAGTCAACCCCCCCCCCCACTTCCATCTTCTCAACGTCGCATTGCGTTAGGAAAAGCATGGAAAGAATATCTTTGCACATCACATGGTTGGTTTTAAGTTAAG
Organism: Lygodium microphyllum; assembly: GCF_053477565.2. Taxonomy (NCBI): domain Eukaryota; kingdom Viridiplantae; phylum Streptophyta; class Polypodiopsida; order Schizaeales; family Lygodiaceae; genus Lygodium; species Lygodium microphyllum. The sequence continues at coordinate 59,367,429 of NC_141143.1, forward strand.
ACTATTTGAGCATGCTAGGGCATGACAATTGTATACGCATGAAGCATAGTATCAAAGGAACTCTTGGATGCATAGCAATTATTTGCCAAATTATTGACCTACATTGAGCAAAAGAGATTCCTTTGATATAGATTAGAGTGGCTATTTTTGGAAAAAATTTGTGTGAGGAAATAATAAATCTCATGGATCGAAAAAATAAACACAAATGACCATGTTTTGTTGTTCTTTATGCATTAAGATGGTGCATCTTGGGGTCGAATCCTTGGGGTGTAGGAGAGCCATAGGGGCTGCAACATTCAGTTGGGGGTACTCTGTATATATATATATATAGGTGGAGTAGTCACCTAAGTATGGGAAGATTCCTCTGCTTGGAGCCGGGATGGAGCAAACCATTGGACTACATTTTGAAACTTATGTCTATAAACACATTAGTCAGATAAACCATTTTAGTTGGACTACAATTTGACACTTATATCTACAAAGTGTTAGTCAAATAAACCATTTCGTATTATCTAGATGCTCCTAGTTCACAATGCCATGAGGGTTATTTGGTGTGTATAGGAGCCCGTTGCGACTAGAGTCAATAGAACTAGTATATCGGGCCCATTTTTAGACTCGATACTAGTCATCTTTCTACTTAACGTATTTATACTATGGACCACGTGTATATTATATACGCTTTACTCTCTCTTATTCTTGCTAGACTCATATAGTGAATAAAAAGAAGAAAAAGAAAAACTAGGATTCAAGTTTCCTATCTTGTGTATATTCTCTCCATGTGTTTTATACCTTGCAAGAGTCTCTCTCTCTCTCTCTCTCTCTCTCTCTCTCTCTCTCTCTCTCTCTCTCTCTCTCTCTCTCTCTCTCTCTCTCTCTCTCCATAGTATTAGAGCAGCATTCAACCAAGGAGCTATGAGCCACAAGGCACAACAGTCTATAAGGAAACCCTACTATGTAGTATATATGTGAAGATCTCTCTTATACAATCTTTGATTTTGTTGTGTTGAAATGACCTATTTTTTGGCTGATTTTTGTTGTTTTTGAGAGTTGAATGGTTGATTTTATGATATGATTGATTGGTTTGAAAGTGGTTTGAGAGTGTTTTGGATAGGTTGGAATGGTTTTATTAATCTCATGATGTTTATTAGTAGAGATGTGAAGTTCTGATGATGTTCTGATATGTTCTGTTTGGTCCTGATAGCTTCTGTTGAGCTTCTGTTTTGTTCTGTTTTCTCTCTGTAAGGAGGGATGGAGTATTGATTGATAGGGTTTGAGATTGTTTGAAAGCTTATTGAGTGATTTTTGATGGTTTGGAATGGTTTTGGTATGAGTTATGTGGTTCTGATGCTTTCTGTTGACCTTCTGTATGCTTCTGATGAGCTTCTGATGAGCTTCTGTAGACCTTCTGTATGCTTCTGTATGTGTTTTGATGGATGAGAGTGTAGCTTGGGAAAGTTTTCTAGCCTTGGAAAGAGGTGAATACAAGTGCAAAAGAGCTAAAAGAAGTCAAAGAAGTAGCTGCTGAAGACTCAAGTAAAAACTGGAGTGAAGTGATAGTGGTGAGCTATGAAAAGACACTGTAGTGGCTCTGGTGCCTCTTCATATCAGACATACCTCTTGGGAGGTGTATCCACGACCTAAGAAGGATTATTGAGGGTTATTATGAGTGATTGTAGAGAGGATATGATGTATTATTGATGGAGAGAGAGAGAGAGAGTCAAAGATAGACAAATCTATGAAAATAATACAATTGTATGTGAGAGATTGAGAGGGAAGATTATGAAGACATTGAAGATGAATACTATGTGATGTATTTCCATTCAAAGATGGTGTATTCCTTTGCTTTCTTTGTTCTACTGATGGATTTTGTGAAGATGTTGAAGAATATGGTTGATTCTATCAAATCCGTGGGAGATCTACATGATGCTGCATGAAGATTTTTGTGCCTGGTGTTCTTTTCTTCATTGTGATCATATAAAACTTAATAAAAAAGCTTGTTGATGTTACAAGATAGATTTTCTTGCAAGAGAATTCCATTTTCCTTGGTGTTCCTCTTGGGGCTCCATGTTTTTGGTGCGCAGCCGGGGAAACTTGCCATCAACAAGCACCAGAAGAGGCTGAAAATGAAGGAAATGGCATTGCCAAGAAGAGAAGAATTCAATGGATGTTTGTAAAGTTCCTTCTTCCACTGAAGAGTTGGAATTTCTCATAATCAAAGTCACTTTCCACAAGAAGTTCATCCCACAATGGCGGAAACATATCACCATCATGATGCATGCTCTATGTGGTGGACAGTTTCCTCTTCCTGTTGAAGCAGCAAAAACTTGCATCTTGGTGGCAAACTGTTTGGGAACAAACTGAAGAGCAGAAACAAAGAGAATGACCATACATGGAAGATTTGGCATTCATTGAGAAGTTTCCAAACATCATCAAGTGGGAGATTGTGAAGAAGCTTCAGGAGTCTTGGTCTGTAGAGGTTCACGAAGACAAGAAGGAAAAGAGTTGGAATTTGTTCGTGGATGCTCAATAGCAAGATACATGGGATGCTTGGTGCACTAATAATCTTCTGTTTGTTCAATTAGCAACCCACTAGAAGTTGGTAGACAGAGTATTCTTTACAACATACACTGTTGAAACCATCAGAAGTTGGTGTTACTATGATGATGGCACCACAACAATGCTTAGACGTATGCATTTTGACACCTTCAGAACTGAATACCTTCCTCTGTGCAGTGGCATGAAAGCAGAATTTAGAGACGTTGAAAAGTAAGAAGTAGAAGAAATGTTGGCAAGAGAGTTCTCCAGAGACTGAAGCCTTCTGTTAACCCTCTGTGGAGCACTAACAACATAGTGGAGCCAACCCCCTGATGAATGACGCAATAAAGAGGCAAGCGTTAGAACGAGTCCAGAGGTACGTGAGAAGAGAGAAAGCAAAAATCAAAGCCGAGAACGAGCTCGCAGTAGAAGCCGCCTTTGACGCCCTTGCGGAACTCTTTACAAAAGTCCCAATGGCACATCAAGCCCTTCCTCCTCCTGCTGGAGATCCACTTCCAAGCCAGATCCATCCTGGAAATATTGATAGCAGGCCAGCTAATGTAGTTCCATTGCTAGTTTTTAAGGGAGAGTACAATGAAGACCCCGATCTTCATGTAGCAGAGTTTATGGTAGCATGTATGGCTAACAATTCCAGAACCCCTGAGCATTGGTTAGCAATATTCCCCACCACTTTCAAGGGCGCGACGTTTCAGTGGTATGAGAGACAAGCAGCAGGAACTTTTGGCACATGGGACGACCTGAAGTTGGCCTTCCTCACTAAATTCAGGCGTGAAGGTTTTGAAGAGCGGATGCGAGAGGAATTTATGAACCTAAGTCAATCCTTTGGAGAAAGAGTAGAAGCTTATGTCTCACGAATGGAATCCATCCTGAAGAGATGGACTAACCATAATCTAGAGTATGGCATTCAGAAGGGGGTGTTTCTCAGAGGATTACAACCAGAAGTCCGTAAGTTTGTGGAGCTGCAAAGACCAGCCACACTGCAAGCTGCAACAGAAGGTGCAAAACTGTACGATGAAGTGAAAGCTAGATTGGCGATGAATCCAGGAAGAGGAGTTCTACCTCCTCTGATGCCAGGAATGATGTACCCACCAAATGCAATCCCAGGGACAGTCCCCTACCCCTACCAACAAATGCCCCCAGTATCACAGTACAGTGCACCAAATCCACAGTGGCCACAATCAATGCCTCAAATGATGGTACAACCACAACAACAATGGTCCCAACCAATTTTCCCAATGTCAAATCAGCAGCAACAGTGGAACCCTACCAACTGGAGCCAACAGCCAACAGTTCAAACAGGAGCTCTAAATCAGAATCAGAACAAAGATCCCTCTACACCAGCCCAACCTGTTTATGCAGTGATTACAGAGACTCCTCAAAACCCTACTGCCAGTACCTCAGGAGGAGAAAGCTTGAAGGATTACTTATCCAACTCAGTTGCAAATATCAAAAAGGAGTTGATGGATGTGATTACAGAGCAGCTACAGACGCTGAAAGTGAATACCGCTAGCATATCCAATGTTGCAGGAGCAGGAAGAGATGTGATGCGGTCAAATACTTGGTGTGGTAAGTGTCATCAAGCAGGCCATTTAGCCACTGAATGGACACGAAAACCAACCATTCCTGGAGCTTTATGTTCGTACTGTTTGCGGAAGAACCATACAGAGGATATTTGCTCTCTGAAGGAGATGCATGATAGGAGAAGGAAGGAAGAAGACGCAAGATTCAACTTGTTGGAATCCAAAATGACTGTACAGGATATTGGACCCAAGCCTAGAGCTTGGTCCTAATTTCGGACCCAGAAGATTTCCATCCCAAAATTACAGAGGAAGACAGTCTGGCGGTGGTCAGAGATCAGAAGTGGAGTGTTACAGATGCAGAGAAAAGGGATACATTTCACCAAATTGTCCAAATCCCAGAAGGTCAGTGGATTACAAGCCCTTATGCAGTCGATGCAAAGGAGAAGGCCACACTGCAAAAGACTGTCCAAGCCCAGCCCCAGTGAAAAATAGTGCTATTGATAGTCCGGCCAAGGCCCAAGAGCCTACCTCCAATTTAGTGGAATTGGAAGTTGCTACCATCACGCGTGCAAAGAAGAAGGAACTACCTATCCAGAAAGAAAATAATCCTCCTGCCAGAACAGTGAAGTTCAATCTTCCACCAGAAGAACAGAGCCTGACAGTGCCGTACAGAGCACTACAGTGCCACAGAGAGTTACAGAGACAGTTCCAGAGACAGGACCAGAGGTCCAGGAGATAGAAGAGAAGGAAGTGCCACAAGTGGCAGAAGAAGTCCCCATGATGCCCCTGTTGAAAGAAAAAAGAAAAATGAAAATGGGTGTTGCCCCATTCCCTAACCAGTTAGAGAAGCCAGTGGATCCTATTAAGGAATACGATCTGGTCAGAGATCTAGATACCTTTAAACCAAACCTCACATTCCGACAATTGTTGATGTTGTCTCCCAGTTGCCGAAAAAGGTTCAAAAGTATACTGACAAGAAGACGTGGCTTAAGGATTGCTCCTTCAACAGCAACAAAGTCCAACAAAGCTCCAAAGCCTGTAAAAGAAGTGGACGTGGTTAACGCCTTCCTAGATCCGGGTACCCCAGAGACTGGCGTGTGGATAGAAGGCTGCTTTATTGCAAATGCACTGGTTGATGGCGGTTCATCAGTGAACATTATGACGGATGTGACAATGAAAGATATAGGCCTACAAGGTGTGCAACCAACCCAATGGCTCATCAGAATGGCAGACCAGAGCAGAATCAAGCCTTTGGGCATTCTCCCATATGTGAAGACAACAGTAGCCGGAAAAGATTATTGGCTAACCTATCTTGTGGTGAAGCCAAACTCTTATGGTACATCCTACTCTCTGTTACTGGGCAGACCATGGCTTTTTGAAGCCAGAGCAAGGATGGATTGGTTCAAAGGAACCTTGACCTTGGGGAGAGGACCCAATAAAGTGGTGCTGAAGCTATATGGTGCTCAAAAAGGACATGGATCCACCTCCTTGGAATTATCTTCTAACTCCCCTAATGAGGCTACAGATGGAACATCAGCAGATGAAGATGCTGTCAAACAGATCCTTCCCAAGAAAACAGTGGCACGTTCCTTAGCAGTGGATACTGTAAGCCAACTCCCAAAAGATGCAAAGCTATTGTCAATGGGTGAATACTTCCTGCCTGAACCAGGAATGATTTCCGAAATCACTTCTGATAGTGAGATAGAAGCATGGATGTACTGCTCTCCCTGCTACATGGCCACTGCAGAGCCAGAGACAGAGGCAGCAGATGAAACAGAGAACCTGTTCTTCTCTTACAGAGCTCCTATAGAGATAGAGACAGAGACAGAGATAAAGACAGAGATAGAGATAGAGACAGAGACAAATATAGAGACAGAGTCTAAAGAGGACGGAGATGATACAGAAGAAGAAAGTTATGAAAGCGAGATGGAAGAATCTATCCCACCCGAAGAGGATACATATGAAGAAGAAGTTCCAAAAGCATCAGAAGCAGACGAGCTCATGCTGTGGGACAGAATGGCGATGGTACCATTTGGTCTGGTAAATGGATTTTCTCATATGCAAAATCTTTATAAGAAATGGATTAAGAAGAACAAGCCGTCTTTCAGCAGTGGCTCTTGCCGTCCTCAACCATCCTTGCCAAAAAAAGATGATGATGATGCACCGTGTCAACAAGCACTAGTCCCACAAACCCAACAGAAATCAGAGGATCCCTGTTATGTGATGTCCCTGGACTCGTCATCAGAAGATGAGTCTTCAAGCCAAGAGGTAACTAATCGTGAAACCAAACTCGAAACGGCTCTAATCCCATTTCAACATCTCAAGGAGCAACCTAAGTCTCCACCAAAAGAAGAAGTTGGTTCTAGTGGGACATCAGAAGAGGACACCACCCCCTTGAAGGAGTGGGATTTGTACCCAGAAGCGGTCCGTGGGACCTTTATCCATGAAGTAGAAGGAGAAAGGCAGTTAACTTTTGTGGATGCAGATGGCACTGAACGCCATTTGAAGGTGGGTAGTAGCCTACCAAAAGAGGAGTTGTCAACTTTGTACAACTTGTTGAAAGAGAATTTGGACGTGTTTGCGTGGTCCTACAAAGACCTAAAGGGGATTGATCCCACAATATGTCAACATCATATTGATTTGGAGCCTGATGCCAAGCCAGTACGGCAACGACAGAGGCGAATGAACCCGAATTATTCCACATTGGTAAAAGCAGAGCTGCTGAAGCTTCTAGAAGCCGAGTTCATCTATCCAGTGGCAAATAGTGAATGGGTCTCACCCATCGTAGTAGTACCCAAGAAGAATGGCAAATTGCGAATCTGTGTGGATTTCCGCAAGTTGAATTCCAAGACGAAGAAGGATCACTTTCCTATCCCTTTCACAGACCAATTGTTGGACACAGTGGCAGGACATGAGCTTTATTCCCTTCTGGATGGATTTAGTGGATATAACCAAGTGCAAATAGCAGAAGAATACCAATCCAAAACAACCTTCACCACAGAATGGGGGACCTACGCTTACCGAGTGATGCCGTTTGGACTCTGCAATGCCCCTGCTACCTTCCAGCGAGTCATGATGGCCGCATTCCAAAATCATCTACACGACTTTATTGAGGTATATTTGGATGACTTCTGTGTCTATAGTTTGATCCGTGAATACTGGGGACATTTGGAACAATGCTTTGACCGATGCCGGGAGTATGGGATTTCCCTCAACCCCGACAAATGCATCTTTGGAGTCTCTTCTGGAGTTCTGTTGGGCCACATTGTCTCTGCACAAGGGATATCAACAGACCCTACAAAGATCGAAAAGATCGCAGCTCTGACAGCACCCACCAACCTCAAACAGTTGAGGGGATTCCTAGGCCATGTGGGTTACTATAGAAGGTTCATAGCTCATTTTGCAACAAAGGCAACCTCCTTACACAAGCTTCTGAGGAAAGATGCAGAGTTTATTTGGACGGAAGAATGTGACAAAGCCTTCAACACTCTGAAGCAGTGTCTAATTGAGGCACCCATTCTGCAACCTCCTGACTGGACGAAGAAGTTCCATGTACACAACACTGATGCATCTATTGAAGGTTTAGGCGCAGTTCTCTGCCAGAAGGGCTCCTTGAAGCTGGATCAACCCATCTACTACGCAAGCCGAAAAGTCACTGATAGGGAACGGAACTACACAATGACAGAGCTGGAGTGCTTAGCAATGATGTTTGCCCTAGAGAAGTTCCGCCACTACCTACTGTCTACTCACTTTAAATTTTATGTGGATCACGAGGCTATGTCCTTCCTAATGAACAAAGCAGACGTGAAAGGACGAATGATGAGATGGCTCCTTCTATTCCAGGAGTTCGACTTTGAGGTAATTACCAAACCTGGTCGTTCCCATGTTCTAGCTGATCATCTGTCACGTATCCCACAGACTGCAGACGAGGAGCAGGATGATCCAGACCTCCCTGATGCTTCCCTATTCCTGGTAGAAACTGTAACCCCCTGGTATGCAGACATTGCCAATCTGTTGGCAACCCAACAGTACCCTCCTAGCATTTCTAGTCGGGAAAGGAAGAAGCTTATATTAGAATCAGCTCCCGACACCCTGTTAGGCGGCGCACTATACAAGAAAGGCAAAGATGAAGTGCTTAGAAGATGTGTTGCAGGAGATGAGATTGGGATTATTCTAAAGGCTTGCCATGACGAGCCATGTGGAGGCCACTTTGTAAGAGAAGCCACAGCCAGGAAGACTCTGCTATAGCAGGATACTGGTGGCCGACCATCCACAAGGATGCCTATGATTACTGTAAAAGATGTGATGCCTATCAACGGATGGGGAAACCTACCAAGACAAATGCCATGCCACTGCAACCCATTCTTCCCCTAAAGCCGTTTGAGAAGTGGGGCATCGACTTCGTAGGCCCAATCGATCCTCCCACTAGAAGGAAACAGAACCGATACATCCTCGTAGGTACGGATTATGTCACAAAGTGGTATGAAGCTAAAGCCCTAAAGCGGGACGATGGTAACAGCGTGGCCCTGCTCATGTACGAGAATATCATCACCCATTTTGGCAGTCCCTTAGAGCTGTAAGTGACAGAGGCACTCATTTCATTAATAAAGCCATGGAAGAGTTGACAGAGCTATATAAGATCCGCCATCGCAAGTCCACTCCTTATTACCCTAGAGCCAACGGCCAAGTCGAAGTCACGAATCGAATCCTCCGCTCGATTCTGACAAGAACAATTGCCGCACATCGTCGGGATTGGGATGATCGACTTACAGAGGCCCTCTGGGCATACAGAACCTCCTATAAAGCAGCAACAGGACAAACACCGTTCCAGCTAGTGTATGGTACAGAAGCTGTTTTTCCTGTTGAACTAGAATTGCCCTCTTTGCGAGTGGCAAGAGCGTTTGGGGGACGATGATTCACTGCAACGCCGTCTCCTGCACCTGGAAGGTTTGGACGAAACTCACAGGATGGCTCTACAGTGCATGGAAGCCACACAAGCTCGCCATAAGGCTTACCATGACAGCTTCATCAAGCACAAGGAGTTCAAGGTAGGTGATTTGGTCCTAGCCTATGATTCACGATTTGGCAAGTTTCCTGGCAAGCTGCAACAACGTTGGATGGGCCCATATAAGGTACTTGCTATCAACCCTAATGGCTCTGTCCAAGTGCAGACCGTTGATGCCTCTGATGATACCTTCCTGATCAATGGATATCGCCTGAAGAAGTACTTCCCTCCTTGGGGATCTTGACAATCACGGTCACCTGATCCTTTCCCTCGTTGGCGCAGCACTATCACTCTTATGATGCTACTTATGATAGTCGTTCTTGAGCCACTCCTGATGAGGTGGACACAATCCTCTGTCCCCTCAGCCCCACCTTCCAGCCTTGATCTCTTATCCTCTATTTTCTACCAGTGACAGTGGCGAGGTGGGTTCTGACAAATGGTGTTTCTACCATTCCCTTGCTTAATTCGAAACAAAAAATATGTATATATATATCGGTCATGGGAGAAAAGGACTTAGGTCCCTGTCATACCGACCTATTCATCGAGAAAAGGTGGAAACACCCTCGAGAGTAGGAGAAAAAGAAAAGAAAAAAAATAAACAAGAAAAGCAAAAAAAAATTGTTATGGGAGAAAATGAAGAAATTCCCTGTCATAGCAGGCCTCGCTCCAAGAAAAGGTGGCAAACACCCTTGGGCGGGAAGCTGGCTGTGGAAAAGGTGGTAACACCTCGCAGTTCAGGATAACTGACTCACTAGCAGAAAATTGTCCAGAGAAATTTAAAGCCACCTCCCTTGGTGTGCTGGCTCTGCAACTTCATCAGTCGGTCTGCCCCCTTTCATAGATGATCTTTTCTACAACCAATTGAAGTACCAGATTTGTTGGCTGCCTTCCTGGGGATGCCTCATCTTCAACACCCTGATGACAACAACTGACACCGATCTTCATTGACAAACAATCGAGTGACGCGAGCTTTCATCCTAACTGGATGGGGAAGTGAGTATGGGTTGCTCTCTGTATTTATCAACAGAGTATGAGACAGAGGGTAGGGCGAGTGACCAGTCTTTTCCCTTCAAATCAAATGAGAGGTGAGAAGTGTGAATGAAGTGTTGCACGCACGGGATGGGCCTCTCAATGCACAAAGCACGATCTGTTTCTGTGCACTGCACCATAAGGCTCCCTGGCCTTCCTTCTCACACCGTATGCCGGCACAGGGCAGGATGCACAATTGCACCATCAAATGCACACAAGGCATACAACCTTTGCACAAGTGACCGTAAGGATTACATCAATGGGTTTCAGGACATGATTGCCCTCTTGTATCTTTCAACAGAGCGTGAGACAAAGGGTGGGCTGAGTGTGACTGGAGTTTCTTCAATCAATTACCAAGAGGTGAGATTGAGGAACGTTACGACTCTTGGAGTCAGGTATGTTCCCGTTTCCCTATGCATCCACGGGGTGGGTCTCTACCGTCATCACAAGACACACCACCCTGTTCTGTACACTGTACTGTAAAGCTCCCTTGCCTTCCTCCTTGCACCTATGCCAGACGGGTTGGACGCACTAAGGCACCATCAACTGTGCACCCTGGCATACTCCCTCTGCACCATCCCCCTTGTCAATTTCTACACCGGGTATGAGATATGGGTTTCAATCATTATTCCTTGAGTGATATTAGTTATGGGGCGAATGACTGTTCTTTCATTCCATATGAGTGATTGTGAGTTGAGTGTACCATTCCTCATCATCGGCAAATTTTTTGCGATTCCTTCAACCAGCTACCTCCCTGGGTGCTGCCGCGTGGTCCCTGCCACGCAGGACGTGCACTGTGAAGATGCCTCGGTACCTCCTGCAGGAGCCGACAACAACACAAGACGTGCCATCGACAATCAACCTTGATTCTCTACAACTTGGGCCAAGTTTTTCTAACCCTACACCTTGTTTCTCAGTGATGTTCATGTTTTAAGTGTGGGGACGCTAGTGGATAGTCTATTGTATGGTATTAGGTTCCTGTTGCTCGGTTAACCCTACCCGTTAAGGTTTTAAGCATGGGAACGCGTCCCTGCGCGTCTACATTGCATACCCCTCTGCATATGCCTCAACCTGCTAATGCCTCTCTGCCATAACTTGCTTTTACCCTGATGGGGTCCCTTCCTGCCCATCCGTCCATTTTCCACCCACCCTCGGGGCTGTTCCCTTGCAGTTTTCCTTTATTCCCTGATTTTGTTGTCTTGCCAGGTGCACGCACCCTACGTTCACCAAAATCCACATCCAACGTTATAGCCCTATTCATCCCTTCACCTGTCCAATTTTCCTTTTTACCCACCCCTGTTCCGGTGCACGGTTCTCGAGTTATTAATTTTTGAAGCATTTTGCGTACATTAGCTGGTTTTCCATGTGAACGCGCTTTTCTTGCTTCGGACCGGTGATCTGACGTCATACCCCTGACAACAACTTTCCCTTTGACATTTTTCCTTTTTACTCCGTGTCGTTCCAATGCACGGTTTGTCCAATATTAATTTTTGTGGTTTCTCGAGACTTTTTCGTGCATCTTTTTGACATTTTTCCATGTGAACCTACTCTGTTTGCATCAAAATTCATGTTTGATTTGACAGTCGTGTTCCCCCCACCTTCCCCCACCTTTTTCCTTTTTCGTCTATCCTCTTTCGCCTTTTGTATTTTTAATTATTAATTTTTCAATGTGTTTTTGGGTGTATTTTTGGTGTTTTTCGTATGTGAACCCCTCCTACTTCAGCCGGAACTGCGTTCCAACATGACACCGCTGTGCCACCCCTTCCTGCGAACATTTTTCCTTTTTACTGCATGTCATTCCGGCAAGCGGTTCGTCCAATATTAATTTTCGATTCCATTTTCGGGTCTGTTTTTTGGGTTTTTCCCATGTGAACGCGTATTCTCTCAGTCGGAACCATGTTTTGATGTGATAGGTTGGTCGGGCACGTCTTTCTGCCCATTTTTCCTTTTTCTCGCACCTCGTTCTGATGCACGGATCTTCCGATATTAATTTTCGTTTGCGTTTTCGGGGCCATTTTTCGTATTTTTTGCATGTGAACGCCCTTTACCCCCGGAACCCCCGTTGCCCGTTTCCTCTGTCTTCCCCCTGCCGTCCTGCCCAATTTTTGTTTTTATGACATTTCGTTTTGATGACCGGATTGGGAGATATTCATTTTTCTTTATTTTTCTGTATTTTCGTGCGACTCGTCCCGCGCGTGAACGCACCCGTTTTCGCTTTCACGCATCTCCACATGCCCCGGTTACGTTCGCGTGCCCCCTACCGATATCCCGTCACTATTCCGCTCCCGTCACGGCAAATTTTTTTACCCCGCCCCGCGCACGCGCGCAGGACGGGGGCACGCCTTTCTTTTATGGCGGGTACCCTTCCCCCATGGGCACCCCCCCTTTCACCCCCCCCACACCCCCCATGGGTACCCTCCCCAACCCCCGCCACATCCATGGACCCCCCCACCTCCCCTGGGCACCCCCACCCCCATACCCATGGGCACCTCCCACCCCCTCCCATGGGTACCCTACCCCCTGGGCACCCCACCCAACTTCCATGGGCTCCCCACCCCCCGGGCACCCTTCCCTATCCCCCCCACCCCCACCTTTCTCTCTCCCCGACCCCTTCCCCCAACCACCTCCATCTCCCTCTCCCCCCTGCGTGCCATCTCCCCCCTCATCTCCATCTCCATCTCCCTCTCCTTCACGCTCCTCCATCTCCTCCTCATCTCCTCCATCTCCTCCTCATCTTCTTCCTCCTCCTCCTCTTCTCCCCTGGCGCTTCGTGCTGTGCCCCCTCCCTCTTCTCCTTGCCAGGCTGCTGGCCGCCCTGCCTCACGCCTTCGCCCTGTCGCCTGCCACTCCGCCCGCCGCCACTGCCCCACCTCGCTGGGCCCCGCCTCTGACGCCGCCGTGGCCTCCTGGACGCCGCCGCTGGGCCACACCACTGCCCCGCCTCGCTGGGGCCCGCCTCTGGCGCCGCCGTGGCCTCCTGGACGCCGCCGCTGGGCCACGTCACGCCCCGCCCGCTGTACCCCTGCCTGCACCCCCATTCCCCATCACCCCCCTCCAAGCCCCCCTTCCCCCCCACAGTCACACAATCCCCCACCAACCCCCCTGCAAGCCCCCATTCCCCCAGGCACACCAAACCCCACCACCCCCCTCCAAGCCCCTGTTCCCCCCCCCCGCAGACACAAGCGGACACCATCCGAAAACTGCAGCAACTGCCGATCCCTTTTTCAGCCCCTAGTCCCCTGACACACGAACGGGTGTGTGCACGTGTGGTGTTCGTAGGAGTTCGTGTGCGGGAGTCCGTTAGCGGTCGTTCACGCGCGGAGACGTGCATTAGCTGGTCCGTGAGGTGGTTTGCCGCCGGCTGTTCACACGCAGCTGACACGCAGTCCATTCCTGGGTATATTCCCGGATTTTTAATTCCAAAACCCGAAACCCCTAAAAATACATTGAAAAATTAAACAAAAACCATTAAAAATCAATTAAAATTCAAAAAAATTACAAAAAAATCTTGAAAAATTCCCAATCTTTCTGAGTAAATTGCAATATTTTTCTAAACTGAAAATTTCAAGAAAAAAATTCAAAACATTTTCAAATTAAAAATTCTTTTCAAAATACCCACAAAATGAGCAAAAAATCATTAAAAATGGTAAAATTTCCAATTTAATTGCAGAAAAATTCCTAAAAATTCCATTAACTTTTTTACTTATTTTTGGAATATTTTCCAAGCTGAAAATGATGTGTCATTTTATTCCATTATTATTTTATGATAAAAATACTTCATTAAATGCTAAATTCATTAAAAATTTCTCTTTAATTCAAAACACAAACTGAAAATTCTAGAAAAATCCAGATACCTTAGTTATTTTTGGATTGCTGACCTATATTTTGGGATTGAGAAGTGCACATTCATTGCATACACATACACCCACTTCCAAGTATTTTTTCTTTTTTATTTTTTATTTTTTCCGCTACCCCAAAATTCACGCTTAATTTTTAACATGAATCCTAAACACCACCATGGCACGCGCATTCGCGCCAAACACACCTTTTTATAATTAAAATCAACGCGTCGTTCACTTAGCACGCGCTAAGTGTGCTTCAGAGGCACTTTAATATTTTTAATTAAAATGAACCAGCCATCACAAGAGCAGGCACTGGCAAAAAAGCACTCCACATCACCTTAATTTTTAATAAATGAATTTGCATTTAGAGACCCAGTCTGGGTATCGAAGTCCGGGATTCGGATTAATGCACCGCTTCAACCTAATAATTTGTAATTAAAATTTTAAGAAGGAACCGCCATTTTCTTGATAAGGTTTATCACTTAATACAAATTCATCCATTTCTTAATAATTCATAAAATTAACCTTTCATTAAATTCATTCCCCCTCACTGCACTTATTTTCCCTTTTTAATGAACTCGTTTCATGGGATGGGTACGCGAAGTCTTTGGAGTTGTCTCTATGGTCAAACCTGATTATCAAAGTTGTGGTCCTGATATGTGTGGGTTGTTGTTATGTTTTGGTTCAGTTTCTTTGATACGGTTAAGGGTACGGTATGTAGTTTTTTCTTTATTGCCTGATACGGGGATTTGGGTGTTTGCATGTTGCATAGCATGAAGCTTTCGATCGCATATGTGTAGAGGTCATGTCGAATTTTTTCTAGCCTGTGGTTTGCTTGGGGATAGTTGGTCGAGTCACGTTTTACCATATTGGTTGATATCTTATCCTTGGTTTTTGTATGTTGCTTTGTAGGCATTCTCTTGGTTTGTCTATGTTTGTGGTGTATGTGTGTAACCATCTGAATGGCACCCTCTCGTACTCCTCCCCCGATTCAGTATGTTCCTTTGGCTGTACATGATTATTCTTTGTTACTGGATTCGGACGTTGTCGTTAAAGCGGGCTTGTCCAAGTTCATGAGCCTGTCTTTCCCACTGGTTTCAGATGATCCTTCCATTTGTAACAAGTTCTTAACCTCTTACAGTAAGAGGTCTGGTCCAGTCCGTGGTACTACTGTTCTTCTGACACCGAAGAGTCTAGGCAAGGCTCTTGGTCTGCCATATCGTGGGGAGTCTGTCCCTACTGCCAGACAGTTGTTCACCAATGATGATATTTTGAAGCTGTTGCAGAAGCAGACTCAAGATGTTCTTGATCCAAAGAAGGTCATTACCACGTCAGGAGTGGGTGTTTCCATGATTTCCAATCCCCTATGGAAACAACTATGCCAATTCCTTCAGGACAGGTTCATGCCTACAAAATCCCCATCTCATTATCTTTCCAAGGAGTTGTTTATAGCTTCACGAATGATTTTGAAAGGCATAACTATTGATTGGAGTACCTACCTCCTCTCCAAGATGGATCACCATTTTATCCGAGCTACTCGAGGAAATGTGACTAATGTTACATTTGGGTCCTTCCTCTATGTCTTCTTGCTACATGCTGCCCCTGCAAAGGAAGTTCCTTTACCTCCAGTTGATCCTCCAGAAGTTCCTCCTAAGCCTCATAATGAAGATGATGATGTGATAATTGAGGATGATGATTCTCCTCCTCCCCTGGTCATTCAGAGAAAACGCCTCAAGAGGGTGGCTGATTCAGTGCATATTCCTCCAGTTCCAGTGACAATTCCTGCCCAGTCTTGCAGCAGCTTGCCTGCATTCCTTCAGATGCCCAATCTTTTCAGAGCCCATAGAGATGGGATGCTCGACCTTACTGTTCCTTCTGTTCACCGCCTGGTAAACAGGAGATGCTATTCCGTTCCTATGCAAGGATATCCAGAGTTCTATTGAACTTTCGATGACTGCCTGTATCCAGCAATTATATTCTTCATTTTATGATGAAGTTCAGCAATCTAAGGAGGAACTGAATAAGACCAATACTGAGTTAGCCTCTGCTCAGGAGAAATTCTCTGACCTTTGTATGCAAATGGAGCAGCAGACTAAGCTAGTGGATACTCAGAAAGCTGAAATCTCTAAGTTGAAAGCTGAGTTGGCAGAAGCTAGGTCTCACGTGGTTGCTGTAACTAAGGATAGGGATGAGTTACAGAAGGAGAGTCAAGAGATGAAGGAGGTGATAGCTGCCCAAGCAGAGAAGTTTAAATCCACCACAACTATTTTAGACCAGAGCAATGCTCAAATCCAGCAACTCAAAGATCAGTTGGCTCAGTCTCGGTCTAATACACAGAGTCCTATGCAACCAGTTTCTCTTATATCCCCTGTAGACTTGGCAGCTCTTCAGAGACAGGCTACCTTATGTCCCTTATTTCAGGCCAAGGTGGAAAGATTGCAATCTCGCATGGATTTGTTATGGTCTTCTTTTGAGCAGTATCAAGAATATGTTCCACCAGATTATTCCTTTTTTGTCCATTATCAACAACAGAAGTTGGCCTTCTATATAAAGCTTTCCCGATGGATTTACCTATTCCAAAGGATGGATGGAGCGGGGCCTAGTCATCTAATTTATTGATCGAAGTAGTGAGGATGGTTTTTGAAGACTCTGTCACTCCAGATACGATGCTTCTATCCTACATGTATTTGAGGGGTGATTTATTGATTCCAGATGATGAAGATCTGGCTTGGTATGTCAGAGATGTGGTATTGCAAGCTTCTTTGTATGTCCGACATTTGGAGTTGAGGATTGATGAGTTGTTCCAGGGATATTCTTCAAAGGTGGCTGAGTGTCCTGAGTTTTCATGGCACACTATGGTTGATGCTGTCATTTTGAATCACCGACAGGTCAAAACTTCAGCTCATGCCCAAAACACTAACCAACTAAGGGTGGATCTTTTAGCCTATCTTTCCAATCAACCTCCATTTGATACTTCTTTCTTTGAAGCCTATCATCGTAGATCAGCTTTAGGTCCATCCTTACCATGCCTAATTCATTATCAACAAATGGCTCATAGGTATGATGCTTATCTTTCCCTTTTTCAATCTAACCCAAAAGTCATTTTACCCCTTCTTTTCCAACCTCAAGGATCTCCTCAAATTCCTATCTTTACTCATTGTTCTTTTATTGAAGATCGAGTTTTTCTACCTCCTGATCCTTGTCCTTCCCCATCCCCTGACATTCTATCAACTTTTCCTGCTTATCTTTTAATGCCTTTCTTAACAGAATCTCCTCAATTTTCAGCCAATCCATCTTTAATCCATTCTTCATTTTATGATTTTGCCTATCCATCACTTCATCCTCTTTCATTAGTCCCCCTTCCGTCTCCTAACACTTCTATTCCTAATCCTCCTCAGTTGGTTAGTGGGTATCCAGGTTTTTATCAGAAGATTCTTTGAAGAAGAGGCTGGAGTTCAAATGATTCCCTTACTGGACCTCAAATCAATTGGCCATTGATCCCATGAGAATGGATAAGTGCTAGTCAGGCTTATCAGAATTATCAAAATTTTGCTCAGCAGTATTCTCAGTCTGTAGATCCTTCTGTGCACTTAACTGCTCATTTTACTTGGTACCTGGCATATATGCATAGGCATTCTCATAATGATTCAAAGCCTATTCCAAAGTTGTGCATGAATGTCAATGTGAGCATTGATTCCCAGCAACTGGATGTCTTGTACTTTCATGCCCTGTGTTTGCCTAGCAAATACCTTGTCTTGTTGGAAAGGATGTGCTGCCTTCAGTTTTTTCAGAATCCTCCCAAGACATTTGTAGATGAATCCTTATCCATGGATCGTTTTCGAAATCACCAATCCTTCAAGAGGGATCATCTTCATTGATACTTTTGCCATGTATGGTGGATGATTTTTAATGATAAAACTCTCTTTTTGGAGGAGTCATTCAGATGGTTGTGTTGTGTGTAGTGTTTGTGTTGTGGGTTAATTTATGTAATAAGATCGTGGTGGTTGCCTATTCAATTTACTTTCGTGCGAGCTACATTTTGGAGAATTGTGGTGATGGTGTTGCTGGTTGGATAGTTGAAGATGATGCAGCAGAAGAAGAAACCTCTTATATCCTTTACAAGTTTGTTGTGATTTTCAGTTTGATAAAAAGTGTTAATGTATAAAGGGTTTTCCTTTCGTTGTATTCTTTATATCAGATACAGGTTATAAGTTGGGGTCGTGGTTGGATAGACTGTTTTTGAAGATTTATTGAAGATCAAAGTTGAGCTCTTGAATGAACTTGTATTCCCCTTTTCCTGGGTCGTGAGGACGCTTCCTTATTAAGTGTGGGGATATGTTGAGTGTTGAAATGACCTATTTTTTGGCTTATTTTTGTTGTTTTTGAGAGTTGAATGGTTGATTTTATGAGATGATTGATTGATTTGGAAGTGGTTTGAGAGTGTTTTAGATAGGTTGGAATGGTTTTATTAAGCTCATGATGTTTATTAGTAGAGATGTGAAGTTTTGATGATATTCTGATATGTTCTGTTTGGTCCTGATAGCTTCTATTGAGCTTCTGTTTTGTTCTGTTTTCTCTCTGTAAGGAGAAATGGAGTATTGATTGATAGGGTTTGATATTGTTTGAAAGCTTATTGAGTGATTTTTGATGGTTTGCAATGGTTTTGGTATGAGTTATGTGGTTCTGATGCTTTCTGTTGACCTTCTGATGAGCTTCTGTAGACCTTCTGTATGTGTTCTGATGGATGAGAGTGTAGCTTGGGAAAGTTTTCTAGCCTTGGAAAGAGGTGAATACAAGTGCAAAAGAGCTAAAAGAAGTCAAAGAAGTAGCTGCTGAAGACTCAAGTAAAGACTAGAGTGAAGTGACAGTGGTGAGCTATGAAAAGACACTGTAGTGGCTCTGGTGCCTCTTCATATCAGACATACCTCTTGGGAGGTGTATCCACGACCTAAGAAGGATTATTGAGGGTTATTATGAGTGATTGTAGAGAGGATATGATGTGTTATTGATGGAGAGAGAGAGAGAGAGTCAAAGATAGACAAATCTATGAAAACAGTGCAATTGTATGTGAGAGATTGAGAGGGAAGATTATGAAGACATTGAAGATGAATACTATGTGATGTATTTCCATTCAAAGATGGTGTATTCCTTTGCTTTCTTTGTTCTATTGATGGATTTTGTGAAGATGTTGAAGAATATGGTTGATTCTATCAAATTCGTGGGAGATCTACATGATGCTGCATGAAGATTTGTTGTGCCTGGTGTTCTTTTCTTCATTGTGATCATATAAAACCTAATAAAAAAGCTTGTTGATGTTACAAGATAGATTTTCTTGCAAGAGAATTCCCTTTTCCTTGGTGTTCCTCTTGGGGCTCCAGATTTTGACAATCCATCTTTGCACACTTATAGTGCTCGTGAAAGTATTGGAGACACTTGGTCTATGCGTGTGCAGTTTGATCCATTTTAGGCATGTTTTGGCCTCTATTTGGGAGTTTGAAGTTATTCATATGTGAAATTGATTAGATAGTCCTACAAAAGCATGGAATAACCTTGTCACAATCTTTGTTACAAATATCAAAGCTAGAAAGTTGCAATTGAAGTCTGAATTAGATAATGTCAGGCATGGCAATCTATATATTAATGACTGTGTTGAAGATTAAGAAATCTAATATATATGTTGATATTAGAAGAGAAAATTTTGGGACTTGCTACAGCATTATCACAAAGCAAGAACGGTTCAAAATAGATACTTTACTCTAATACAAGTAGAGACAAAGGTTGTAGTGGTAGAGGCTGCAATGGTGGCTATTATGGGCAAAATTAAGGAAATTTTTTATGACTCACAGGAGTAGTCACATGTAGGTGATAAAGTCCATTCTCAAGGCAGGGGAGCCATAGAGGACATGATAGAAGAAATCCAAGTTATAATAACAAAGAGTGTTGTAATTGTGGTCAAAAAGGTCATATTTCATATGACTGTAGAGAAATTAAATGAAATGAAAATAACCAAAAATAGAAGTTAGTATAATAATTTTGCATCTACCAATTAATCAAGTTGATAATGAGAAGTTATTATTATGCAACATGTGATGAATGCAATAAATGTAAATGCATCAATAGTATGACTGATGATGGATAGTATGTAGATTTAGGTATCTCTAACCATATGACAACTCATGGTGAATGGTTTAGACAAATAAAAAATCATGAAATGCTAGATTTTGTTGAAATAGGTGACAATACAATGTACCCTATTGCTCATGTTGGGAGTGGCCCATTGTCTATGTAGGATGGAAAAGCTAAGTACTTGCCTGCTATGCTTCATGTGCCTAGCATCACAAAGTATCTAGTTTCTATTAAGTAGGGATTGTGAGTAAAGTTTAATCAAAATGGTTTCTTTATAGAAGATTTCAGAAATGGATGTAAATTGGTTACAAAGGCAAGAATGTGGGAAGGATGCTATCCTTGAATGTAAATGTACCCGAGCTAAAGTCCATTATGTTTGCACAAGGTACAAGAGTTATGGCCGATATTGACATTTGGTATGGGTAGTTTCTTTCAACCCTATCTCTCTTTTTTAGATAAGAGCTTTGTGATGTGCCCACTTGAGACATCCTTAGTAGCACGATTTAGTGGTTCATCGAGATGATTTTCTAGGCAACGCCACTCCGTACTCATTCGAATAACATGAGTATTGCTACCTAGACTCTCTCAACTCCATTTCATAATGAAAGGTCTTGGCCATTCCCATAAGAATCGACCTAAATTTTGGTTTCTAAGTAAGCTCAAGTCTCCTATTTGGGATTAGCATCGGTCTTCAAGCAACTATTTGAGCTAGATTTCTCAAACCGAAGTCAACCCATTCGCACTTGGTTCAAGGAGAGTGAGAAACAAGGGGCTTTGCTTCTTTTGGTATTATTTATATATGGTCACAAAACACACTATTTATTTATGTACATGTTTATGAATCCATGTCACTTTGTGAGGGTAAAAACCACTTGTAGAACTCATGATTGTATTGGAGTGGGACATACATACCAAGTAATCATGGCAATCTACTCAGTAACAACAGATATTTTGCAACATCGAGTAGCATGGTGCCTTGTCCGAGTCTACTAGCAATATGCAACTCCTCCTAAGTGAGAATTTTATCAATTAGAGAGTTCTCTTGGCTAGTTCTAGCTAAGTCCATACCGCAAATGGTAGTCAATAACTCGAAAGGAAGTTGGGGCCACATAGGTCAAGTCTCTTTCGAGACAGCCATTAGGCTAGTCACTCCTCTGAGGGGTCCAAGTTTGGCCATCATAGTGTGGTTTTCAAACCATCTTTTTTCAAATTGACTTCAACCCTTTGATTGTCACTTTAGTTGCTCTATCTCTAAGAGATATGATTGGCAAAGCGCTTTGTTGAATGTAACAATTAAGCATAGTTCATCGGCCTCCTTGTTAGAGATGAGTTGTATGCGTTCATGTAGGAGCTTTTCATAATGCTCATTAAGATATTCTTGCTCTTCCTAGGATAGCAGATATGATAAATATTCCTCAAGTTGCTCCCTAGGGAATCTGTCCATGTCCACAAGGATGTAGGCACATGCAAATAATTTGAGTTTAGCATCCAACTCGATCAAGTACTCTATGACACTTCTATGTTCGATGGGGGCTTGCTTGGTTTCCATCTCATGCAAGGTTCTGGGATTTTCCCTAGGCTTTAGCATAACTGGGGGCTCATGTC
Source organism: Lygodium microphyllum (assembly GCF_053477565.2). Classification (NCBI taxonomy): domain Eukaryota; kingdom Viridiplantae; phylum Streptophyta; class Polypodiopsida; order Schizaeales; family Lygodiaceae; genus Lygodium; species Lygodium microphyllum. The sequence continues at coordinate 59,389,112 of NC_141143.1, forward strand.
TAGACGAGCAAGATTGGTCAATGCTAGGATTAACAAAATATTAGTGAGTTTGGGAATCTCCCAATTCCCATTTTTTTAATACTAAAAAGGTGGCGCTGGGATAACATGCCCATAAGTTTCTCAAAACCATATGATGTGACCTATCATTGGAAATCGCTTGAAAAATGAAATCTATTGACCTATAGACTGCTCGATTTGGAGTTATAGTATTCAAGTTATGACAAATCCAAAGATTTGACCACTTGTCCCAAAATTATGGAAAATTTTCATATTCCCCAATATGGTGTTGATTACTTTTTTCCTCAAGGTTTTCATGTTTCTCTTGGAGCTTTGCCATTATTGTGTCATGGTTCTCCTCAAATGTGACTAGTATAGTTTCGTCAACCTGTTGTGACACTATTGTATCCAGTCTTGATTGGTCCATGTAAGTTCTGCTCTTGGTGGATCGAGCGTTGTAAGCAATTGTTGATGGGGTAATGGTTGCTTCAATTTATATGAATACACAGATGTGTCTAAGGTTTCACCGCTGTTAGGAGAGATGGCAATGGGTTCATTTGTGCGTGGACTTGATGCTTTATTCCTCAGCTCTTCATCACTCTTGGTCTCAATCTTCTTGGCTTCTACAGCCACTTGCAACTACCATTGTTTTTGTTATTTTCTCCTCTTTTTCTTGGGCAATTGAGGTGTATTCTTTAAAGACTTAGGACCCTGAACTAGGTCAGCCATTGATGTGCTTGGTTGGGCCTCAGCCTTCTCTTTCTCTAGTGTGTCCTCATGGGACATAGTCGTGGCTGTTGAATAGCCTCATGAGGTTGTGAGGGTACAATGCCTCTCTTCTTGGAGAGTCTAGCTCTTCAACTAATTCCCCTTCATTTAGCCCCTCATCCGATTGCATTGGTAGTTGCTCCGAGTCGGGGCGTTTGCTCTAGACTCTTGTCCTTACCAATTAGAACATGCCTCCATTACTTCTTATCAGAGCAAGTGTTGTGTTTAGAGCTATTTTTCTCTTGCTCTAGAGGTTTGGATGACACTAGTGTAGAACCAAGGGATGGTTTAGGGTTCCTGTCATGTAGGCTTAGACGAAATTAGTTGAAGAAGTCAGGGTTGTATTGATGGGAAGCATAGAGATCCAGGATTGCAAGGTCTTAAGTAAGGTAGAAGACATATGCGCTAACATCAAGTACCATGCTCCCTACTCCTAGCTTGCTAGCCATGAGTAGATCTTCTTCTAGTAGTAGTTTATCGTACAAGGGATGTTTTTGGATAGTGGTGGCAGAAAGTTGAACCTCATGGACCATTGACAACACTCTTAATGAGATCAAGGCAACGTACGCGGGATCATGTATTGATGTCCAAAGTGCTTTTCTTTTCTCAATGAGTTTCATTAGTCGGTGGCCAATTTTGGCTGCCAAACTTTGGTTGGAGTACCATTTATGCACAAAGTTACCTTGTTCTCTCCCTTTTCATTTGATTGCTTCGATATTTTCCTTGTTTATCTCACATTGAGCAATATAGAGTGAGGGTATCAAGCACAATTCTCTAGTTGTGGCCTTTAGGATGTCATTTATGACTTCCTCAGCCAATAGCTACATAGCAAGAGCAAACATATTGTTGCTCCTCCCAAGTCAGGGGTTCGGCTATGAGCGTTGTGTGCTCTGTTGTTGGCCTTCCAATGTCCACATGGACATACGCACATGTGATGGCCGCTAGCTTATGATCAAGCTTCATCATCATGCACTTCATCTCTGGTTCATTGGTCAGATGCGCTCTCTTTGGCCAAATCTTTGAGAGATTTCTCCTCAAGCCTAGGCTTTAGATGCTTCAGAAGTGCTATAGGTGTCAGGGATATTGGTTGCAATATCTCTTCCTCCACATGTGAATTGCTAAGGACACGTTCTGTAAGGGGCATCGTCACAGCCAAAGGTTGTGACTGCTATTATGCGGCTAGTTCAGTGGACTGGTAGATTGCGGTGTCAAGTCCTTAGGTAGGTCGGAAGTGGTCGTGTCTTTTGTTGCCCTTTGCACATTCACTTATGCAAATCGAGCATCAGTTGAGCTAGTCACGGTGGATTGCGCAGGCATATCCTTAGGTTCAGAATTAGGGGTGGTGTCATGTCCTGCACCTTGGACATTTAGAAGCTCAGATGGAGACAGCAATTGGGATTGAGTAGCTGCACTTGACGACTAATGTTGTGCTTTGTGTATCCATTTAGGAAAAGAGGGTGTAGGAGACTTGGGACTCCTAGGTGGACTTGGAACTAGTAGCTGGAAGATTTGCTTGTGTCTGTTAGACAATTCTGCAATTTGATTTGTTGAGCAATCAACCTCATCATGAGCAATCAATTTGATTTGTTGAGCAATCAACCTCATCATGAGCAATGTTGCACCTATGGTGCTCATTATTCTCTTGGGAAGTCAAAGGCTCCTTAGGCACTAGTGGTCTTTGTTCACACTTGACGATTACATTTGATATCTACTCGTTAACTGCTCGTTAAGCATGCTAGGCTGAGGATCTACCTTTTGAATAGTCGTGTTTGGTTTCTTGATTTCAATCGTAAGGGGCTCAGTCACTCCAATGTTTTTTACTCGAGACTTGGATTTTTTTTTAGATTTTCTATTGCACTTCTTCACTTTCGATACGATCTAGCCTTCAACTAACAAAGGTGATTTAGCTAGGGGTATGGGTACCCAAATCCATCGATTACCTATGTAATACCCTTGAGTACGTAGCAACACTTTTGATATCCATCATGGCATTGTGCTAGCTCTCCATCAATACCTTCGTCTATAAGCCTGGGGCTTCTTTTGTGATCTTCTACAATATTTGTAAGTTCAAAGCCTATCTTTGGCATTATCTCCTGACCTTCCTATTTCAAGCATAGCCTCGCTCACCGGTTCTCTTTGTTCAACATGTGCTTGTATCAATTATTTCAATAAGTACTTGCTCTTGTTACTAGGGTTGCCTGGTATGTCAGAATGTTCCTTGCCTTTTCCTCAAGGTTTGATGAGGTCACCCTTACTAAAGGTTGTGATTATCCTCACACTTTATAGTGTCAAGTGTATCCTCTATGCTACATAATCAGCCTCACACTTCGTCGCCCTTTGAAGGGTCTTCCTAAGAGGGTTTCCTTTCCACAATTAGCACTATTTGGAGGAACATGAAATAGGATAGGCAAGCTTTCCATTTCAATAGTTACAAGGATTTTGCACTTCCCTATAAGTGCTTGTGGGTATCCCCTGTAAGGACTAAGAGTTGCATAGTCGATGTGAGCTCTGGTTGGCCTAGTAGGGTCCATGCTTCATAGGTCAAGATATTAAAATCGGCTCCTTCATCGATGAGAGCATTGACGCAGTGCTCTCTTTTTGCGGTGAGTTTGACCCTAAGATAAGCAAGCAGTACTATGTCTTCATCTTTCGAGTCTTGGCTTATAAGATCAAGCCTTTTGATACATGCCTTTGAGCCCCTTACTGCACAACTAGATGTGGATTCTCCATTGATGTCTTGCGTCATCTGTTCAGTGCCGTTCAAGGTACATCTATCGTCAGGACTATCATGTCTAGTCATCCTCGCAATTGTAGCTTGATGTTGTTGCATTCCGCTTTGACTAGATGCAATCTGAATGCAACATATATATGTGTGTGTGGTGTGGCCTTTTTGCCCTTGTTGACTAGATTGGCCCATTGAGGTTTTAGGATCTTTGTTTGTCTTTGTTCAAGTATGGGCTTTTGGTTGATGTTTTGCAAATGAGAATCTATGCTTGTGTAGAGCCATTACTACACTAGGATCTAATTTGGAGGACCGGTCTATCACGGTGTGTGTTTTCTCTCCAGCCTACTTAGGGGAGGTGCAGAGGGGAAAAATCCCCCTCTGCGGGGGTCCGGAGGGGGGAAATCCCCCCCAACTTATAGGGCTGTTATGCTAAATACCATGCACAATTTGAAGGACTGTTCGTAGTAGCCAAGTTTTGAACTACTTACTCTAGATTTCAGCCCAATGATAGATCTATGATGTGCTTTTGGCTCTATATGGTCTCTGGGTCGGTTTCAGGGTCTACATGTTAACATTTAAAAAATCCAAATTCGGCCCAGCAAGTCAAATTGTCAGAAGTGGTACAGCAATGGAATAATAAACAACATGCTGAAATAAACTGTTGAAACACAAGACAATAGAAAGAATGAATAAATGAACACAAATACAGATGAGAACTCAGATGTATGCTCGGGAAACGAAATCCATATTGAACACGAGATAGCAGCATACAACAGTGAATTGCTGGCTGTGTGGGCACCCTAGCACCGGCTCCTCTCCCCTGAAGAATCCACAAGTGATGGCTAAAGTACACAAAGCGGAGAAGGAGCCCATCAATATATAGGCATAAAATGGGGGGAGCAATAAATGCAATCGACCAATATTTAATGCTGGTCGGCCAGCATTAAATTCCCCCTAGTCCTAAAAAGGGTACCAAAAAATGCTAGAAAAATACTACATGAAATGCCACAGCCTCTATAGCACAGACTCACACCTGAGCTGACTAATCTGCTAACACCCTCCCTCAAAATAGGAAGATCTGATACAATACAATAGTACAATGATGGGGAATCATAAGCTATACAATATAGAACTAGCAGAAGAACCATGGATATCCAAGCAGTGAGTGGCCAGCCCACCACCAAGATGCCTCGGAGAGTAGCTAACGTTGATGTCGATCATAACAGCACCACCTAAAAATAGAGAAGAATCATAGCAGCTCTATGTGTTATGTCATCGATGTCACTCAGGACATATAAAATCAATTTTCCAAACTTGTCTCTGAACATGTGACCATGAAATCCCCGCCTTTGGCCAAAACTGCCAAATTGTCCCCTCATGTGAGCTCCAGATGAAGGCCTCCCACTCTCTGTCAAGTAACCAGCCCATCATGAACCTAGATGTCAATCCTAGCTCCAAGATTTGTCCCTACCAAACTTCGGTCCGATGCATTAGGGATGTCCCTCTCTGAATCATGTGCATCTATATAGACATATAGATGATGCACAGTTGCCCCATCTCACCACCCTCTCACACTTCCTCTCTAGCATTGGAGAGTCGTGAGGGATGTCCTCATCACCACCACTAGAAAGCAGCTGAGGAAGGAGCCACCAAGCCCTTCCCACGATCTGAAGAAGAAAAGCCCTTCCATGCCTTGGACTTTGCCTTGATCGGAGGATCGGAATCAGAATCTGAGGCAGAGGATGACTCGTCAAAGGAGTCCACATTCCACTTCATCTCCTACTCCTTTTTCTTCCTGGAAAGCAAAGACAAATGCGCAGGCTGTACGGAGGCTAATGTCATCAAAAAACGCAGGCAAAACTAGTCGCCCGATTGGAGCAGCAGTTGCCTGATCAACAAGAGGGAAAACAGTCCTGAAATCAGCAAGAAAACACAGCAGAAAAACAAATCCTGAAATCTGATACCATGTCAGAAGTGGTGCAGCAATGGAAGCATAAACAACATGCTGAAATAAACTGTTGAAACACAAGACAAGAGAAAGAATGAATAAATGAACACAAATATATATGAGAACTCGGATGTATGCTCGGGAAACAGAATCCATATCGAACACGAGACAGTAGCATACAACAGTGAATCATTGGCTGTGTGGGCACCCTGGCACCGGCTCCTCTCTCCCCTGAAGAATCCACAAGTGATGGCTGAAGTACACAAAGAGGAGGAGGAGCCCAACAATATATAGGCATAAAATGGGGGGAAGCAATAAATGCAGTCAATCAACATTTAATGTTGGTCGGCTAGCATTAAATGCTCCCTAGCCCTAAAAAGAGCGCATTCCGGTAGCTCCACGATCCAAGTGCAAGCTCCAAGTGAGCTCAATCCTCAAGCTCCATGCTCCAAGCTCCTTTGCCGCGAGTAAGACAAGAGAAGAGAAGAAGAGAGGAGAAGATGGAGAGCTTCTCCACCACTGTCCCTCACCCTCACACACTCACTCCCTCACACTCTCACACTCTCTCTCTCAAGCACAAGCTCAAGCAAGCAAGAACAAAAAGAAAAAGAAGAATAGGAGAGCTACTTTTAGCCACACACAAGAATGAGCTCCTTATTCACTTTTCAACTTTGTATACAAAATCCTAACCCTAATTCCCTTTGGGCGGTCATCCCTTTTTGGTCCGAGTGGCTTGGCCCATCCTCCAACCCTTCTCCTTCTCTTTCCTATTGTATGATTGAAGCATATGACTTGCATGTACTCTCACAAGTTGCCAAGTGAATGCAGGATGACACAGGTCTTTGTACAAAAGCATTCAATGTCCAAGTCACCACAAGACCACCAACTCCACAAAGAACTATTATGGAAAAAGTGACAAATACCAAGAAAAAAAGAGCCATGATGGAAGCCCCACTGGAAGAGAAAATCACCCCTACAGAAAGCACTCATTGCATTTTAAAATAGCCCAAAGCATAGTCATTGACTACTCTCTTTCTTGACCAAACTCTACATCCGGGTAGGAGCCACGCTCTCAACAATTACAAATGTTTCTTCATCAACCAAGATTCAATTTGTCACATGCTCTATCCCTTGTCTAACCATTGCAATCAATAGTTTTGGTGAGTAAGGCATTACAATCAATCTCAGTACCATTACAATCAATAGTGGTGAGTAAGGCATGAAAGACCATGGAAAGTACACTGTACTCTTCAAACACTACAAATAGCCACTAGCTACTACCAAAAGCTAAGCCATCAATGAGCTCAATTATACTACATTGTGTTGTCAAAATCACAAATGATGTCTCAAGAAGCCTTCAAGTGTACTTCTCCTCAACATCGAAATTTTTTTCCATCCCATTGAACCCTCGCTTCATCCACACATTGCTACGAGGAACCAGACCAGCAATCTTCCAACTACGTAATATCTAAGTATGCACGTAAACTCGCATAATATCTACACCACAATCTATCCACAGTTTGTGTCTTCAAGTGCATGACAATACTCTCGGCTTGCTTAGAGTTCGACATGTCTCCCAAACTCATCAAACTACGTCTTGTGCACAATGAAGACTAGCATTAATCCCTAGAGAGAGACCATATGAGAGGTTTTCAATTGCAAGTATTGAAGACTCCAATGAAAGTACCGTTAACTCTCCATCAACACTCACCTCTGAACTCTTATTCTTTATCGTCATGCAAGCCCACCTAAGAATTGTCACGCACAAAATCCCCAAAACACCAACACTTGTGGTGCCAGCCAAGAGTGTAACTCCCAACAAAGAACAACCCTATCGTCATCCAATCGGGCCAACAAAGTGCCACCGATGACCTTCATCCGCACCACCACCAAAATTCCTCCACGACAAACAACACCAGTCCCTCCCACCCACGTCTTCGATACATGCCCAAAGCCTACTACCTACAACGAAGAGTGCCATGGGACTAGCACTCATCTAGGAGGGGGGTAATGTTAACCCTTAGATAAACAAGGTGAAAAATCTTAAAAATCTAAAGCAGAAGATAAAGCCAAGGCAAAAGTTAAACAGAAGCCGAAGGCGTACCAAATAAAATCTGAAAACACAAGAAGTGCAAAAAGATCATAGATCAAGGAGAGAGGCGCACAAGAAAAAGTACAAGTCAATACTTTTGTAAAAAAGCGCAAGACGCACCATGTTTTATTTTGTAAAAGAGTGTTGCGAATTGTAAATGGTTAGAGGCACGAGTTGAGACCATGCTAATAGAGAAGAGGAGGAGAAGGGTAGGAGGAATGGGCCGAACCAAAAAGGGATGACTGCCCAAAGGGAATTAGGGTTAGGGTTTTGTATATAAAGTTGAAAAGTGAATGAGGAGCTTATTCTTGTGTGTGGCCAAAGGTAGTTCTCTTCTTCTTCTTCTTATTCTTATTCTTATTGCTTGCTTGAGCTTGTGCTTGAGAGAAGGAGTGTGATAGTGTGAGGGAGTAAGTGTGTGAGGGTAAGAGACTGTGGTGGAGAAGCTCTTCATCTTCTCCTCTCTTCTTATCTTCTCTTCTCCTCTCTTCTCTTCTCTTGCTCGTGGCAATGGAGCTTGGAGCATGGAGCTTGAGGATCGAGCTTGAAGCTTGCACTTGGATCGTGGAGCTACCGGAGTGTTCGAGAGAGGAGGCAACTCGATCGGGCATGGAGGTAAGCTCACTACACTCCTAAAGAGAGATAGCGCATTGGCTATATGAGAGGTAGCCATTAGTGCTCGACTTGAAATGCTTGAATAATAAGCAATCCATGGGTCTTGGCGGTTGAGCTCACCTCTACAAGTGGGACAATAGAGAGGTAACCCTCCCCCACTATTAAAGATCCCGAAGGGTGCAACAAAAACTTTGCCGACCTCCCAATGATTTGGAGCCTAAGTAGGGAGAGCATTACCTACCGTTTTATCCCTCACACAAGTATAACAAGTGGAGAATCGAATATTGAAGTACTTTCAAAAACTCAAGTACCTTGGAAATCAAAACAGGGTGAAACAAGGGTTTTGAAGAACACTACACGGTATATACATATTATTATAGATACCATCTTTATCACTGAAATACATGTGCATGTACTACAGGTTGCCCACAAGTCCTATCCAACTTTCTATAGGGTTTGGTAGCCATTAGGCACTACCATTTTTCTCTTATGGATGAAAACAGAGTACTTACAAGTTAAAACAGGGTGCAGGCCTAGATAGTTCAGCCTCAAAGATTGAATTGTGAAATTTTCTGTTCTAAACCTATTATGACCTATAGCTCATCTTGAAGAGGAACCATTGGCTCTTATTTGAATCAAAAATTTTGGGAATCGGAGCTTCCTAGCTCAAGTTATAGCCAAATTTTTGACATGGGGTACTATAAAACTGCACTACTAGGGTAGGTCATAAGGGAAAGAGTAAGGCCTAGGATGAGTATGCTCAACAAATCAAAGATTCTATGTTGGAAAATACACCTCAAGAGAGCCCTAAATTTTTGGGGGTAAAGGCACCTCCGCTTAGCCACGCATGTATTACTACACTGACAGTACCCGCCACTACACACTACAGATGACGGGCGCCCATCATCGTCATTTTATTCTTTATTCTTTTAGTGACAGCTTGAATAAAGGAAGGCCCGGTCACACATTGTGACTGTTGGAGTTTCCATTTTTGTCTCTCTCTCTTTTTTACTCTTGCTCTCCCGCCATAGCTCTTCCAAGCAAGCTTCAATCCTTCTCACCTTTAAACTTGTATTAGAGCATGGATTCATGACTACTCAAGCTTGGTTCATGGCATCTTCAGCTTCCTATTGAATCCCTACACTCATTAAGTCTCCTTTCCGGTAGCCATAGCCAACTCGCTTGAGCTCCTGTCACTCCCCAACTTCCCGAGGCCCCTTTGGACACCCTCAAGGCATTGCATCAAATGTATTTCTTCATTTGCTTTAGGGTTTCATTGAGTTCACAAGTACAGCAAAGTTTGGAAGAGCAGGAGCAGCCATATCTCCCACCATTGGAGCTTGTTCACACCATATCTTGCCTGAAGCCTTTGTAGGCTATCTTGGCTTGCACTAGGCCTTCATTGGCTCATGATTGAGCCCCCTTTGACCTTGGATAGCCTCAAAAAAAGCAGTAGAGCCCTCCAACTTGGCATTGTGATTTGCGCTAGTTTATGTCAGCCCTTGGACAACTCATCTCCCGCTTGCTAATGATCATGGTTGCTGTCTTAAGCACTGTGGCATTCTTGGCAATGATCATTGGCATGTTTTGATCCTTAAAGATGCCTTGGGCACTGAGATTGAGCTCCACATTGACTGTATGTATAGCAACAGGCCTGGTTATGTCTGCAATTAAAGCTTATTGAAGCATTGGAGCTCTCTCCTACATTGATTCATGCACATATGCCTATGCAAGCTTGCCCAATGTTAGTGGATGTATGCCCAATGGATGGCACTAATTTGTTGCTAATTTGAGAAACTATATACTTAGTTTTGAATAGTAAATCACTATTGTACAATAGTGGATTGAAGCATATTACTTCATGTTTGCCTATGCCTCTTGGAATCGGGACTGAAGCATATTACTTCATGTTTGCCTATGCCTCTTGGAATCGGGACATGCTTTGGAGATGTACTTTGATGTATTGATCATCTGGGATCGACTTTGAGCTTGATATTGCTTCAGATCATTGGTTGAGCTTGAGCTGGAGTAGAAATCTTGGACCTATTCACCACTTCTTTCAAATGTCTCACTCTGCATGTTGATCTCTACAGTGATCATAAGGGAGACCAACTCATTGAAATCTGAAAATGGCTTTCTGACATATATGGAAGTTACAAAAGACTTCCAAGCCTTTTCATTGTTAAGTCCACCCAAGGTAGACGACACCAAATCATCATCATCGGGAATTTCATCAATCATTGCCAAGGCATCTGTAATGCTCCTTACCTTCAGTGCATACTCATTGATAGACATCTTCCCTTTCTTCAATTTATTCAACTCTTGCTTGAGTTGAATCTTTCGTACCTTTGTATTTACGGAAAACATACTTTCAAGTATGGTCCAAGCTACATATGAATTCTCTGCATTTCTAATATGTCCCAGCATATTATTGTCAATTACTGCAGACAGCCAATACAGGACCTTTTTGTCTTTTGCATTCCATTCCTTTCATGCCTTTGTCTCTTCTGCAGTTGGAGGGGCTCCTTTTCTTTACCTGACACAAACTTGTAGAGGTCTTTTCCAATAAGGAAGTTCGTGATACGGAACTTCCATGAAGGGTAGTTGTTCTTGTCGAGCTTCTCAATGATGGGATTTCCACTATTCTCTACCATTATCACAAAACTAATACCAAACAGCAAGCAAAACTTCTGCAACCCTCGACCTGTAGTGCACAACAATACACCAGACAGTCTTTTTCACTGTCTGCTCAACAATACATGCAATCTCCAACCAGTTTGCAGATAAACCTTGTGTTTATTCGCTGGTAAACACTTTGAACTTACAGATCTGAAATCTGTAACCTATGCACCTATATACGGCAAACACAGCTGAAATTGCAGGGTATCTCGAATTGTTGTCCGTAACCTTGCGGCTCTAAAAAGGGGCCTGAAACGGCCTCAGATGCCCAAAATAACTGCGGGAGAGCCCTAAAGGGCAAATTTGCAGAATATACAGTGCTCTGCTCGCACGCCAAATTTCACAGCAATCTGAGATTTTTGCTCGACCCTGCTTCCGGTGCCTCCACAGGCACTATCCAAGAGAGAGAGTGGAAGGATGGGAGAGCTTCTTACCCGTGGCTTGCTTGCTCGAACCTTGCTTCTTCTCCTTCACTTCAGTATTCAAAATCAGCCTCTCTCAATGGCGCAGCTCTAATACCATGTCAAGAATCGTGTGGTAGAGGGACTTGCTCAAGATGCTACGCCGAACACACACAAAATGCACAAGGAGAAGCTCACTCAAGAGACAAGAAGAGAGATGGAGGCCAAAACATTTTCTTGCTGGTTTCTTCTTCTTCTTCCACACTCTTTACAATGTACACAAAGTATAGATAATATACAACATAAAGGAAAGTGGCCTACTAAGTCAAACAATGCATAACCGACTACACTAGTCGATTGGCGCTATAACTATGCCAGCTATAAATAGGTGTAACAACCTGAATATAATAAGTAATGAGTTAGTGGCCATGTGAGAGTCATAATGACCATCGACGTGCTAAGTGTAGACGTGTGGACCCATCTAACCAGGCGGTCCATCATTAATGTCTGCATGTATTGAGCTTGTCATCTCAACACTTTGTAGCACTTGAATCTCTCTCTTTGGATGTACTTTGGCATGTACCTCACTTATGTCTGACCGGTCTTGACATGCTTGGCTTATGCCACTTATACATGCTAGTTACATTGTCTAGAGTTGGATGCTACTGAGCCTTGCTTTGGTATGGAATTTGATCATCCGGAGCTTACTTTGGCTCTTTCTTGGCTTACCAGAGTTACACTTTGGATGTACTTGATGTCTATGTATGCTATGTATGGATGCTACATGGCCTACATGCTCGGGATGTCTCATTGATGCTTGATCTTGGACACGTCACTGATATACTTTTACATGCTTTGTTTGAGCTTTCTTGCTTGATATTTATGGCTTTTGTGCTACTGGGAGGATCTTGATACGCTTGACAGACATAGAGCAGGTGGGTTTATGCTACTTGAGCATTCAGACACTTGAGACTGGGATCTTCACTTAGATGTTGCATGGTTGATGTGTCGTGGTCCTCACAAATGTACTTGGGCTGATTTGGGCTTTGCAGTACCTGAGCATACACCTATTTGTGTCAGGTCTTGCCAGTGTTGTGTATACTTTGTCCTATTACACAGGGGGTGTGCCGGCTTACTGCGGATTCATTTGACATGCTTGGGTGTTTTCTTGATGTCCGTATGACTGTCACATGATGATTTATGCCCGCTTAATGCTAGTTATGCTTTGACAGCAGTCCGCGATTGACTTGGTGCATTCATTTTTCCTATAGTTTGTTCTCATTGTACTTGGCTGTAATTTATTACAGTAAGCGGTTATGCATGGACTGTGATGTATTTTTCATGTTGAATCATCCTGATTTTATGTACTTTTGATGGTACTTGGTAGGCAACATCATTACCTATCAGTTCGTGGTCCTTCTACCTTGGTTTTGGTGGTATTTTGGTTGTTATAGCAAAAAATATCAAGCAATTTTGGATTGTCTGCAATGTTTCAGCTTGCAGTATGGCATATTCTTCCACTAACAGTGCTATCCTCAACATCACTAAGCTTGATGGTATGAATTATGTCTATTGGAAGAGCCAAGTTTGGCAAGTCTTGGTGTTAAAACCGCAGATAAAACCACAAAGGTTGCATGGGGAGTAGCTTGAAACTATAATTGATGACGAATGGATGGAGCTTGATGAGTTATGCAAGTCCACCCTCATCTTGTCTCTCACTGAACAGGTGCATTACAATGTGTTTGAGGAAGCACAAAGTGCTTGGTAGCTTTCAGATAAGATCAAGAACCTCTATGACAAGAAAAGTCCAACAAGTTAGATGTATTTGCTAAAGCAAATTATGGATCTATGCATGAAGGAGAATGTGATGATGTCTGCTCATTTGAGCTAGTTCCATGCTATTCTTAAGAGCTTGACTTCGCAAGGCATTAATTTTACTAATGAGGTTACACCATTGTTTTTTCTTGGGACTCTGAGTGAGTCATGGGATATATTCCGCACTGCCTTATGTGCTTCTCCTACTACTTTGAACTTGCCTGATGTAGAGAGTGCTCTTCTATAGAAAGAGATCAACCGTAAGGACTTGGATGCCTCTCGTGTGTCGCATGCTTGGATTGTTAGAGGCAGAGATGGTAATGGAAAGAATGACAGTGGGTATGGTCATAGCAGAGACTTGCAGAAGTCTAGGTCTGAGTCATATAGTAAGTCTTGTGGGAGAAATGTTAATGTGATATATCACCATTGCGGCAAGAAGGGTCATATACGCCCACAATGTCATGAGTTGCACAATGAGAAGTGCAAAGAGAAGGGAAAAGACAAAGTACATGACAAGTCCTTCGATCGCAGTATTGTGCCTACGAAATCTAGTGTGAAAATAGAGGAGATAAATGTCATGCAGACTGAGGACTCCGATGGGGAGTACATACTTGTAGCTAGTTCTTCTGATTCTACTCCATTAATGGAGGTTCACTCTATGTATGCGCAGTGCTGCCTTTTGGATTCTGGTACTTCATTTCATGTTACACCATGTCGTGAGTGGTTCCACTCCTACCGCATTGTCTCTGGTTCAGTTTGCTTGGGTGATGACATGTCACTTGCTATTGTTGGCATTAGGGATGTACAGTTGCAACTCTCTAATGGTAGTACTTTTCTGTTACAAGATGTATGTCATGTACCTGCGCTTACACGTAGTCTTATGTCTGCAGGGCAGCTTGATGATGCTGGGTTTCATGTCTCTTTTGGGGATTCTACCTGGAAGATCACACATGGAAGACTTGTTCTTGCTAAAGGTGCCAAGGTTGGTAGCCTCATCCTCTTGTAGTTGATGGATCCTCTATTGATCATGTTTTGTCTGGGGGTTCCATCCCACATGTATCTCTTTCGCATGCCCGTTTGGGCCATATGTCCTTGAAGAGAATAAAAATACTTTCTAGCTTGCTGTTCTTACCGCCCCTTGACTATGCATGTTTCGATTCATGTGACCATTGTCTTTATGGCAGACAGACTAGGAATAAGCACAAGTCTAGTAAGACATGCATGAGTAAGCCCTTTGCATTGGTACATTCAGATGTCTATGGGACCATGCCCTGTCAAAGTCTATGGGTGGTGCCAAGTATTTTGTGACATTGATTGACGATTTTTTGCGTAAATTTTGGGCTTATCCCATTAAGCTTAAATCTGGTATCTTGGCTGTGTTATTGATTGATGATTTTTTGTGTAAATTTTGGGCTTATCCCATTTAGCTTAAATCCGATATCTTGGCTGTGTTTCAAAGATTGCTTGCATTGGTTGAGAACCAGACTTGGAATAGGCTAAAATGCCTTAGAACTGCATAGGCTAAAATGCCTTAGGACTCACAATGGGGGAGAATATGTGTGACATGCCTTTGAGTAACTATGTGTCAAGAGGGGTATTGAGCATCAGTTGACTACCCCCTATACCCCACCCCAGGTTTGGTTGATCTGATGAATAGAACCATCCAAGAGCATGTATGCAGTATGCTTAGCTATGCAGGCCTACCACAAAGTTTTTGGGTTGAGGTAATCATTTACAGTTGTGCATATCATAAATTAATCACCTTCCAGTGGTTTGGATTTCCAGGTTGCAGAGGAGGTATAGACTGGGAAACCTCTATCTTATACACATCTATGTGTCTTTGGATGTGAGGCATTCTACCATGTGTCCAAGGACAAGCGTAGTAAGCTAGATCCTAAGAGTATCAAAGGCTTTTTTTTTTGGCTATGGAGATACAAGCAAGATGGATTACTGCCTCTGGGATCCGCAGGCGTAGAAAGTCATTCGTAGTCATGATGCAGTCTTCCATGAAGACAAGACGCATCGGCAGCCTAGGAAGGTAGTATAGATATGCAAGGTTATATTCCAGAAGGAGCCACATGCTCCTGCACAGTCAGTTGAACAACCTACAATAGTAGTTGGTACACATGGCAAGGGGGTTGGACAGGATGTTGGACATGCAACGGAGCCTGCAGTGAGACGGTCTACTAGAGATAGACGGCCACATGATAGATTTGAGCCCTCAATGCAGTATGTCTTTGTTACAGATGCACGCTCACCTATGATGAGGCTATGCACAAGGGTAATGGTCACTCCTAGGAGAGGGCTATGCAATCTGAGATGGACTTCCTGCATACGAATATCACTTGGGATCTGGTTGCATTACCTAAGGGCAAAAAGGCTTTGCTATGCAAATGGGTGTACAAGTTGAAAAGTACCCTTGGGCATCCCAAGCCGGTTTATAAGGCAAGACTTGTCATTAAAGAGGAGCATGGAGTTGACTTTGATAAAGTCTTTTCTCCTATGGTTAAGATGACCACCCTACACTTGGTTTTGGCATTAGTTACGTAGCTTGACTTGGACATGTATCAGATGAGACTGCATTCTTGCACGGGGATTTGCATGATGAGATATACATGGAGTAGCCTAAGAGCTTTGCAGAACCTGGCAGGGAGCACCTAGTGTGCAAGTTGAAAAAGAGCTTGTATGGCTTAAAGCAGGCACCTAGGGAGTGGTATCATAAGTTTGATGCCTTTATGCAATCACAAGGCGATAGCAGGAGTAATATGGATCTGTGTCTTTACAGAAAGAAAGCCCGTGATGGCTCATTGCTTATTTTGGTACTTTATGTGGATGATATACTGATAGCAAGGAAAGCTCATGATGAGCTGGATGATCTTAAATCTCTGCTAAAGAAGAGCTTTGAGATGAAGGATTTGGGACATGCCTCTCACATTCTTAGTATTCGCATTAAGAACAATAGGCATCAAGGACTACTCTACCTCTCACAAAGGGAGTACATTCATAAAGTCCTTGAGCATTTCCTCATGCAGGACGTGAAGCCTATTGGCTATCCATTGCCTTCTTATGTGAAGGTTTCACAGGTCGATTGTCCACAAATAGATAAGTAGAGGGCTAAGATGGCCAAGATCCCTTATGCATTAGCTGTGGGCAATTTGATGTATACCATGATAGCCACTCGTCCAAATATTTCCTTTGCAGTTGATGTTGTGGCACGGTATATGGCTATACTTGGAAGGAAGCATTGGGATGTCGTGAAGGGTATCACGAGGTACCTAAAGGGCACAGCAGATATGTGAATTTGCTATGGCAACCACGATACAAGGATTGTGGGATATACAGACTCCAATTATGCAGGACATGTAGATAGTAAGAAGTCCACTTCTGGCTATGTATTTACCTATGTTGGAGGTGCTATCTCCTAGATGTCCAGGGTTTAGAAGTGTACAGCTCTATCTACCACTGAGGCCAAGTATGTTGCAGCCACCAAGGCCTACAAGGAGGCCATATGGTTAGGCCGTTTGGTTCATGACCTTGGGATTGATGCTATATCTACGCTACATTTGGATTCTATGAGTGTTATTCAGCTAGCCAAGAATCTAGTCTTCCATGCAAAGACAAAGCACATTGAGATGAGATATCACTTCATAAGTGGGTTAATGGGGGACAGGTTTGTTGACCTTATCAAGATCTCCACTGACAAAAATCCTACAGATCTGCCCACGAAAAGCCTCACTATTGAGTGCTTTGCCTTCCTCATTGATGGGCATTGGATGAGATGATATTTTTCCTCATCCTGTTATACATGTGTACATTGTACTGTCTTTTTTCTTTCTTCTTTCCACTCCTCACTGGGCAGATTCGCCTTTAAGTGGGAGGTTGTTGGGGGTAAAGGAGCCTCCGCCTAGCCACCTATGTATTACTACACTGACAGTACCCGTCACTGCACACTACAAGTGGCGGGCACCCATCATCGTCACTTTATTCTTTATTCTTTTAGTGACAGTTTGAATAAAAGAAGGCCCAGTCACACATTGTGACTGTTGGAGTTCCCATTTTGTCTCTCTTATTCTTACTCTTGCTCTCCCCCCATAGCTCTTCCAAGCAAGCTTTGATCCTTGTCATCTTTCATAAAGAGCCTTATATACAAGGAGAAATTAGCGCACTTAATAATACCATGTATGAATATAAGAATAGCCATGCTCAAAGGTATACAGAGCTCTTATCTAGAGTGGAATACATGGTATTGTCTACTAATCAAACAAAGTCTTCCATTGAGAAGTTGGTGGATTCGATTGCCCAAACAAAGGCTTCAATTGATCAATTAATAGAATCCAATGCTCAAATAAAGGCTCAATTCTCTCAATGGATGCAAATGCAAAAGGAAACCAAGGAAGCTAAGGAGAAAGCTCATTCAAACAGTGAGCCCTCAGTCGTCCCACTTCAGCCAACTAACCAAAATGGCTAAGGTCATGAAATCATTGGATGAAGGGACACTCCCAATAGTCAATATGAAGTGGGTGAGACTTCACAAAGGCATGATGACTATTGGGGTAGTATGGCTGGTGCTAGTGCCCAAGCTTATGGACTAAATTCCTAACCCCCTATAGGTCCTCTATCATCAGAAGGTTTCACAGTAGTTCTCAACAACCTATTGGAAGAGTACCATCTTATTTTGGAGGGTTACTGCTGCCTACTTAATCATAAACAATCTATTTTGCGACAGTAATCCTTTCATGAAAGGGAGTTGAAGGATAATATCATTTTGGCAAAGTATAATGGGTAGTCATCATCTTCACCATCCAATCTAGAGGAATAGATTTCAAATTTAGAATCCTATTTTGATATATTCCCTAGAACTAATGATATGAAGATTCATTTTGCATATTTACATTTGGAAGGATTTGTGCATACTTCGTGGAGATACATCAAGAAAGAGAATATACTTGTAGATAATTGGAATGCATTCAAGATACTTATGGATGAAGTCTTTGTCTCTCCTCTTGACAAAGAGAATTTGGCATGAAGATGGTATGGATTAGAGCAAAGAGGCCTAAATGTACAGGATTATACAAACCAATTCATTAACCTTACCATGTAAGTAGAGAGAGCATTAGTGATAAAGCTAAACACCACAAGTATATGTATGGTTTAGAACCTTCTTTATCACAGTTAATGTTATGGTGTAAAACCCTACCAATCTTTTCAAAGCTATTGAGCTTGCGGAACATTATGGAAGAAAGTATAGAAGAGAGTCTCCATTTCAGCCTAGTTATGGATGGCCAAGGACTATTTTAAAACAAGGATAGGTTGACAAAGTTTATGGCAGCAATCATGCACCAAGTGGGATCTTAAGAGTACCAACTTATCCATCGTTCAACGCTTCAAGACCTCAAAGCAATTTCAGGACAGCAAACAATCCAAGAGTGGATCTTAAGTAAGGGGACATTAAGTTTAGATCTACTTCAATCAATATGAATCCAAAGTCTATTCCTATGGACCTCTACAAAGAAAGGAAATAAAAGTAAACTTGATAAGTTTGAAAATGGGGCCCATAGATGTTGTACTCGAGTGTGATTGGCTGATGACATTGGGCAAAATTACTATGGATTTCTCACAATTGTATATGGAGTTTTATCTTTGATGGACAACTCATCCATTTACAAGGAATCTCTAGTGAATCAAATTTTCAGCTTATCACTATTCAAGAAGTCGAGTACAAGAGGCACTCACAAATTTTTGTTTTGCACCTAAATAGAGGGGTTGAAGATTAATCGAAAAATTCAGCAAATCATCTAGCAATTGGTTTTTATTGTCACGAAGTGACATGGATTCATAAATGTGTACATAAATAAACAATGAATTTTGTGATTGTGTATAGATAATACCAAAAAAAAAAAGACAGCACATACACATGCAATGATAATCAAGTGCCGAAAGAAAATTGTGGGCTTAATAGGTTGAGCTCCTCAGGTCCTCCTCTCACCATGCGTCTAGAAGTTGTGTGATTGTTTCCCGCCACCTTAGGGCATGAACTGACCATTCCCGCCTCCAAGTGGAGGGCATGCAAACCTCATTACTGCCATTGGAAGCCTTGGCCAACACCTCTAAAGGTGTGGATGGGGCACTGTCCCCTCCTACAGGCTTTTTCCCTTTTAGGTCTATTCCTCTAGGGGTGACCGTTCAATCACAACCAGTCCACACAACTTGGCATGAGTGAAGATCTGCTACCGGCTAGAATCCATTCCACACTTGAGGCAGGACGGGTATCATCACAGGGGTCATCCCCTCTACAGCAAATATTGCATGCCTCGCCTCACTCCTCCTCGTCATATGTGCAGGTTAACCACTATTTAATCTCTCTCATGCAAGTAGCTCTGTCCTGCCTTAGGGTCTAACCTTTGGTTCACATTTTGCAGGTTCCTCAACAGTGGCCAGTCATGGAGTACCCCATGTCGTTGGTCTGCAAGGAAGCTCTCCTCCGTAGAAGGGAGCACATGGCACAGGCTTCGCCGATGGAATGCTACGTACCCACCCTGAAGAAGTATTTTTTGAGACGAGGCCCAAAGCAAAAACGCCCAGGACACAGGCCGAACATAAGAACTCCTCCCCAAACCAAGAAAAGGAAGGTTCAAAGGAATGCCCAAAGGGTAGCGACCCATGACATGCTTACCTTCCACACAGATGCTCAGGAACCAAATGCTCAAAAGAGGAAAAAGAAGTAAAAATCAAGATTGAAATTGCTGAACTGTTCCAGGGTATTCTTAATATGGCAACAGCCAGGGACTATACCATTTGGATTCCAGTTGTCACCTTTTCTGCCTTGCCTGTTTGGAGCTCACCATCAACAATAACTCTAGTCACTGGCAACCCCTCCATAAGGGTTAACACAACGGGTCAACTGGATAGTAACCCTCATGGCATCATCTCCAATATATCTCAAGATAGCCCAAATCAAGATGCACATCTCTTCCCGACTGCTCAGACTCTAGCCTCTCACATGATGCATATGAGGAAGGTTTTTGATGTATTGATGCATCACAGACTCTTTACTAAAAGGAGAAGAAATGCTCTTTCATGTAGACTGAGGTGGAGTACTTGGGATATATATTGTCAGTAGAAAAGGGATCCACGCTTACCCCAAGAAGGTGCAGTGTGTTAGAGATTGACCAACACCTATTACCACTAGTTCATTTGGAAGGTTTCTTAGTAAATCCTCATTTTATCACCGATTCATTAAGCATTATGTGGCTATTGCACCTCCTTTGACTGAAAGGTTAAAGAAGGAAGCTTTCTTTTGGGATGCACTTGTAGATAGTAGCTTCAACCTGTTAAAGGAACTCCTTACTTCTACGCCTATTCTAGTATGCCTAGATTTTTTGAAGGAGTCTACCATATACTGTGATGCTAGTGTGGCGGTCAAGGCATAGGGGCTATCTTGTTACAAGAGCATGAAGTGATTGCCTTTGAAAGTCACAAGCTTACAGATAAGAAAATGGCTATGAATTTCAATGACCAAGAGATGTTGGGTATCTTACATGCAATAAAGAAATGGTACCATTATTTGTATGGTAGCTGGTTTAGAGTTCAAAGTGATCATAGGGTCCTAAAATGTTTCCTTACAGTAGTGTAGGTGGGTAGCTACACTGCAAAATTATGATTTTGGCATCACTCATACGAGGGGCAAAGACAATGAAGCGGATGATTCTCTTTCTCGTATGTGGGCATGTAAAGTTTCAGTTATGACTGAGCTATATAGTGATTGGATTGAAGAATTGCACAAAGCCTATCTTTTGGATGAAGAGCTCAGCCATGTTTTTTAGAAATTGCAGTAAGGCCTCATGGAGGAACTCACATTATCAACTTAAAAATGGCCTAATCTAGTTAAATGGCAAGATTATTATTTCCTCTACTTCTTTCCTTTGCACAGAAAATTATGGAGGAGTTGCATTCTTCGCCTTTAGTTGGACACCTTTTGGAGTTTTTAAAACGTATAAAAAGATTAGCAAAATCTTTTATTGGAAAGGATTGTGAAAAGATGTTAAAGATTTTGTGATGAAGTGCATGCCTTGTCAATAGAATAAGGACAACACCCATAAGCCATGTGATTTGTTGCAGCAGCCATTATCTATTCCTACGAACAAATGGGCGCACATTACCATGGACTTCATTATTGGCTTGCCTACTACCAAAAAGGGATCTAATAGTATATATATGGTGGTGAATTGACTCACCAAGCAGCCCATTTCATTCCAACCAAGACCCAGTTTACTATTTTACAAGTGGCTAGTCAGTTTATGGAGCAAATTTTTAGATTACATGGATTACTACAAGTGATTATTTATGACAAAGATTTAAAGTTTATGAATAACTTTTGGTGGGCGGTATTCACATCCATGGACACCAAATTGGCTCCTTCTACAATCTATCATCCACAAACTGATGGACAGACAAAAAGGGTAAAAAAGTGGCGAGAGACTTATCTTCGCCATATGATGTGCAGAATTCATGGGATTCTTGGTTGCACTTGGTTGAGTTTGCTTACAGTAACTCCACTCATGCTAGCATTGGAGTTTCACCCTTTGAGGCTATGTATGGTTATAAGGTACCCTTATCCCCACAGTCATTTTCAATGAGAAAATCAATCCTCACATGAAAGAAGAATTGGAAAGAATACAGACCCTTCTTCAATAGTGTAAGATGAATCTTAGAAAAGCCCAAGATTAGATGAAGATGTATGCAGATGAGAAGAGGTGACCCTTAAAGTTCCAAGAAGAAGAATTAGTTTTGCTGAAAGTGTCCAAGTCTCATTATTCTACCTTGAAGAATGCATCTGATAACAAGCTTGCTCACATGTTTTATGGATCATGAAGTGCATTGGAGACTTGGCATATAGATTGGAACTACCCTCTTCCACTAAGATTCATAATATATTCCATGTTAGTCAACTCATGTCTTTCTATGGTGCTCTTTTTGATACAATTGATGAGCTGCAACTTATTGATGAAGAAGGTCTTATTCACTACATCCTTGAGGCTATCATAGGTCAACATAAGAAGAAGCTTCGTTCTCATTCTATCATTGAATATCTAATTAAATGGAGAGGTTTGCCACCTGAAGAAGCTTCTTGGAGGCCTGATTCTATACTATATGAATTTCCTTACCTACGGGACACATTGGTGGCTAAAGCATAATTACTGTGGAGCCAGTTATGGTGCACACAGATAGGATCCTGATAGTTCTATCCAGTTTTTAGAATTATGCCACCTACATAGGGTCAAAGAACTCTTCAAGACCTAGTTTTAACATGTGGCATACTTTGTTTGGATACTTCTACCAAAAGTTATAGCAGCTTTGGTTCAACAAGGTTTGTTCTTACAACAAGCTGTCTTCTTCATTTTGAGTCTATTTCTTGAAGACTTTAAGGCTCCAAACACTTATAAAGCACTCCTAATCATGTATATAGGTGAGGCTTACTTTCATTCCTTCATTTCAATCCATATGTCTTCGATCTTTCATTCATTTTCCTACTTGTATAGCTGAAAATAGGGTAGTACTCTATTTCATCTATTCTTCCCAACTTTTATAAGTTTGTTTTTTAGGGCAAAAACCTTTGGGATGGGATGGATTGTAAGAAGCTGGGAAGAAGAGATATTTAGTGTATAAATAATAATATTACCATGTCACACTAACATAGGTATAAAAGGGAGAGACATTCAATTTTTCACATTTTTTTGAAACAATAATATATTATTGTCTCTTTCTTCATCACCTTGCCCACAGCTTCTATAGCTTCTCTTCTCTTTCTATCTTTCTCTCTCCTTTTCTAGTATTTCTCTCTTCTCATCACTCTCTTTCTCTCTCTTTTGCACCCCATCTCCTCTCTCTTCTTATTCAGTTTTCTCTCCCCTCTTTCTCTCTCTCCAATCCTCTCCTTGACAATTCTAATTTCTAGAAATTAATCAAATCTTGGAATCACAATTTTCCCTTGGAGATTACGTAAGTCAATAAGGCAAGTATTTTTCCTATGAATTCTTAGACTTTTATTATTCTCAAGGAGAATTATATCACCCTTTTTTGTTATCTCATAATTTAGGACTCGTATTTCACTTTGTCATGTTGACAAAGAAAATTGGTTTGAATATCCTATGTTTAAAAAATAGTTACATGTTTGATTTAATAGTTTTTTATGAGCTATGCATGCCATAATTTTAACGTAATTAATAATGGTAAATTTTTTTCTTTTTAAAAAATACTTTTAATTAATATTTTTTTATCACCTACTTTAATTATCTTAATTTACTTTGAATGATTTATTAAAAAATGCTATTTTTCTATGTTTATATGATTTATAAATGCTAAGAAAATATTTCTTGATGTTTAAGAGCTTTGTAATTATTTTTAAAAAATCCTTGATATAATTTTTATCTTTTTTATATTTAGATAATTTATAAATACTAAAAGAAATATTTTAAATATAATTCTTACTTATTTAATATTTATATAATTTTAAAATACTAAAAATATTCTAAATGTAATTTTTCATATTTTTATATTTATACAATTTATAAATACCAAAGAAATTATTTATTATGTAATTTTTTTGTTTATAAGAAACTAAAAATAATTTATTCAATGCAATGCAATGACATGCAATTTATCCTACCCTTTTGAAATTTAGAACTCTAATTTAATGACTCCTACTTATTCTACATTCTTTTTTGTTGGATTCTCATTTGTGTTAAACTATAACTTATTCATTGAATATTGAACCTCATTTATTTATATTTCTAACCAAGTATTAAGCAAATGTTAATATACGAAGGATCTCGGTCTTGTGTTGCATGTGATGGCATGTCAACACATTCATGACCATATTGATAGCTCTCGTGCTCCTTGCGAGATAGAGACATCATAGAGAGGAGAAGGGCTTGTCCCACAAGTACAAAAGACACAAAAGGTAGATGAATTCAGAGTGGTTTTCTCCTTCATGGTTGATGGTGATCTCCTCTTACTCTTCTTTGTCTCACTCTCTCTCTTTCCTTTTTTACTCTCTTTCTCTTTATTCCCCTCTTCTCTCCATCTACTTCTTCCTCTCTTCTTCTCTTCTCCTCCTTCTCTTCTCTCTCTCTCTCTCTCTCTCTCTCTCTCTCTCTCTCTCTCTCTCTCTCTCTCTCTCTCTCTCTCTCTCTCTCTCTCTCTCTCTCTCTCTCTCTCTCTCTCTCTCGGAGGAGGGGAAGGGGGGATCAAAGTATTATCCTAAGCCTTAGGCTAGCATTGGCTTTATAGCCTAAGGCTATTAGCGTTAACGAGGTGTCCCCACTACTTGTGCTATGGGGTAGTCTTACAATATGTTGATCTGTCAATAGATTTTTCCTTCTTTTTTATTTTTCTAGAAAATTTAATAAGGTTTTCCAACCTTAAAAATCCACTCCCCCCCCCCCCCCCCAACACTAGTTCGCACGGAAGGGGGGGGGGGGGGGGGGGGTGCTGGGGGGACATTACATCCTCTTCCCCTTAGAGAAATCAAGATGTCCTCGTCTTGAAGAAACTTAGGACTTGATTCTAGTAGAAGCGGAGATCATAGCGCTTGTGGGATAGGACTCATTATTGCTTCTACTACGCTACTTGACTACATGCATCACCAAAGTTTAAGATTCTTGGAAGCTTCTACTTTTAAGTTAGGGTCAGAAAAGTTTAGTGGGATTAGGCACTCTTGTCCATGCAAAGTTTGGAATGGGATCATCTGAATGATTTGATGATAGGATGCATTGTAAGTAAACTCCACCAAAGGTAGGTATTATATCCATTGCTTAAGCTCCATGCAGCAATAAGATCTAAGGATATCCTCAATGACTTGGTTGACTCGCGGTGGTGCTAAAATAAAGTTGGATATCAATGGCCTCAAATAAGCTATTCAAAAGATAAGAAGTGAAGAGAGAATCATGATCGCTAATGATCCTTTTCAATAATCCATGAAACCTAAAGATCTCCTTCACAAAAATCCTTGCAATATCTAAAGTCTTATAGTTGGTTTTAGCTGGCATAAGGTGAGCAACCTTAGCTAGCATATCCACAATTACTAGATTTGATTTGTACCCTCCTTGGACAGAAGGTAACCCAACTACAAAATCTATGCTGATAAATTCCCATTTCATTTGTGGAATGTCAAGTGGTTGGAGCTTTCCTAGTATCTTAACGAGCTCATCCTTAACCCATTGCAATTCAAGCATTCACAATAACATATTCAAGCACATCTCCTTTGAGCTTTTTCCAATGAAAGCTTCTTCTTACAGTGTTGAGAGTCTTTGCATAGCCCGAATATCCTGAGAAAGGAGAATTGTGGGCTTCCCAAAGTATCTTCTTCTTGAGTTCTTGGCTTCTTTGGATGCTCAACCTCATCTTGAAGTAGATATGTCCTCCTTCTATAGAGAAGCTCAAATACTTGAACTTGAACTTAGGGTCTGTCTCTTTGGATAGGACTTCTTTTATCATCTGTAGGTACCTTAGATCCTTACCTACTTCCTACTTAGCTATTTCTATGATTGGATTACTACGCATTGACACCATTGCTGTTAGAGACCTTGCCTTGGAGGATTCTTCTGAGATAAGGGTGTTGAGAAATGCTTTGCAACTTAGGGTGCTTGCAATGGCATTCTCCTTACTTGGCATGTACTTGATCTCAAACTCGTACTCCTGCAAGACTTCAATCTATTGTCGTTGTCTCATATTTAGGTCTGGATGAGTAAATATCCATTTGAGGCTTTTATGGTCAGTGACTAAGGTTAACTTGCTGCCAAGCAAATAGTGACTCCATAGTTTGAGAGCATGAATTACAGCAAGCAGCTCTAGATCATGGATAGCATAGTTCTTCTCATTAATCTTCAGCTTCCTAAAAGAGTAGACTATCAGATGACCTTCTTACATGAGCACACAGCCTAATGCGAGAGAGCTTCCATTAGTGAGACAACTTTAAATTCTTGGTTCAAGTTAGGTAGTTTTAGAATAGGAGCTATGATCAAACTCTATTTAAGCTTATCAAAGCCAGACTATTTAATGGAACTCCATACAATGGCAGTTTGCTTCTTAAGTAAAATAGTCAAGAGTGTGGCAATCAAGGCATAATCCTTGATTAAAATCCTGTACCATCCTATCAAGCCTAGAAAACTTCAAACTTTCTTAACTATCATTGGGGGTGCCCATTCTTGTACGTCTTTGACCTTGGTAGGGTCTACCACAATCCCTATGTTAGAGACTATAAATCCAAGATACTCAAACTGCCTTTTAAAGAATGCACATTTCTTCTTCTTAGCATAAAGCTTGTACATCCTCATTGTTTCAAGGACAACTCAGAGTTGTGATTGATGATCTTCATCCTTCTTTGAGTAGGTCAAGATGTCATTGAAGAAGACAAGAACAAAGTCATTAAGATAGGGCCAAAAGATGTCTTGCATCAGCCTATTAAAGGTTGTTGGTGCATGGGTTAATCCAAAAGACATCACAATGAATTCGTAGTGGCCATACCTTATATTAAATGCAATTTTTGAAATGTCTTCTTCTTTGATCCTTATTTGATAATATCATGGTCGTAGATCAATCTTTGGGAATATCTTTGCATCTTGAAGACGGTCAAGTAATTCATCTATCCTTGGAATTGGATATTTGTTTTTTATTGTCACTTGGTTTAGCCCATAGTAGTTGATGCAAAAGCAAAGCATTTTATCCTTCTTCTTTTGGAACAACACTAGGACTCCCCATGGTGAATTCCTTGGTCTAATATATCCTTGGTCCAAAAGTTGCTTGAGTGGTTATTTCAACTCAATGGCTTCTAGAATGAGCATACAATAGGGTCAATTTGCTACTACTAGCACGGCTCTTGGTATTAGCTTGATCTCATGATCAACTTCTCTTATGGGGGGAAGTTCCGTCAGATCTTCAGGGAACACATCTATATATTTCTTTAGCCAAGATGGTTCTTCATCAGCTTCCTTGCCTTACTCAATCTTATTAAGTTTGATTAGGTAGATAGATAGTCATTTTCTCAACCCCTTCATAAACCGAGAAGCTTTTGCTAGTTGGATTCTAGGATTTCTAGCTTCACCTTGCGTGGTTATTAACTCTCTCTTTTGATCCAGGAATATGATTTGACCTTTTTCACAATGAATATGAGCATCATTGGAAATTAGCCAATCCATTCCTAGCAAGCACTCGTAAGCTCCTAAATTTGTGACTTTGAATCCCATGTTGGAAAGATTTCCTCCTAAGCTAAATTCCACTATTCTAGTTTGTTGAGTAGAAATTGCCTCTTTTCCATTTGCCAACTCTATAAACAACGTAGATGTAGGTGCAGTATTTATTTATAGCCTTTTTGCACACTTTGATGAGATAAATGAGTGGGTGCTTCCACAATCAATCAAAATCTTAAAGGTTTTACCTTAGGAGGTCGTTGGAGTCTAGATTAGTAAGAACTAGTGATCGGGCCCTTCTTGTTGAGAGCAGCATGTATTGTTGCTCTTTTTGTATCCACTTCTAAAGTGGGATATTCACCTTCGTCTATTTATTTTTTCCTCCCCTTGACGATTAATCCAACAACTTTCCCTTTGATGGTTAAAATTGCTCAATTCTAGCCACAAGATTGCCCTTGGCAAATTCGTTGGCCTAACTTCATGCATTATCCGAAGTGGATGGGTTCATTGCAATGGAAACATCTTGGTACCTCTTTGTTACCAAATGTAGATACAAAGTTTCCAATTGCACTTGCCTTGGCCTTCTTCCTTTGCTCGGTTCTAGTATTGTCCTTGGATTCTTTTGACATATCCTTGCGCCCTTTGTATGGAGAACTTTGTTCCCAAAATATGCCACTCTTGGATGTTGATTGAAGTTCCTATATGATGGCCCTTGCTTGAATTAGTGTGTCTTGTAAGTCATATGGGCACATTGCTTCGAGACAAGTATCTAGTGGAGGGTTTAGCCTGTGACAAAACTTTGACACTTTTTAACCTAGATTGCTTCAAGACAAAAAGTTAATTTATTTTCAATGTGTAGTACGCCAATGGAAGGTATTGTCCACGTACTACTTCCTTTAGCTTTTCCCAAGTCACAGTTGCTTCCACAACCCCTTGTTCCTTGCATCATTGCTTCCACCAAAGTCAGGCTTCACTTGTTAACTTTAGTTTAGCTATCATTGCACCTAATTTGAAGAAGCAATGCATGTAGTAGTGAAGTAATTCTCCAAAGATTCGATCCAAATTTCCACTTGAGACTCAATATCCTTTCATTTGCTATTAAACTCGGGTGGCTTAATTTGTTAAGAAGGTTCTCTTGTGCTTCGACTGGGTTAAGCATAGACATGGAAGGCACAACACCCTAGTTTTGATAACATTTGCAAGATTAGCAACATAAACTCTTTTATTATTTATCATTCGCAATAGGACTAATTGGATTTCTTTATTACATCAAGTAGATAGTCGGAACCAAGCTAGGGAGATTTTTGGGTTACAATAGTTCTAATTGTGAACTTCAAATACATCAATAGTTTTGTAGATTGGAGGATCATATTTTTAGGACATTCTATTTTTGGGGAAGATTTAGAAAACCTTCTTCACAAAATTGTAGTGGCACAAGCATCCTAGAATGGCAACTCACTCAATTAGAAGAATATAGAGAACTTGATTGTAAAGATAACAATTCTAGCAAACTCATTATCCGCCTATGTTGAGGATGGAATTTCAGCACGATTCTTCGAAGATAACTAGCTTGACCAATTTAAGGTCTTTCATCCACTTAATTATTTTAAGGTTGTTTTAAAGATAAACAAGTCGATCAACATTAATGAAGCAATAGACTCCGCTTCACGTCCACCGACACACAATACAACGACGAAGAATTGCACGTATGCTCCAAGATCCTCATGAAGCAATCTTACCAATCAAATTCAAGAAAGGGCATTGCTGAGATAAACATAACTCAAAATAATAAGAATTTTGGCCAATCTTCATTATTCTCAAAGAGATTCCATCGATAGTTAGAGAACAAATCATTCTTGCATTAAACCTTCCCTTAAACAAGGTTATAAATAAATCATTCTATACATTAATTTCATTTCGCTTTGATACTACGTGTGATGTGCTCACTTGAGAAATCCTTAGTAGCATGATTTAGTTGTCCATCAAGATGGTTTTCTAGGTAACGCCACTTCCACGAGAATTGATCTAAATTTCAGTTTGCAATGGAAGCTCTTGGCCATTCCCACGAGAATTGATCTAAATTTCAGTTTCTAAGTAAGTTAAGTTCTCCTATTTGGGGTTAACTAGCGTTCATCTTCAAGCAACTACTTGCGCTAAATTGCTCGAATCGAATATAACTCATATCGCACTTGGTTCAAGGAGGGTGAGAAACAAGGGGAGTATGAGTACATTACTTTTTTTATTGCCTATTTACCTAACATATTTAAGTTGTATACATGAAATCAATTTTCTTAATTGATCCTTTTAATCACAATATTCATTCATGTGATTTAAATCACAACACAAACAATGAAAATAACCCTTTTAAAAGATAATTTTTTATTCAACAAAATTTCTTATACAAATATTCACCTTTTTTATCCATATAAAAAAATGACACAATCTTTATTTATTCAAGATTTCCATCCCTAACTAGTACCAAGGCCTTAAGAAATCCATCCCAAGTCACATCGAGTTTGGACATTCATATGAAGAGTTTACCAATCAAAGCTTGATGGGCACCCTCAACTCCTCCTATCCAAGGATCATCCTAAAGAGCGACTTCTCATCATCAAGATCATTCCAAAACTCTCCAAGATTGTAGCTAATCCCCCTTTGAAAAGAGACTCGCAACTAGCCTTGGGGGAGGTCTAGAATGCCTTCCTTTTTGCCCTATTACAAACTTAGAATATTAGGGATTTTTATTCAATACGATCAACTTTCTAAGTGCATTAAGTTAAACTCATATGCATCATTACAAGCACAAAGCAATTTTTATTCAGGCAATATTCCTAACAAATAGAGATGCAATTTGAGTAAGATCTAACTTGAAGGCAATTCTTTCTAACCCGATCCTCGTCCTACCTTCTTGGATCTTTCCTCATTTTTCTTTAGATTTGTCTTTTCTAAGTCTCTCTTTTGAAATCTAAACTTCAATTAACTTTCCTTCATCAAGTCTTTCCTTAATTATTATTAGTCTTTGTCTATAATTTTTGTTCATAATCCTTGTCAAAGATTGGCCACTTAATCTCATTACAAATCTAGAATTTATCTTCATTTATAAAAATTAATTGAATCTTAAATTCACAATTTTCCCTTAGCAATTTTCAGATCAACAAGGCAAGTTTTATTTTTAAAGAATTCTTAAGAGTTTTATTCTTCTCAAGTAGAATTACATCGTTCTTTTTTGTTATCTCCTAATCCAAGATTCATTTAATTGTCATGTTAACAAAGCCAATTTATCTTGATCTCCTATGTTTAAAAATAGTTGTGTTCAATTTAATAGTTTTTGATGAGCTACACACACCATAATTTTAACTTAATTAATTATAATGTACTTTTTCCCTTTTTTAAACTCCTCATCAATGATTGTTATCATTACTTTAGTTATTCTAATTTACATCGAATAAAATTATAAAAAACAGACTTTTTTATGTTTATATGATTTATAAATACTAAGAAAATATTTCTTGATATAGAAAAAATTTATCATTATCAAAAATATCCTCAATACAATTTTCACATTTTTTTACATTTACATAATTTATAAATACTAAAAATATTCATGATGTAATTTTTGCTCATCGTAATATTAACATAATTTATAAATGCTTTAAAATATTCTAAATAAAAATTTTCATATTTTTCTATATTTACACAATTTATAAATGCCAAGAAAATTTTTCTTAATGCAACATTTTTAAGTATAAGCAACTTAGAATTAATTATTCAATGTAATGCAATAGCATACAACTTATCCTACTCTTTTGAAATTTAATACTCCTACTTAATCTACATCCTTTTATGTTGGATTTCCATTTTTAAACTATAACTTCTTCATTGAATATTAAACCTCATTTATTTATGTTCCTAATCAAACATTCATTGAACGTTAATCTATGAAGGAACTTGATCTTGTGTTGCATGTGATGGCATATCAACCACATTCCCTACCATGTTGATAGCTCCCACACTCCTTCCTCTAGAATACCATCTCTTCAAAGCCATAGTGAGAGAGGAGCCTGCCCGCGTTTTGTGTTGAATAAAAACTCTAAACAATTTGACTACTCCTTGCAAGACAAAGACACAATAGAGAGGACTCGTCCCACATGTGCAAAAGGCACAAAAGGTAGACAAATCCAAAGTTGTGCTCTCCTTCACAATTGATGGTTATCTCCTCTTACTCTTCTTCATCTCACTCTCACTCCTTCCTTCTTCACTCTCTTCCTTTTTATCTTCCTCTTCTCTTCATCTACTTCTTTCTCTCCTCTTGTTCTCTACTTCTCCACCTCTTCCCTTCTCCTCTTCCTCTCTTCTCCTCCTCTTCTCTTCTTCATTTCTTCTTCCATTTGACAAGTCAGTTGATAGTTTTATTAATCCATCAACAAATTTTTCCTTCTTATTCCTTTTTCTAAAAAAATCACTTAAGGTTTTAGAACCTTAAAAACCCTTAAAAATCTGAAGTAGATGGCATGTGAAATTTTAAGTTATACCATTGTGTCTTGGACACCTTGGAGGCCTCTTAGAGGATGTGAATATCACACAAATGCAATGAGGGTATGATGCCATTCAATGGTTGCGTCTACTAGGCTTCACTTCCGAGCTATAGCCTCGAAAAGAGCACAAGATTCATAACAAATGTGTTTCAATGAATCTTGTTAGCCTCTCGATGCTTGCTTTGTACCAATATGCTACTCAAACAATTAAAGTATTTCCTCTCTCTTCAACCCCTCCAAGCAAGAGGAATATTGACACAATCAGGAAGAAGTATCGCTTTCCATGATCGCTTTTAACCACAACCAACCAATGCTTGAAAATCAATCGCTGCTGTTGGGCAAGAAGTCATCAGCCTTGATATTTTACCAATCGCCCACTAACAAAGCATTCCCACATCAATTTGCATAAATTTGTAACCAAGCCTACCCTAAGGCCTAGTTCAGACCCCTGTAGCTGTCAACTTGGCAAGTCTGAATTGTGTTATGGTATGACATTTGTGAGCTTATCGTACAACAATTTCAGTGGAAAGCTATTACATTCTCCAGTAAAAGATGTTACAACTCTTCACAGAACAGACAATATCAAGAAGAAACCACCATGTAGGTGCTGCTCAAAAGGGTAAAACCTATTTATACACGGGAACCCACTAACTAATACACAATCGTCATTGCACCTAAGACTATACACTGGTATTTATTACACTGCAGTAATCACCTCCACTGACTGTAGAGACTACAAAGAATAAGAACCATCACTATCTCAGCACATAACTAAACAGGCACCCACCTCCCTCAAGCTTTTGTTTCACTCTTACCGCGGAAAGTCGACAGAGAAAAGAATGAGCGTGAACCTGTGAACAAGGCATTCCAGGTATTAGTACATAGTCACTAGCTTCATGACTACAGCCAAAAATAACACACAAGATCCATGTAGCGCTACAAGCATAAATCCTCTGTTGTGCATCTTACTCTTATTACATACCTAATTGTTTCTTTCTTTTTCATAGGTACCTCAAACTGCATCTTAATTGGACTTAAACTCATACCAATCATCAAGTTCAGTGTCTTACAAGTAGAGCAATAACTCTTTGCTAATAAATGTCTGTGGAGGTTCCAAAAAGAAAGTATGCTCCTAGAAAGAGCTGGTTAGCTTCTTACCTTTGCTCGATGAGCTTCCAATGCCATTATCATTCTGAAGCTTGGGAAGAGGTTGCATTGAAACAGCAGAAGCAGCTGCAAAGCCCACTCAGAGTGTTATAAACTACCCCCTGCAAAATTTATGCTTTCTACCATAATCCCATATTTTGAAACAACAAGCTTTTATTGTAAGATAAAGGACCAAAAGCAGGCTGCAAGACAGATCTTCCTTCTTATAGTGTAAAATAAATCGCATAAAGAAATCACACCATAGCCAACCCTTTAAACTCTGTATATACAATCTACTAGGCACCTAACTACCTTGGTCATATGTGCCGCTAGAGCTCAAAGTAGAGCCATTGTTTGCTGGTAGATCCTTGATCTCATCCCCATCCTCATCGACGTCGGAAGCTCCCCAGTCTGAGGCATTTTGAGTGGAGCCTTTGCTGCTTTTCCTACCCAAAAGCAGCAGTCTCTTAAGCCCTTTAGCATGATCCTTGGGTGTTTTCTGCGACTTTGAGTCTCCCCACTTCTTTCTTGATCTAGTGCTTCCTGAGGTCACAGGAGTGGCTTCTGGTGAATGTGCTTGCTGAATGGCTTCATGAAGGCTGGGCAAGCTTTTGGATGGAGTGTTCAGAAGGGACTCTGTATTAAGAACAGGAGAAGGATCACACTGCCCTGCACCTGCTGGGAGAGAGGTATCAGGAGATCCATGATCATTTCCATTGGCAGCTAGCTCTAAGTATGTTGAGGAGCTATCATCCACTGATGGATCACCTGGAGCATGTACCATCTCATCTATCACGAAGTCCATCTCCAATTCCATTTGCCCATCCTCAGTGCCAGATTGAGAGTTTGTTTGACGAGATATAACTTCATTAAAGCTATCCTTTTTCTGTTCCTCAAGGACCTTAGATGATTCACCGAGGCCTGCACTGCCTGCACTGTCAGTTAATGCTGTCTCAACCACATTGCTGTCCTGACAATCTCCATGGGCAGGTCCGGTCTCTTTTTCACTTGCAAGCAGCAGTCCAGTTTGACTGCAGTCATCTTCATTCACAGCCAACTGACCTGCTACTGTGGATTCAACAGCTTCTTGTATTTCTAAAACAGAATCCGTGCTGCCTTTGCTTTGCGGCTCCCTCACGGGCGCTTCGGTCACACTGGCACTCTCCATGCCCACTTGCACCTGCACAGGGGCAGTTACTTTCTTGGCAGTTGGCTTGACTTTCTTTTGGGGCTTACTGACGGCCATCTGCGCTTTGGTGGGTTTACCTAAGAGCAAATTTTCTCCTTTCAGGTCCTTAGCAGGAGGGATGCCTTTTCTGGCAATGGGAGCGGCAGCAGGCCGTTTCTTCTCCTCTGTGAGTCCATTTGCCTTGATTGAAGGGGAAAGCTCGGCATGTTTCTCACTCCTCTTTAGCAAGGAGACCCGTGGTGAGCCAGTGCTGGCTCGAACAGTAGAGAGTGCCGATTTGTGAGACTCCTTGCGAAGCTCGCTGAGGGAAGGTACAGAACGAGTAACAACACTTTCACCTCTTTTGGGAGAGGACAAAGATGGACGAGATAATCCGTTCCCATTACTGCTAGGAGTTTTGGGCTTGGGTGAGAGAGAAGAAGGCCCATTAGTGAATGAGCCATTGGGCCTGTTAAAAGAGAGTGCAGTGGGGGAAGATTTGGGGCTTGCCCGACTAGTGGTTCGGGCTGTTGAGGAAGGAGATAATGGACCAGAGCCAAGTGGGTTGCTGCGAGCCGCAATCCTCTCCCTCCGCTGGTTTTTCAAGTCTTCTATCCTCTTCCTTTCCTCTTCTTCCTACAAAAAGGGTAACAGTCATTTAATGAGCAATAAGTAAAGCTAATTCATAACACAAACACATCTGCCAAAGTAGCAATAGTTAATTTCACCAGCAACTGTAGTGTGGCACCTATAGCTTCATCACCAACAGTGTTGTATCCACAGCGTTCATCACCTCAAAACTGGGTGGGAAAATGAAGCATGCACAGCATTATACTAATTCCTGATAGTATAGACACAGTACATCCCTCACCTTCTCTTTCTTGCTCTTCTGCAAGCCTGCCTTGTAAGCCCGCAGCTTCTCTGCCCGTAACTGTGCTTCTGCAAGAGGATTGGGCCTCCTACCTAGGGCCACCTTTCTTCTTTCAAGCATATCTTGCATGGCCTTGGCTTTGGCCTCCCGCTCTGCAGCCTTTTTTGTGTTCATCTCTTTTGGCTTTTCTCCCCTGTCCTCAACCTCCTGCAATGAAGTGTTTTCAGTAACATCCTCCTGCTCCTGGCCAAGCTGTGCATCATCCATCATGTCAGCTGCAAAAAGCTGCATATCATCATCTGGAGTATTCCTTGATCTGCCACCTATAGTTTTGTTCCTCTCTGGAACCATAAATAGATCATCTGGCTCAAAACTATCTGCCAAATTATGTCTGTTTTCCTTAGTAATATCAAGGTTCTGATCAAAGGGCATTTCAGCTTCCAAATTGAAAGGCACCCTCCATCCAGTATTTGACCCCTCATGAGCTCCAGAACGATCAAGAACCATGAAGGAATCATCTGAGGTTCTCTTGATGATTGACTGCTGCTCAAAATCTTTGGAAAACTTACCTGACATTTCAAAATCTGGACCTGCTAACCTGCTCTCCCTTAGACCCTTGGTGTCCTTACCTTCTTCCTGGTTCGTAACCATAAAAGAATCATCCATTACAGGTTTTTCCCTGATATCTAGCTGCTCTTTTTGGTCAGTGAAAACTTCTGGAGAGAGCATGTTATTTTGCTGCTTGCGTTCTTCCCTCTCAGGCATTACGAGCATGTCATCAAATGACCGATCTGGCATAGCATCTCCTTTCAAGAAAAAATCTGACTGCTGTTCAGCTGTCTGTGAATGGTGTGTGACATTGGACTCCAAATCAGCCATGTCATGAGGAGAATTATCGTGAATCTTGTTATCTCTAGTAGAATCCACCTGGGAAAAGTCGTCATCTTCTTCATGTTCATTGTGATTATCTCCATTCAAAACATCATATTCAGCCTCTCTCCTTACCACTGTGCTTTTTGAGGATAATCTTTTACCTCCCTTTTTGGAATATTTCTTTTTGGCATCGCCAGTCTCCCGCTTAGGATTCTCAAACAAACCAATGACATCCTGAACGCTGACTCTTACAGTGTCAGCCTTTGCTTGTAAGGTTTCATCTTGCTCGCTGTCACTATCTTTGCTATCTTCACTCCAACTACTAGAAGACTCGTCATTCTCTTCTTTCGTAGCTTGGTTCTGAGCATTGGGAGCAATGTAGTTAATGTTGCGAATGACAACCATCCCAGAACGTCTCTGACCTGAACGCCCAATCTGAACCCTCCTCATTGGTGAAGCAGAGCGTCTGGCAGGTGATGGAGACCTTCTGGGAAGCCTCCTTGTAGTCTCCGCAGGTGCTTCTGCATCTAACTCATTGGAAGAATCCGTCTGGTTATCTCGTTCAGGAGTATAAGTATCATTGCCCATGAGTTTAGAACCTGTAGGAGATGGTTTTCTTGGTGTTGGTTCTGCTGCCTGACCCTCTTTAGGGACAGCTTGAGGAGAGTTAGTTTCTTGATTTTGACCACCTACATTCCCATCTGTGTTCTCAGGTCTATTATTTTCATTGTAGCCTTGAGTACTGGGCCAATGGTGTGAAAGAGGAGGTTGTGCATGGGCCCCAATCCATGCTGGGTTTCCTTCTGCTCCCTGCCAAGGAATGTTGTCACCATAAGGTGTCGCCATATATGCACCCGCTAAATAAGTTGGATAAGGCAATCCACCTGGAGGAGCCCTTGCTGCACCTGCATATCCATATGGTGAAGGCATTGCTGGATGCATCAACCCATGGGGTGAGAAAGGATGAGCATTGTGTATGTACTGGTTTGGATGAAGTCCTTGCCAGGCTGCCATCATCGGATGTCTGTATTCACCATTCCCCATGTGATCTTCAAAACCCATTCCTACAGCCTGCATTTCTTCAGAGTACCGTCCACCACCTGAAGCCGGCCTTGTTTTTGACAGTGTGTGCTCTCCATTACCATCTCCCATCAAACCAGATCCATTGGCTGGCCTCATATTAGCGGCCATTTGCCAGTACTCAGCTGTTACCTCATCTAATGACCCTCTCCTGGTGAGCCTCTCAGCACCCTCCTCACTTGTAGATAGCTTTCCTTCTAATGGAAAGCTTGACCGGCGAATATCATCTCTTCCCTGTGCATCAGACCAAGAGTCCACGTAATCTCTCGACTTCAAGTAAGCTCCACCCACGAAAGCCATGTCTAGATTATTATTTTCTGATGCAGCTAAGTCCAGATCTTCTAGCCAAAGGCCAGCTTCTTGCCTCTTTTTGCATAGTGCCATGAACTTGATGCAAGCTTCCCTGGGACAAAGTTGAAAGGACGTGTCTTTTAACTAGCCAAAGAAAATGTTAGCCCCAGCATAAACTCAACAAATGCGGATTTCAAGTTACCTTAGACGATTAGCTCCAAAATATTCAGCAAACGTAACCAAGTCCCCCATGTGCTCAACACTAAATCCTGCAGCTATTGCACGGGCAAAAGCCATGCCCTGTTCTTTCTGTAACATCATCCGGCGTGCTTCTAATGCTTTCAGGAGCCGCTGCCTGTAACACAAGAGGTATGAAACTTTAATTTTGCATTTACTCTCTGAGCTAGAGCTAAAGATATACAAACATCAGCCAAGACACATGGACTTACTTTGTACTTTCCTCCACCGCATTCTCAGCACCATCAGGGGACTAAAATCATTAATTATAAAACGCATGTGAGTAGTAAGACAGAGACAATACTACAGAAGTAGAAACGTAAATTTGGTTTTACCTTAAAAAGCTTCTCAGAATTGGCAGAACCCATGGTCTTCATTGCTGTGACAATGGACAAAGGTTAAGATCAGCAGTCCAGAAGAACTCTCCTTTCATTCAAAGCAAATGCAAGAGCTTATACAACAGAGTGAAATGAATGATATGATGGACCAAACTCATGGGGAAACTCCAGGGTCAAAGTGACATCATCTGATGTCAGTTGAAAGTAACAACCTCCCACCACAACGAGTTCAGCTCATGCTTACATGACAACTTCCTAGTCCTGGATCTCAGTCGCTCATTGTTCACAACTCAAACAAGACTTAAAGACAAGTGGAGCTCAAGGCATCGGTACAATAAATAATGGGGACCAGAGAGTCTTGACAGACAGCAGATCAATAATTGTCCCAGCAACCTCGTCCTTGATTGTCTTCTTTTGAAAGAAGTTCTACAATTATGCAATTAAATTCTCACAAATTGAGTGTGCAGTTAAGAAGCATGTAGACACTGGAGTGAAAGCAAAATAATCATTGCAATGGTGATGGCCTAGCAGCTAAAACATGGGCTCATAATCGTGAGATCGTGATTCAAGTTATGCTAGGCACATCACTTGTTGGACACCAAAAGTTCCAGAGGCTATTGCCCACCCAAACTCTCGGTCCTCCTTCATGTGGTCACCAAGGAGGAGGTCCCAGTCAACCAAGCTCTGCTGTTCATTCAGCTAGCAAACTAAATCCTATCTGCACATATGCCACCATGGCTCTTGCCCGCTCTATCAGCTGAATACTGGGAGGGGAAGCGCACTCCTTGTGGGCATCCAGGTGTGTGTGTGTCTTGTCTCCGGGAAAAAAGAAGCAAATAATCAACCTTAGAAAACAGACAATTCAGTAAGCATCAAAACAGTTTGCATGCATTTAACACAGAACAGCTTGATTGGTAAACTATTCAGGTGTCAAGGATATACCTGTGGCAAAAGGCGAAGAAACATTCTTAAGGGATTGATCATCAGCCTGTTCAGATTACAAAAAACAACTGAGATCCGCACACGACTATAACACATGATGCTGGAGCTTAAGACACGAGCTGTTAGTACAATATTCAAAAGCCCACTGACTTGTACAGCATCATTTGTTTCATTCAGTTCGCCAGTCTGGACTCGTATGTTCTCCTCCAGCTCAGTAAGCTCAACTTCAACGGTGCTGACTCTTTCAAGCACCTCTGGGGTGCTGACAAACCTCACAAACCTAGCAGAGACATTCACGAGAGGAGCTTGATTAATCAATGCTGATAAAATTGTAAGTGAACATCTATTTAAAGCTACGATGATCTAGTGTCAAAACAGCTATCCCTACTTACAGCAGACAGTTATGATAAAACCTAATGTGATTGAAGAAGGGGATTCTCTGGCACAGGTTTCGTATACTACTAAAAAGCAGGATCATAAATCCAGTCTCTGACCTTTCCATTGTACCCTTTGTAAACCAAGGAGCTGCACCAGGATCTGGTGGTTCCAAACGAATAGAGTAACCCCCTCTGGCAAGCTGCTCTTCTGCTGCACGCAGGTGCGAGACAAACGGTTTAAGCAAGCCTGAAGCTAGCTTGTAAGTCACACCTTGTGCGGCCACATGAAGCTCGCATCTGAAAAGCCACCGTCAGAGCAATTAGATACTGCTAATAGAGTCTGCAAAACCTCCAAAACTAAGTCTGTAGATAAGAGCTAGAAGCAGGAAAACCATCGATGGATGCCAATGTTCATGAATCAACACAGGACATGAGTCACTTTAGAAACAGAAGATGCATTCACCTTGTTCTAGTTGGTGTGAGCTGAAAAATGGCATAATCCAGTTGTGTATCCGGCCTCATCTTTGTCTGCCTGAGGGTGAGACCTTACAGGAAGGCTTTTGATTCACTTACAGAAGGAAGAAGGGGAGCAGGGGTGGAGAGGTGGAGGCTTCCGGCGAGTGATCATGCCTTCAGAAGTCCGCAATGAAGACCAGGAACTCTCCTTTCTCTTCTTTTCTTCTATTCTCTACGCCGTATCTGCCTTTCTCTGACTGCATTGTACCACAGGCCTATCCAGAGGGAGCTGGCTTTCCTATCTCAGAAAGCTTGCTCTGCAACTCACCCTCTGTCTTTCGGCAGGTTCTTATCTCCCTGCCGCAGTAGAGGAGCCTCAGAGGGCAGAACCACATTGACCCGGAACGGATCAGAGCATCATTAAGTGAAGGGGTATTGTTTGCAGCGACTGGGAGCGCAGCATCCAGAGAAGAGAGAGAGGGGAAGAATAGAATGCGCAGTTCGATGGCAGTAGCTTCGGAAGAGAGAGAGAGAGAGAGAGAGAGAGAGAGAGAGAGAAGGGGGGGGCGAGGGAAGTAAAATGAAAGGGGGACGCAGGCCAAGGCTAGGGAAAGTGGAAAGAGATATGGGTTCCTGTAGATAGACAGGGAAGGGGCACCAACTTTGGTTTGACAGTAATGGGCGCGCGGATGGGGGGAAGGGTTTGTGTGTGTGCGTGCGTGCGTGCGTGCGTGCGTGTGTGTGTGTGTGGGGGGGGGGGGGGATTGACAGAGAGGATTAGAGGATGAACTGTGCAATACGTATGAGGGAGGGAAAGTGTGACAGAGATGCAGTCATGAAAGCCAATGTGAAAGGCATCGGATTCACAGCAATGTGAGTGAGAGAGAGAGGGGGGGGGGCGCGGGAGATAGAGGGAGAGGGAGAGGGGTAGGGGTAGGGGTAGGGGTAGAGGTAGGGGTAGCAAGGGAGAGAGGGAGGCCTTCTGTGAGCAAAAAAACAGAAAGTTTAGAGGGTAGTGAGCTGGTTATTAATAAGAGACTGTTTTATTGCTGTAAATAGCCTTAGGTAGGCTAGTGTAGAGACAAGAGGGGGAGAGAGGGGTGTGAGATTTGGCCTTATAATTTGTGGGTCATCCATGCTTTATTTTAGGCTTACCTTTTTGCATGTGGAGTTGACCAAAGATCAACCACATGAAGAAGAGAGCCTAGCAAGCTCACATTATTTATACAACTTGAATTAGTATATTCTTAATGGTGTGCATAAGTGACCCTAATGACCCTAATCCTCCAACATGCTTGGGGTCTTTTATGCTCTAGGAACTTGCTCTTCTCGATGATGTCGGTGGCCACTCTTCACTCATGAACTTATTCAAATTATTCTTAGTGCAATCCCACCACAACAAAGTCTACAAGAAGAGTAGACTTTGAGAGAGTTAGCACACAATATAGGTAAATAGGAACCAATTTGTTGTGTAGCATTTTAATTAGCCTTCTTACATAAGCACTTAGTTATCCTATGCATGCTATAGCACACTATATGCACACGTGCACATGAAAATGTGCTTGGTCATTGCTACATGCCATGAATCAATATAAGGGCTCATGCAATGTTGTTATTGTGTGTGTGATAGTAGTAACAAATAAGCAAGCCAACTACACAACAACTTTGCTTCTCTCACAACATTGCTTCTACACTCAAGGAATGCTTAAGCACTTAGTTGTCACACGATAGTGCACACTCCAGGAATGCTTAAGCCCTCAGTTGTCTCATCATATAGTACATTTGTACACACATGCATATGACAATGTGCTTGGTCATTATTACATTGGATTTATTTATTAATTTGGGAGGGGGGGGCACATGCATGTGTGAAAATGAGGTATATTTATGGGTACATTCACTAAGAAAACGTAATGACGAAAAATACGATATTAAGGGGTAAAATAAATATTCCTTTAATCACTCAAAAGGTCAATACAATGTAGGTTTGAAAGGCAACTCGAACGTTTTGGTGTTATATATGTTTAATGCACCGTTTTCCTTTCACTTTTTGTTTTTAAAGACAACTCCATGTTATTGTGAATTGATTGATCTACTTAAAACACAATGGCAAAATACATTGGTTCCAATATAACTTGTAAATCAAACTCAATTGACCAACTTTGATACAAGATTCAAGGTGGCCAACTAAACTTGTTTGATAAAGAAAGAAAGAACGTATCAATTTATGAAGTGATGTAAACTCCATGCCCATTTGAGATACAACTATCTAAGAAAGCCTTACATTATTTCAATCATAGATCCACCAAATCAATAGAGCAAACCTTCTTTCGAGAGTACACACATAACTCAAAAAACTATCGTATCTCCATGCATGGTTTCCTACCTCCTTCGAGGACTCTTTCTTCACTTTCAAATATTATAACCAAAGTTCAAAGTGGAAGAACCAAGGCAAGACCACATTGTGACTACCTAAGAGGAAGTGCCCAACCGATGCAATACAAGTCGTTCATTAATATACAACCTACCTCACACTAGATCAAGTTAAGGAAATGAGGATGATTTGTCTATGTCCTTATATCCAAGTTGGTATATGAAGTCAATTTTGTATGTAGGAGACATCAAAGTAAGTAGGCATTCAACATATAATCCAAGAGGCAAGGTGGTGGATATGATATATTTAAACCAACCTAGTGTTTCCAATGTCTTTTACTTTCATGAGAAGACCACCAACATTTTACTATCATTGAGATGAAGGCATAGATCACACTTGATTGGCCATGTCTTCCAAAATATCAAAAGATCTCTAAAAAAGAGCCCCTCCTGAGCACCCAAGCCCTATTTGTGTTCACCTACACTATTATCACTCTTTTAAAGGAATGGAAGAAAACATGCGAGTTTTCACAAAGAATATATGTTTGCCAAGGAAGAAAGAGGAAGCCATAGATAGAGGGAAGCTAGGACAACTATGGTTTGAGCAAATGATTTGAGGTTATTAAATGTTAGAATGGAGGGGCACCCTTTGCTTGTGTACTTGGTTGAGTTTGATACCTTTATGTGTGACCTGGTAACTCCCTTCTTGGACCCCATGCAATTAAAGCCTTTCTTCATTGACCACCTCAAGGATGACAAGGGAAAGGAAAAGCTTTTCAAGACACTTTGTAGGCCATGTGACCTCAAGGTCACCTTTAACCTTACCTTTCTACCTAGCAAAAAGATGCCTATGATCTCTTCTCTCATCATCTATTTCTCACACCACTTTTTAGTCCCATCTTGTGTAACTTCTCAAATATGTGGTCATAATGATCCCTTTCTCATGCCTTTAGTCTCCTCTACCTACAATAGCAGCTTTGGAGTGGGTTTGGGTTCACTGAAATGCATATACAAATACATGCCTTTATGGATTTCCTTTAAGGATTGTAGGGAGCCCTCTACTACGCACTAAAATCATGCATCCTAATCCTCACATTAATACTTGCATTTGAATTATAGCTTTCAGCCACCAATAGTCCACTAAAGAAGCATTTGAGAAAACTATCTACCTAAATAAATCCCTTAGAAAAATATCCAAAATGCCAACTCCTTGTTTAACTCTTTCCATTTCATTCCTTTTTTTTACTTCCTACTTACTTTCATACCATATCATGGTCTTCTAGTCCTCAAAGGGATGCCACGATAGTAGTTGAAAAATCTTGCAATGGCGAGTAGGGTGAGGTTTGGTTTGCCTTCATCTTAATTTATCTAAACAAATGCGTATAAGACATGAGGCAAATTTGATATACGAGGCTTTAACACATGCCTCGCCTTGGCCACCTAAGTTGGCCCCTACACTTACCTCACATGTTACTATCTACCACAAAAAAAGACTCTCCATGAAGTTAATCTCTTATTTTGTAGCTTTGATTTCCATGTAAGACTCTTAGATGAACCCTAATATTTATTTTTTGAAGGATGTGTTAAGTTGGTTGTGTTGTCAATTTAGCATGTGAGGTAGCATTAGTGTATCTTTAGCAAAAATCTTAAATCACTTTGCTTAAGCTAGTATAGCACCCCACCTTTGATGTTGCAAGTTAGCACACATTATATGTGACTTTTCTCGTAATATTATCCTACTTTAGTTTTGAATTTCTTCTAACATATGAGATGTGAAAAGATAATCGTATTAGTAAAATGTATTGTGGAATACAAGAGTAAAAAAAATTGGGCTAGGTTTTTGATCCCATGACCATGGCCTTTTTTTCCCAAACTTCCCTAGTATTATACAAGCTATACCCTAGTAATGTTTTACTCAAGTAGACCACTTAAGCCCATTTTGTTTTTGTTTCACTCTTCTCAAAACAAGTTGTGTGTAAGGTATTGGTGGTATAATGATTTTATATGGTCATGATCTTTTATGGTCCAATGGGAATAAAATACTCCTAAGGAAAAGAGAGCAATATGTTTTTAGGGTGGCCTTATAAAAGCGTTAAGGGATTTTGGCATGTTCATTTATTGATATAAATACCTTTATAGTATATCTATTCGACTTTGCATTAAAAAGGATACTAGTGATGTATGTAGTATTGAATTCTTCTTTATATTTAAAATCCTTCTTAAGTCAAACAATTTGACAAAGTTATTTATTTGGATTTCAATGAATCTAATGACTCATACTTTCTATTAATGTCAAAACATGCAAATTGTAATTTAATAACCAAAGCACTAACTATGTCATATGCATTATGGGATGTTTTAAGAGACAAGTAAATGAAGAAAAAGTTTATAACCAAAGGACCCCCAATGTAATATATTGTAAAAACTTATTACAAATTGGGAAGTCTAATGCACAACATAATGGAAGAGGAGCAATTACAAAAAGTTCATCCATTCTATATATTACTTTCGTTGTAGGTTTGGTGTTCACAAAACCACCAATATTTTCCCAAACTTCCCAAAACATACCCCAAACCACTTTACATACCCAAACCTCTAAAGTTAAATTCAAATTATGACTACAAAACATTAAAAATCACACACACTCTCCTCTGCACATGTAAAAGGTCTCTCTCTCTCTCTCTCTCTCTCTCTCTACACACACACACACATAGAGTAGAGCAATGGTAGTGAGGTGGCAACTAACAAGGCAAGGGTGAGAGCGACAATATGGCGAGTGTGTAGCGAAGAGCCCTCTATATGTGTGTGTGTGTGT
Organism: Lygodium microphyllum; assembly: GCF_053477565.2. Lineage (NCBI taxonomy): Eukaryota > Viridiplantae > Streptophyta > Polypodiopsida > Schizaeales > Lygodiaceae > Lygodium > Lygodium microphyllum. Next base: position 59,433,840 of record NC_141143.1, read on the forward strand.
GTGTGTGTGTGTGTGTGTGTGTGTGTGTGTGTGTGTGTGTGTGTGTGTGTGTGTGTGTGTGTGTGTGTGTGTGTGTGTGTGTGTGTGTGTGTGTGTGTGACATCGATGGTGGTGAGGTAATGACTGATAGGGCAAGGATGAGGGCGATGTTGTGTCAAGTGTGTGGTGAAGAGCCTCCTCTCCCTCTCTCTCTTCCCCCTACCCTCTCTCTCATGCCAACACACACTCTCTCTCTCCCCGGAGACCGGCGCACACTAATGCGTTGCAGCAGCTACATTGGCCAAGGCTATAGAGATGATGGAAAGGGTAGTTGAGATGGACGGCTAAGGTAGCCGAGTTGGCAATGAGGGCAGTTGAGATGGTGGCAAGGGTAGTGGCCACAAGGCTATGGTGGGGGGCAACTCCCAAAGCAATGGTCGATGGAGGGAGGTGGAGAAGGCAAGCAAGGGAGGCAGTAGTAATGACAACAAGGCCCTCAGACACTAAGAGAGTGAGTGAGTGTGTGTGTGTGTGTGTGTGTGTGTGTGTGTTTATGGAGAGAGAGAGAGAGAGAGAGAGAGAGAGAGATTGAGATTTGAAAGGGAAAGAGACACAAAGAGAGGGAGGGAGGGAGGAGGAGAGACATAGATCTAGGAGGGAGAGAGGAAAAAATGATTGAGAGAGAGATACGCATAGAGAGAAAGAGACAAAGATAGAGAGATTTTTTGGACTAAGAGAGGAAAAAATGAGAGAGAGAGCCTTTTATGAAAGAAAAGAGAGAGAGGAGGTGGGAGAGTTATAAAAGAGAGGAAAGAGAAGAAAGAAGTAACTTCGACACTTTCGTGTTATGAAAAAAAACACAAGGGGAGGAAGAGAGAGAGGGGGTAGGAGAGGAAGAAAAGAGAGGAGAGAGAAGAAAGAGGAGAGAGACAAAGTGTGTGTTGGGGGTGGGAAGGTAGGGCAAAAATACAAAGAACGCAAAGAAAAGGAAGGGGGAAGAGAGAGAGAGAGGTGGGGGAAGAACTAGAGAGAAAAGAAAGGAGAGAGATTAAAGAGAAAAGAAATAACCTAAGGGGGGAAGAGAGAGGAGCTAGAAGAGAAAGAAAAGAGAGGAGAGAGAGAACGAGAGTTATGAAAAAAAAGAAAAAAATGAGAGTTATGAAAATGTGTGTGAGAGAGAACAAAAAAAGGAGAGAGAGAGAGAGAGAGAGAGAGAGAGAGAGAGAATGTGTGTGAGGGGAAGGGTAGGACAAAAAGAGGAGAGCACAAAGAAAAAGAGGGGAGAGAGAGAATAAAATTTTGAGGAGAAAGAGGGGGAAAGAAAATATTGGAGAGAGAGAGAGAGAGAGAGAGAAAGAGGAGAAATGGACATGGCAACTTTGCTGCCGCAAGGTAGCCTAGCGTTTTGTGCATGCGAAACGGTCTAGTAGTTCATGCCCACCATGAAGCACACCATGGAATGCTAGTTTTCCTCAAGTAAGCTTGATGATGTGTTGATCACACGTAATGAGCATAAAGAAATGACGTTCGATAATCAAGCAATGAAACTTGATCATATTTTCCCATGTCATCTACAAAGGATTACTAGTCTTTAATAAGACACAATTCTCTAGTTTGGGTGTAAGTTGTAAACATCCTTAAGTACATGGAAGAGCATCTCCTAGCTATTTTGGCAAGCATGCCAAGGTAGTTTTTTTGCCAAACAATCAAGATATAATAATTGTTTTGGTATACTTTGGGGTACATACAAACAAAAACTCCTTACCATATATCGTTGCAAGTTCGACCTATGTGTCATCCAATTCTAGTAAGAATTTATGGTCACTAGATTATAGTAAGAAATTATAAAATGCATAACCCTTCACATAGACTTGGATCAACATGGAGCAAATAATTTAGCTACTACATTGGGGAATTATGGGTTGGTTTTGGACAATATATAGATACCATGCGAGATGCTTGAGTTTTTCTTGTTGTGCATAAAGAACACTCATTAACTATCAAACATCAATGATTTTGTAAAAAGTGTTAGGTACAATATAATGTTCTTTGTGATCATAACAAATGAAGTTCATATTCTAAAACCTAATCATCATGCTTTGGTTGCTTAATTTGATCACTTTACTAGACGACATATTTTATGCTAATTTTGATTACCAATCTAAAGTTTCAATGCCTATTTAGAATTATCTTAAACCCCACACCACGTTCAATGATGCGGTATGCATATAAATCATCCATAAATGTATGTTAAATTATCAAATACTTGGATGTAGCAACAATACATGCATTGTGTGTTGTAAAAATCATGCAGTGCAAATTAAAAAAAAGAGCAAGGAATAGAGGGAGTACATAGAAAATAAAAGAAGAACAAAAAATATTGAACTCCAAACAAACTAACACAAGGATGGCTTTGTCCACCCATGCACTTCCACTATGAAGCTTAGATGGTGATCTGAATAGATGATAGGTGAAGAGCTTATGGCTAGTTGGAAGAACCTTGATTAGATGGGCTTTTATAACCCATAATAGCAACTAGGTTGACTTATTCCACCTCCATATCATGAACCTTCCCTAGTCAACCAAGGAATATTCCCTTTATCACTAGACCAGGGCATTACCAAGGACCCCCCCCCCCCCCCCCACAAAGTTGCCATAAGTTTATTGTCCCAGTCACTTTAAGAAGATGAAAATATATTGGTTAGCACATTGATTAAGACTTTACTCATTGCTTCTACTTGACCATTTGCTCAAGGGTATACTCTAGCTCTTGCACATTCTCACCCCTAATAATCAAGTCATCCACATAGAACTTAGCAATTGTAGCAATCCTCTTGTCACTTTAATACCCATAAAGTGAGTGATTTGCATTTTCAACATGGAAACCATTAGAGATAATATATTATTATAGCCCACACAAGGCTTCACACAATTAACTCACATATTAGGGTGAGCCATACTCTCATAACTCTTCTTCTTACAACTCACCATGCAAGAATGCATTATTTACATCCTTTTGATGCAACACCCAACCTTTTGCTACAACCACCGCAATGACATTTCTCATAGTTGCCATCTTTTCCAATGGAATGAAATTCTCCTTATAATCGACCCCATAAGTCTCTATATAGCCTTTGGTGAGACTACTCTTTCTTTATACTTGCTCATACTTCCATTAGCAATATTTCCTACACCCCGTAACTTGATGCAATGTGCCTCGAGTTACTACAACCTTAACTACTCTACATAACCCCAAAGGCTAGACCCACAAAGGTCACATTTTTGCCATTCGATCACATAGAGCTCATTTGACATATAAATCGGGACACCAATGTTTAGGCTCACTCATGGATTCTCCTCATCATGGGGGCCTTACAACATCGAACACCATGCATCATTGTGGCACCTTATGAAGGCGAGGCATTGAGCATATCTAACATATGTAATGGAGAGAGAGAGAGAGAGAGAGAGAGAGAGAGAGAGAGAAGGAGAAGGGGAAGTGTGTGTGTGTGTGCACGCATGCATGTGTTGTTATATACGTGTTGATGGCAATGCCTAATAGTCCATAGTCCCATAACACATTTTTTTGTGGATAGTTTAATGATACATTGTTGCCCTTAGATATTACCTCTCATCATTTCCATGTGTTAATATTGGAAAGGTATGATTGAGTTGAATAGGCAAGCATATAACCTATACAATCAAAGTACACATGATGCATATTGGGCCACTAGACAAAATATCAATGTTGAGAATGAAATGGTAGATTAAGGTTTAGCAATATGTTTAGGGTCATGAGAACCTTAGTCTCCAAGCATGGTTGCATGCTACGATAATATTGCAACAAAGTAGTAAAGTGTTTTATTTACACTAAGACTCTATGATATAAAGGAGGTGGAGTGACTATAGGGGTGGATCCCTATCTTTAGGGGTGAGAGTCTATGTGTGATATGTCTCTTAAAGAGCCATAAAACTTGTATCTTTTGCCTATCCAAAGGTACATAATTAATGAAGATTCAAGTGCGCATTTTGATCAAAACTCTCTCCATAGCTCAATTTGAAGCTAGCAAGATGATTCACCATGCAAATTCGAGATTTACAACCTACCTCCTCACTATGAATGAAATTTTAGTGCATAAGCCCCATAATTGTGTCATTACCTACTCCATCAGAGGTCTCTTTTCTACGACACTAACCTCCATGATCCTATCTTTTTAAAAGTTAGCAATTTTGAAGTTTCATGTAGGGTTTGGTTCTTTGGTTTCCTTAACAAAACCTTCCAAAAATTATATTGTGAGTGTCTAGACACTATCACTCAAGTGATAAGACCTACCGCTACTCTTTTTCCCTTTACATCAACGTGCACATGTTAAGCTTAATCTATAACTCTTTATGTATAGGGGAAATGTAAAGAATGTCATGTTTGTGAGCAACAAGCTATGTACTATGTAAAATATTAGCGATGCATAAATACCCATAGAAAAAGCTTGATAATTATCAAACTCCATTTCTCAAATGAAGCATTGTAATGAGGCTAGGAGCCAATATCAAACATATGAGCCATGGTACTTTCAAATGAACAATTTAATGTCCTAAATACTCATGTTTGATTAAGCCAAGGTAGCATATTCAAAAAGTTGTATATATCCAAAAGTCAATGCTCCCAATATGTATTATCACAAAAGGAAAAAACTTATGTGAGATTATTAGTGACAAAATTGATATTTACCATAAAGCGAAAGAACACATGAAGCACGAGGAGACAAGTATGAAGTCCATGACACAAGAAGACTTGAAGACCAAAAGCCAAAGGTTGTAGCCCAAGAGAATGGTTAGAAATAGGAGCAAAAACCAAAGCTAGAGGTAGAGGAAACCAACAAGGACAAGAAGACTAGAAGCACCAAAAGTTTGTTGGGGGTAAAGGTGCCTTCGCTGGCCGCCCATGTATTACTACACTAACAAAGCAAGCAGTTTTAAACGGTTTGCACTATTTGAGCTTGCAGTATGGCATCCTCTTCCTCTAAAAGTGATATTTTCAACATCACTAAGCTTGATGGTATGAATTATGCCTATTGAAAGAGCCAAGTTTGGCAGGTATTGGTGCAGAAATTGCAGATAAAGCCACTAAGGTTGAGTGGAGAGTAGCCTAAACTATGACTGATGATGAATGGATGGAGCTTGATGAGTTATGCAAGTCCACCACCATCTTGTCTCTCACTATTCTCATTAAAAAGTTTTATAAAACTTTATGAACAAGTACATTACAATGTGGTTGAGGAAGCATAGAGTGCTTCGTAGCTTTGGAATAAGATCAAGAACCTCTATGACAAGAAAAGTCCAGCAAGTTAGATGTATTGGCTGATGCAGCTTATGGATGTGTGCATGAAGGAGAATGTGACGATGTCTACTCATTTGAACCAGTTCCATGCTATTCTCAAAAACTTGACTTTACAAGGGATATTACTTTCAATGATGAGGTTACTCCATTGTTTTTGCTTGGGACTCTGAGAGAGTCATGGGATGTATTCTGCACTGTCTTATGTGCTTCTGCTACTACTTTGAACTTGCTTGATGTAGAGAGTGCTCTTCTATAGGGAGAGATCAATTGTAAGAACTTGGATGCCTCTTGTGTGTCGCATGCTTTGATTGTTAGAGGCAGAGATGGTACTGGAAAGAATGACCGTGGGAATGGCCGTGGTAGAGACTCACAGAAGTTTAGATCTAAGTCGCATGGTAAGTTGCGCAACAAGTCTCTAAGAGAAATGCTAATGTGACATGTCATCATTGCGGCAAGAAGGGTCATATTTGCCTACAGTGTCATGAGTTGCGCAAAGAGAAGGGGAAATACAAAGTATAGGAAAAGTCCTCTGATCACAGCATTGTGCTTGCGAAATCCAGTGTGAAAATCAAGGGGATAAATGTCATGCAAACTAAGGACTCCAATGGGGAATACATACTTACAACTAATTCTTGTGATGCTAGGCCGTTGATCGAGGTTCGCTTTATGTATGCGCAGTGCTGGCTTTTGGATTATGGTGCTTCATTTCATGTTACACCATGCCGTGAGTGGTTCCATTCCTACTACACTATCTCTCGTTTAGTTTGCTTGGGTGATGACAGGTCACTTGCTATTGTTGGCATTGGGGATGTACAGCTGTAGTTCTCTACTGGTAGTACCTTTATGTTACAAGATGTACATCATGTACCTGCGCTTACACGCAGTCTTATGTCTGCAAGGCAGCTTGATGATGATGTGTTTCATGTATCTTTTGGGGATTCTGCCTGGCAGATCACAAGTGGTAGACTTGTGCTTGCTAGAGGTGCCAAGGCTGGCAACCTCTACCCTCTTGTAGTTGACGGATCCTCTATTGACCATGTTTTGTCTGTGGGTTCCATCCCACATGTATCTCTTTGGCATGCTCGTTTGGGCCATATGTCTTTGAAGGGAATGAAAATGTTTTTGGTTTGCAATAGTTACTACCCCTTGACTATGTATGTTTTGATTCATGTGAGCATTGTCTTTATGGCAGATAAACTAGGAATACGCATAAGAAGTCTTATAGGTCACGTATAAGTGAGCCCTTGGCATTAGTATATTCGGATGTCTATGGGCCCATGCCATGTGAGTCTATGGGTAGTGCAAAGTATTTTGTCATGTTCATTGACGATTTTTCACGGAAAGTTTGGGCTTATTCCATTAAGCTTAAATCCGATGTCTTGGCTGTGTTTCAGAGATGGCTTGCATTGGTTGGCCATAGACTGAAATGCCTTAGAGCTGACAATGGGGAATAATATGTGTCATGTGCCTTTGAGCAGCTATGTGACGAGAGGGGTATTAAGCATCAGTTGACCTCCGGCCCCTATACCTCACCCCAGAATGGTTTGGCTGAGCGAATGAATAAAACCATCTAGCAGCGTGTACGTAGTATTCTTAGCCATGCAGGCCTACCACAGAGCTTTTGGACTGAGGCAGTCAGTATAGCTATGCATATCAAAAATAGATCACCTTCCAGTGGTTTGGATTTCCAGGTTGCAGAGGAGGTATGGACTGGGAAACCTCTGTCTTATGTGTATCTACGTGTCTTTGGATGTGAGGCATTCTACCATGTGCCCAAAGACAAGCATAGTAAGTTGGATCCTAAGAGTGTCAAATGCATTTTCCTTGGCTATGGAGATGTAGGAGAGATGGGTTACCACATCTGGGATCTGCAGGCAAGGAAAGTCATCCGTAGCCATGATGTAGTTTTCCATGAAGACAAGATGTATAGGCAGTGTGAGAAGGTGGTAGAGATACATAGGGCTATATTCCAGGAGGAGCCACGTGCTCTAGTACAGCTTGCACAACTAGATGGATAGCGTGCAGTAGCAGTTGGTACACATGGCTAGGGTGTTGGTGGATAGGATGTTGGACATGTAGCAGAGCCTGCAATGAGACAATCTACTAGAGATAGACGTCAGCCTGATAGATTTGAGCCCTCAATGCATTATGTCTTGGTCACAGATGCAGGAGAGCCTCTCAGCTATGATGAGGCTATGCGCATAGCCACTCGTCCAGATATTGCCTTTGTAGTTGATATCGTGGCACGCTATATGGCTACACTTGGCAAGAAGCATTAGGATGCCACGAAGGGTGTCATGAGATACCTAAATGGCACATCAGATATGCATATTTGCTATGGCAGCTAGGATACATGAGTTGTGGGGTACACAAACTCCGGTTATGCAAGAGATGTAGATAGTAGGAAGTCCACTTCTGGCTATGTATTCACCTATGTTGGTGGTATTGTCTCTTGGATGTCCAAGGTTCAGAAGTATACGGCTCTATCTACCACTAAGGGTGAGTATGTTGCAGCCACTGAGGCCTACAAGGAGGCCATATGGTTAGGCTATTTGGTTCATGACCTTGGGATTGATGCTATACCTATGATGCATTTGGATTCTATGAGTGCTACTCTAGTCTTCCATGTGAAGACGAAACACATTGAGGTGAGGTATCACGTCATACGTGGGGTCATGGAGGATAGGTCTGTTGACCTTGTCAAGATCTCCACAGACAAAAGTCCTACAAATCTACTCACGAAAAGCCTTACTACTGAGTGCTTTGCCTTCCTCAAGAGATTGATGGGCATTGGATCAAATCCATTTTTTTTCTTCATCTTGTTGTACATGTGTACATTGTATTGTCTTTCCTTTTTTCTTTTTCACTCCTCACTGAGGCAGATTCACCTTTATAAGTGGGAGGTTGTTGGGGGTAAAGGCACCTTCGCCTAGCCACCCCGTGTATTACTACACTGACAATACCCGCTAGTGCACACTACAGGTGGCGGGCGTCCATCACCATCACTTTATTCTTTATTCTTTTTGTGATATTTTGAATAAAGGAAGGCCCGGTCACACATTGTGACTATTGGAGTTCCCATTTTGTGTCTCTCTCTTTCTTGTTCTTGCTCTCCCACCATAGCTCTTTCAAGCAAGCTTTGATCCTTCTCACCTTTCAAAGTTAAGGTCCAACATAAATAAGATTAAATAAATTGTAGATCATAAGGACCACAAGGCAACAGAGCAAGAGTTCAAAGTTTGAAGCAAACAAAGAAGATCATCAACCATCAATTGGATCACAAAATTGTAAAAACCCATAATATATTATAAGTACCATATCTTAATTAAGAGGCCAACTAGCTAGCAAGTGGCACACACCACATCCATTACCATAAAAGACTATAGAAGTGAATGTGACATGGAACAATCATGTAGCCAACCGCCTAAGATTAAGGAAGTGATTGATCGATATCAATGTAAAAGAGCATCCACAACCTACCTCGGAGATTGAGGGGGGTGAGAGAATGCAAGGGTAGATTATGGTCTAACAAAATAAGAGTTTGGGTTACTATAAGAGTTTATGATGCAAAGGACATGGAGTGAATTTAGAAGGAATATTCTCATCTTCAAGAATGAGAATCTAATCATGGTATGTCTTACATAGAGGCTGTATGCTTTGCCTATTCAAAGGCACCTCATTCATGAAGATTCAAGTATGCTTTTAATGAAATTTCTCATCTTTTTCCATCATGGCTCTGTTAGCTTATGATCCTAAATGCAAGATTGATATACTAAGAAGGATGGAGAAATATAGAAGACTTTTCTAGGAAATTAGACTCTTAATGTGTCTATTATGCTTCACCCAATAAGCATGCATCTAAAGGAAACATGATATTTGGCTACTCAACTAAACTTGGTTACCTTACATATATGGATGCCATTCTAAGAATTTGATAAAGCTTAAAATGATTTTACACTAGGAGAAGTTAGCTAGCCAACTTTAAGCTTGGTAAAAGTATGATTTATTCAATCTCCTTCCTTAGGAGTAAGAAAGAACCTATCCTTGCATTGGAAACTAGTCAAGATCGCTTGCATCCTAGAGATCTCTAGACACTTGATACCCTATGAAAATGCCTAGTTGTTGTTGTGGGCTTATAAGAAACAAGAAGGAAAATACCATTTGCAAATGCCATCACTAAGTTGAACCAATTTGATAATGCTAGAGGGGAGTCTATCCTCACACCATCCCCAACCATGCAAGATTATGAAAGTCACCCCTAAGTACTAATTATAAGCTCAGTTCTATCAGATGGACTAATCTTCATCTTAAAAGGTTTCATCAATAGCATATCATACTAGGGAATCTTGATCCCCATCCAAATTGAACCTTTCACTAGAGCCAAAGAAATCCAATGTATTAGAAGCATAGCCTGAGATTGATTATCTTCTAGTTTTTGCAACCATTTGAGACTCAACTTTTAAGGCCTACTATACAAGGAAATAATTGCAAGCCCTCCTTCACTCTTACGGGTAGTAACTTGCCCCCATCCTATAGAACTCTGAGACTTATGAGCAATATCTTCCCATAAAAAGTCCTTTAAAAGATTTCCAATTGTTTCATAGGAGAATTTACAAAAGGGAAAGACCAAAGAGACAAATATAATACAATCTTGGATTTGGTCCTTTAAAACCACAAGCTTTCTAGAGAATGATAGAGTTGAGTGATGACATTCGATGACTTTTCCTTTGATATTTTCAAATAACCAATCAAAGGTGCTATTTCAAGGTTATCCCATGGAATCTCCATCCAATAGGACATCAAATGTAACTCACCACTTAACCAAGGCCAATATCCTTGAGATTAACCTTTTCAAGAATGCATGTACCCTCATCAAGTGAAAGCTTGAGAACCTCAATCTTCTCTTTGTTGCCTTTTGAAGTAGACACTTGCAAGAACTTATTATTATAGAGCTTAAAAAACTACTTAATACTTAACACCTCCTCCTCAATTATATTTGTATTCTCATCTACAAACATTAGACCGAAAAAGGAGCCATCTTCTAAAATAAGAGCTTTGATAGATCTAGTAGATCCAAGTTTCTAAGGAGGGGATTAGTTATGTCATCAAACATTAAAGAAGCCAAGGGGGCATCCATGTCCATTGAACCTTTTCAAGGAAAACAACTCTTGCAAATAACCATTCATACATTTTATTTCATAAAGAGACTAGTTCCTTAGCTCATATGAATAACGTGGATTGATTTTGCTCTCCAATTGGTTTGGATATGGATTTTGATACACAACAATTAAAGCAAAAAATGATAAGGCCCTTAAGGCTATTTTTATATGCACTAAAATTTTTAAATTCTTAAGCCCTTCATTGGATTCATCGTGAAAGAGAAAAATGATCTATCCCTTAAGGCTATTTTCACATGCACTAAAACTCTTTGGCATCTCAAGCCCTTAATTGGCATTGATATGATGGTAGGGCAAATGGTTCAAATATGAAATGGCCGTGCTACAAAAGGTTGTTAACTTCAAGCCATCTTCAGGAAATGTAATTGAAAGTGAACAACTTAATGTTGGGGAAACATAACTAAGAGAGAGTAATCAAGTTTGATCAAGCTTATTGATGATATTTTACACACTAATATGATTTTTCTTAACTTGTCATGTTGTCCATATTGAAGTCCATGTATCTAGGAGTATTATAGTACATTTATAAATGCTATGGGTTTTAGGAAGGAAGGATTGCTTGTCATATCTCATGTTAAGATTGTTGGGTGCAAGAGGCATGGATTATGCAAGTGAATGACTCATTCACAACATATATATTATAGAATTAAAGAGTCTTGAAAAAAATTTCATTATAAGACTTTACACTTGTCTTTTAATATGTCAAATTATAAAGGACTAAGTCTTGAAGTTATCAAATGCCTATCACTTTGGCCCATGTTGAAGTTATCAAGTGGCCATCATTTGGGCCATGTTAATCCTTCTAAGTAATACTTTAGGCTTATCATAGGTTACTAAGTGGCCATCACTTGGGCCACATTAATTTTTCCAAGTTGTATCCCTTGTAGAGGCATTCTTTTATCATTATTTTTTGTGTGACAAAATGTATATTGCTCATAGAGGACACTTCATTCCTTTATCATTATTTTTGTGTGATAGAATGTATACATCTCCTTTGATCAGAGATTCAAAATGAGCAAGACACAATTTTTGATTGCACCTACATTTGCACATTACAAAGCTTTTGGTCAATTTTATCAATGATCAAAACTTTAACTAGATGGCTCATTGGGGGGGGGGGGGGGGGGGGGGGGGGAAACTAAATGAATTGATGACAATATAGCCAACTATCATAGTGCCCACTTTTGTAAACTCTTATGAAGTTCAAACTCAACCCAAATTCACAAAATTGGCGTGCAATCAATGAAACAATATTGCAACGAAGAGATCCATTTTTGTTTCAATTCTCTTGAATTAGACAAAATAGCATAGTTGGAGTGTTTGGCTCTTTTGAGACATAAAAGTTCTTTACAATCTCATTTTAAAATAACAGAGCCACAAAGCCTTGTTATTCTCTTGTTTTTTTTTTTGCACACTATATATTTCTTACAAGCCATTATAGAATTATCGAAATGTTATCACCCAACAATCTTCAACTCTATTCACAACCTACCAAGTCACATGAATCTAGAGATACTCCACATGAGAACAATTTGAAGTGTTTCCATATAGAAAAGCTAGAACTATTAAAACTTTTAAGACACTCATCATGCCAAGCACATCAACATCCTTCCAAAATATCTCCTTTAATGAAATTTAGCATTTCTTTTTTGACCATCCACATGAAAGACACATAATATATGCTTCAATAAAAGGTGGAGACATCTTTGTCAATGCACATATTTCTATTATGTATGCATGATAAACCTTCATCATGGGAGACATTAGATAAAAGCCCCTTTCAAAGGTACTATTTGCCAACCCAAAAGGAAATCAGAAAATCCATAAAGTAGGATGGCTTAGCTTTATAGCAATATTTTAAATCGACACAATAACTTATGCCATCTTGAACAAGACAGTTGATAATTAAGAAAGCATTGTATCTCGTCCTCACAAAAAATGATTTGCTAAACATGGATCGAATGAGAAGAAATACAAATGCATCCAATGACTATGAAGAACTACAAATGCAATATAGACAACATGTGCTTTATGTTTTATAACATATTGTTTTGCTAAGTAGCATCGTAGCTTACACAAGCTTTCATTCAAGAGCATCAATAAAAGTATATAGCACACTATTATTTCAAACATGATATAGGCTATATTAGAAAGTGAGCCTATATGTACCTTGAAAACCTTGAGCACATTCCTTTAATGTTCAAGTTTTTAAAGTCTTTGTTAGAATCAATCTCACATACATGTTCTATTGAAAACGTGAGAGATATTTTACAATGGATGGCATATGCTATATTTTTTGTTGATTTTAAAATCTCAATTTCCAAACCATATATGAATAGTATCCAAGCAATCACAAGTCCCATTGAAAAGTCTCTTTCACACAGTGACAAAAAGGAAAATGTTCTAAAATTGTGTCTTAGTAAGCCCAAGTGCAATTCATTGCAATCCCTTGTGGGAGTAAAACAAGTTTTCTCTCTATATTGTATACATCTTTAATTGCTAGTTGGGAGCCTATTTTATCTAAGCTTTCGATCTTTTTGATTGTACTACAATGAAATGGAAAGAAAAGGAAAATTGAAGAACCCTTCTCAACATTATAGTAATCTTGATATGAAGAATGACTTATCAATATTTATCTCAAGATTATATAGTACTTATGGTCATAAGCTAGTTATTGATGTTACTAAACTCTAATACACAAAGCATGCCAAAATTAGAAAGCTTATTTGTAAGAGAAAACATGGAATTAAAGAAAAGAGTTCTTCATCCTAGTATCCTTCTATACTTAGATCCCACTATACTCTAGGCTATAATTCGATCTCACTTTAAGCTAGGATACTAACCATTTTCCCATAGAGTGGCACTTGATGCCTTCTTGAAGGATCATCCCACTAAGGCACACTTGTACCCAAACAATGCCCATTGATCTCGGTTCATGGATATTACGACTGCTCCATGGGTAAGTCACTCCTCTTTTTCAAAAAGATTAATAGTATGTCAAGCTAGGTCTTATCCTACTTTTCTTTTGTGAACATCAACCCATGCAATCATACCCAAATTTGCAATTGGATGCAGCTCTAACTTTCTTCCCCTTAGTCATCTCCAAGCCAATACACTACAACTCTAGGTAATTAACCTTCTCTTTATACTTGGAACACCTAGCCTCTCATGTTGAGATTAAGTCGCAAAACACCACATCAATTGCAAAACTTAGAGCCAATCATTGTCAACAAAAATGAGTTTAGAAAGTCATAAATCCCATCTTTTTCATGAGCACCAAATTTAAAGATTATGTATACAAAGGCAACTAAAGATGCTAGTGTTTGCAACTCAGTGATGCTATAGGAAGACATATAAGTTAATTCAAGAGGCCCCCTGTAAGTTCCACGATTTGAACTATAAGAAGTATAGTGCATTGCGAAAAGAAGAAGACAAATATATTTGACAAAAAATGAGTTTAGAAAGTCACAAATTCCTTCTTTTGCATGAGCATCAAATTTCAATATGATGTATAGAGATGCAACTAAAGATGCTACTCTTTGCAACTCCTCTATGCTATAGGAAGTCATATTTGTTAATTTAAGAAGCCCCCAATAAGTTCCATGATTTGAACTATAAGAAGTATAATGCAATGCAAAAACAAGGAGACAAATATATTTGAGAGATACAAGAGTTACATGTATAATGATCCTAAATAAGGCTTATGTCTAAGCTTTCTCATTGAGTTCAATTCCTTAAAATATATTGACTTTGCCATGCTACCCTTCTTTCTTCCTTTTTCTTTTTAGCTAAGCTTTGGCAAAGGAAGCTCTACACTAATGTCCAGGTTCTCTCATTCATGCTACACTTGTTATAACAATTGGAAATGGACATTTAAGGTCGTGTTTCAAGTCACAACCTCTATGAGTAGGCATTGGAATTTTCTTAGGTGTGGGTTTCTTAAGGAAACTATTAATTGAAATCCTAGTTTTATACAAAAACCACTACTTACTTTTCGTTATAATGTAATCATGAAACTCTAGACATTTGTGCTAAAGATTAGTTTGAAGTGAGCATTATGAGGGGCTATTGGCTTATGCAATCCTTGGAGACATTGAACTTGGCAACAAAACTTGGCACACTTCAATTTTCACATGGAATCTTCTCTTTCTCTCTCTCTCTCTCTCTCACACACACACACACACACACATAAGGGGGGGAGGTCACACACATGTGCACACGCCTAAATGCATATGTATGCATGCATGCACGTGTATGCATGAATGTGTGTATTGTGTCTATAGTGATTGCATTAGTTAGGAGTGAACAAATGAGCACAAACCATAGCAATTAAAGGCTTATAGCAACTCAAATATTGAGTCTAAAAGAGTATAAATATTCGACGACAAGAGAGGGGATTGTTAGGCTATTTATACAAGCTGGAAAAACTTTATCCTTATGATCAACATTTTCCCATAATGATCTATTGCATCATAATTATCCTTATGCTAAATAATAGAGTGACTATAAATCCTGAATTTATCTGCCCAAGCTTTCCAAATTTTGTCCTAATTATCATGCTAAGCATATGATGATGAAGTGTAGGAATATAGATGGCAATATGGACAAATCTAGCACATGTCATTATTAGTAAAGTAAAATTACTTATATTTGAAACAAAATTTGGGTGTAAAATTTGGATATTCTAAGCTAGTGAGGTACAATTAGAGGTCACCTTCTCAAATATGAGATACCACTTTTTAGTCCTATTTATGGAGAAAATTTGTGTAAGAAGCTGGAAGAATAAGGATTTAGTGTGTAAATAATATTGATGTTATGCCAAGTCACACTGACATTGGTATAAAAGGAGAGGACATGTAAATTTTCCTATCTTTTTGACACATTAATACATTACTGTCCTTCTTCTCTCATCTTGCTCTCACAGCTTCAATGGCTTCTTTCTCTTTCTTATCTTTCTCACTCCTATTCTAGTCTTTCTCTCTCCTTATCACTCTATTTCTCTCTCTTCTGCACTCATTCTTCTTTCTTCTTGTAATAAGATCCGAGATACACGCTCGACTTTCTTATATACTTAAAATATATATGGCGAATATTATGCTGGCACAGAGGGAGAATAGATGAGAGAGAGAGAGAGAGAGAGAGAGAGAGAGAGAGAGAGAGAGAGAGAGAGAGAGAGAGAGAGAGAGAGAGAGAGAGAGAGAGAGAGAGAGAGAGAGGCAACACACTAGGGATTGGAAGATGGGCCGGTCCCCCCTTGTGGAGTTATATTATTGACAAGGAGTAAGCTCCTTCGTTACACATAAGCCAATTCTTACTTGTAGATCTTGGAAACAAAATCACGGTTCCTTGCATGGTATACAACCGGCTAACACTTGCACAACTTGGAAGTTGGCACCTTTTGATCCTTCTTGAGTCTTCTTCTCTCCTACACAATATGTGTAGGGCTCTCCTCTTAGTGCTTGATTTTAGCAGAGCTTCCGCAGCACTTGCACCTTCTCTTCTCCTCTTGGAACTTGATTTCAATAGAGCTTCCGTAGCACTTGCACCTTCTCTTCTCCTCTTGGAACTTGATTTCAGCAGAGCTTCCGCAGCACTTACACCTTCTCTTCTCCTCTTGGATGCATGCAAAGTGATGCTTCCTTTAATTCTCTCACACCCAAGGAGAGCCTCCTCTTTTATAGGCTTTCAAGAGCTTCTCTTCTTAGAGAGAGACTTGAGTTGATCTTCATGCAAAATGTGGTTGTTTCATGACCTACTTTGGAGCACTAATTTCGAGATATCTCTCTGTGCATTGTTCGGATGAAAAAACATCCAACACAAAAGTTGTAGATCTCGCTGTTTTCGATAACCCTCGTGACTTGTCTTTAGAGATCGTCTTTCTATCATGAGATATTTTAAAAATGGATTCACCATGTCTTTTTTAAAAAGAACAGCTTCTCAAACTGTACTCTTAACTTGTGGTCCATGCAACCACCTTAAGGAGAGTTCATTAAATTGCCTTGGGCCTCAACCTTAAGTGTTAGAGAGAGAACTAGAGAGAAAGAAAGAGGAGAGAGAAGATTGTAGAAGAGAGAGAAAGACTACAGGAAGAGAGAGAAAGAGAGTGACGAGGAGAGAGAAAAACTAGAATTGGAGAGAGAAAGATAGGAAAGAGAAAGAAGCCATAGAAGTCGTGAGCAAGATGGGAGAGAAGGACAGTAATTGTATTAATGTGTCAAAAGATATGAAAAATTACATGTCCTCTCCTTTTATACCAATGTTAGTGTGACATGGCATAACATCAATATTATTTTTACACTAAATCCTTATTCCCAGCTTCTTACAATCCATCCCTTCCCAAAAGTTTTTGCCCTCAAAAACAAACTGAAAGACTAGAAAAGGATGGATAGAACAGAGTATTACTCTGTTTTTACAACTTTACAAATGGAAAAATGAATGAAAAATGACCAACATATGGACTAAAATTGAAGAACAAGAGTAGGCCTCAGCTATATACATGATCTGGAATACTTCAAAAGTATATTGAGCCGTAAAATCTTCAACAGATAATGTCAAAATGAAGTAGACAGCTTGCTCTGTAAATAGACCCTACTGGACCAAATCTGCCATAACTTCTAGTAGAAGTGTCCAAATGAGGCGTGCCATATATCAAAACATAGCTCTTGAAGAGTACTTTAAGCCCACGTAGATAGCTTAATTCTAAAAATTAGGCACAATAAAAACTGTTCTAAAAAAATGTGATGTCCTGATCCTGTCTACACCAAAACTAGCTCCATAATCAATAGGCTTTAGCCACTAATGTATCCCTTAAGAAAGGAAACTCATCCAATATAGAATTAGGCCTCCAAGAAGCTTCCTCAGGTGGTAGACCTCTCCATTTGATCAAATATTCCATGATAGAACGAGATCAAAGCTTCTTCTCACGTTGATCTATAACAGCCTTTGGGATGTGCTGAATAAGACCTTCTTCATCAATAGGTGGCAGCTCATCAATTATATCTACTGGATCACCATAAAAAGGCTTGAGCTGACTAACATGAAAGACATTGTGAATCTTTATGGAATAAGGAAGGGTCAAAACAGGGTGCAGGCCTGGACAGTTCAGACTCAGACATTGAGTTGCAGAATTTTCTATCCTAAATCTATTATAGCGTGCTATAGCTCGTCTCAAAGAGGCATTATTGGCTTTGATTTGAACTAAAAAGTTTTGAAATTGGAGCTCCCTAGCAAAAGTTATAGCCATTTTTCTAACAAAGGGTACTGCAGGACTACACTATTATGGCAGGGCATAAGGGTAAAAATAAGGTATAGGATGATTATGCTCAGAAAATCAGAGATTTCATGTTGGATAATGTACCTCAAGAGAGCCTTGAAGAGCCTCAACAACAAGGGGAAATCAATATACTCAATGATACCTTGTGCGTACATGAATAAAGGCATAGAGAACGTCATGAGGCCCTACTATCAAGAATGGAGCAAATGGTTTTGTCTACCGATCAAACGAAGTCTTCCATTGAGAAGTTAGTAGATTCAACGACTCAAACAAAGACTTCTATTGACAAGTTGGTGGAATCCAATGCTCAAATTATGGCTCGTTTCTCCCAATGGATGCAGATGCAAATGGGATCTAAAGAAGCCAAGGAGAAAGCCTATTCAAATAGTGAGCCTTCAATCCCACTTTAGTCATCTAACCAAAATGGTCATGGTCATGGAATTATTGGACGAAGAGGCATTCCAAATAGCCAATATGAAGTAGGTGAGACTTCACAAAGGCATGATGACTAGTTGGATAGTTTGAATGGAGTCAACTCTCAAGCTTTTGGGCTGAATACTCAACTTCCTAGGGTCCTCTACCAACGGGAAGATTGCATAGTGATTCTCAGTCACCTATTGGGAGATTTTCATCTCAATTTGAGGATTCAATGCATGGTACTCATGATCAGTCTATTTTGGGACATCAACCATTCCATGAAAGAGAGCTGAAGGACAATATTACTTTAGCCAAGTTTAATGGTTAGTCATCTTCACCATCTGATTTAGAGGAGTGGACCTGTAAGATGGAATCTTACTTTGACATATTCCCCAAAACTGATGACATGAATATTCATTTTGCTTCTTTGCATTTGGAGGGATTTGCCCATACTTGGTGGAGGTATATAAAAAGGGAAAACATACTTGTAGAGAATTGGGAAGCTTTCAAGGCACTTATGGTTGAAGTATTTGTCTCCCCTCTTGAAAAAGAGAAATTGGCACGGAGATGGTATGGTTTGGAACAAAGAGGCCTAAGTGTAAGAGAGTACACTAACCAATTTCTCAACCTAACTATGTATGTAGAAAGTATCAATGATGAGGCTAAGCTCCACAAGTACATGTATGGTTTAGAGCCATCTTTATCAGCCGATGTCATGGCACAAAACCCTACTTCTCTTTTTAAGGCTATTGAGATTGCAGAGCGCTATGGAAGGAAATATAGAAGAGAATCTTCATTTCAGCCTGGTTTTGGACAGCCAAGGACAGTTTTTAAATAGGAGCAAGTTGGTAACATTTAAGGCAGCAATCATGTGCCAAATGGGAGCTTAAGGTGCCAACTTATCCACCATTCAATGCTTCTAGACCTCAAAGTAATTTCAAGACAGCAAACAATCCTAAAGTTGACTTCAAACAAGGGGACAACAAGCCTAAATCCATTTCAGCCAACATGAATCCTAAGTCTATTCCTATGGATCTTTACAAGGAAAGAAAGGAGAAAGGCTTATGTTTTAAGTGTGGGAAAAAGCATACACCTGATCATGCCTCAAAGTATGTATATAAAAATGTCAAACCCAAGCTTTAGAATATGTTGGTCTTTAAGGATCTTGAAGATGAGATGGATGAAGCTAATGCAATTGCACTCAATGTTGAAAATGAAGATCTTGAGGAAGAAGTTGGGCAAGAGTATTTCTATGATCCAACTGACTCTTTTCCTTTTGATCCAGGTGGAAGTGTTCCTCTTGATCCAGGTGGGACTTGTCATGAGCCACTTGCTGTCACTAGTTATTCTATTTCCATGGATGCTTGGACAAGTTCTAAGAGCCCTAATACACTCCATATGAAGGGTAACATTCATGGAAAGGCTGTGTTCATTCTGATAGATAGTGGCAGTATCCATAGTTTTGTGAATAAGTCCATTATGGACAAGCTGAATTGTATTCCCACAAATTTACAGCAGCCCATTAGAGTTCAAGTGGCCAATGGTGAAGAAGAAATCAGCACATAGATATGCCCATAGGCTTCTTTACAGCTGGCTAAAAATTTTGAAGCAAAAGTAAACCTGATTACTTTGGAAACAGGGCCTATAGACATTGTACTCGATTGTGATTGGTTGATGACATTAGGCAGGATCACTATGGATTTCTCATAGTTGTATATGGAGTTTATTTTCAATGGACAGCTCATTCATTTACAGGGATTTCATAGTAGATTAGATTTTCAGCTTATTACCATTCAACAACTCAAAAGGGAGTACAAGAGGCGTTCACACATATTTGTTTTGCATTTGAATAAAGAGGTGCAAGATCAGCCCAATAATTCAGCAAACCATCCAGCCTTGACAGCTCTTCTTGAGGAGTATAGGGATTTGTTTGAGGTGCCTACTTCATTGCCTCCCAAGAGAGCAGTAGATCCCCCTATTGATTTGGAGCCCAACTCAAACACAATCAATAAGCCACCTTACATATTATCTAAGTGTGAATGAGAGGAAGTAGCCAAGCAAATCAAGAAACTTCTTGAGATGGGATTCATTGATCCAAGTTCTTCACCTTATGCATCTCCAGTTTTGTTAGTCAAAAAGAAAGATGGATCATTCAGAATGTGCATTGACTACAGGAATCTTAATAAGATATCAGTGAAGAACATGTATCTAAGATTGATGATTTGCTTGATGAGCTCAAGGGGGCTCAATTCTTTACGAAGATTGATTTGAGGTCAGGGTATCATCAGATTCGCATGCGAGAGGGTGATGAAGTCAAGACTACTTTTAGGACTGATCGAGGGCTCTATCATTTCTTAGTGATGCCATTTGGGCTTACAAATGCTCCAGCTACCTTCAAGAGCCTGATGAATAAGATTTTGCAGCCTTTCCTCTTTTAGTTTGTCTTGGTGTTCTTTGATGACATTCTTATCTACAGTAAGACTTTACAAGATCACTTAGCACATATGAGGAGGGTTTTTGATATATTGAGACATCACATGCTTTTTACTAAGGAGAAGAAATGTTCTTTCATGTAGACTGAAGTGGAATACTTGGGACATATTGTCAGTGAAAAAGGGATGTAGGCTGATCCCAAGAAGGTGCAATGTATAAAAGATTGGCCAACACCCACTACTACTACCTCTCTTAGAGGATTCCTTGGTCTATCTTCATTTTATCGCCGATTCATCAAGTATTATGCGGATATTGCAAATCCTTTGACTGATAGGTTGAAGAAGGAGGCTTTCTTTTGGGATGCTCTTGCAGATAGTAGCTTCAACTAGTTAAAAGGACTCCTTACCTTTGCTCCTATCTTAGTATGCCTGGACTTCTCCAAAGAATTTACCATACAATGTGATGCTAGTGGCCATGGCATTGGGGCTATTTTGTTACAGGAGCATGGGGTGATTGCCTTTGAGAGCCGTAAGCTTACAGATAAAGAAAGGGCCATGAATGTTTATGACCAAGAGATGTTGGCTATGTTGCATGCAATTAAGAAATGGCACCATTACTTTTATGGCAGCAGATTCAGAGTCCAGAGTGATCACAGGGTTCTTAAGTATTTCCTTACTCAGTCCAATCTTACTCCTAAGTAGCGTCGATGGGTAGCTACACTATAGAATTATGATTTTGACATCACTCCTATGAGGGGCAAAGACAATATAGTGACTGATTCTCTTTCTGATATGTGGGCTTGCAAAGTTTAAGCTACGACTGAATTGCATAATGATTCGATTGAAGAACTACAAGATGCTTATCTTTTGGATGAAGAATTCAGCCATATTTTTCAGAAATTACAGCAAGGTCTTATGGAAGAAAACTCGCATTATCAGTTCAAAAAAGGCATTATTTAGTTGAAAGGCAAGATTGTCATTCATTCTACCTCTTCTTTTACACGGAAAATTATGGAGGAATTACATTCTTCGCCTTTAGCTCGACATCTAGGAGTTTTCAAGACCTATGAAAGGATCAGTAAAAGCTTCTATTTGAAAGGAATATAGAAAGATGTCAATGACTTTGTCATGAAGTGTATGCCTTGTCAGTAGAATAAGGACAACACCCATAAGCTAGGAGATTTGTTACAGCCATTACCTATTTCTACATGTAAATGGACTCACATTACTATGGATTTCATTACTGGCTTTCCTACTACAAAGAAGGGATGGAATAGTATATATGTGGTGGTAGATAGACTCACCAAGGTAGCCCATTTTATTCCAATCAAGATCCAATTTACTGCCTCTCAAGTGGCCAGTCAGTTTATGGAGCAGATTTTTAGACTACATGGATTACCGCAGGTGATTGTTCATGATAGAGACTCAAAGTTTATGAGTAACTTTTGGCAGGCGGTATTTATATCTATGGGCACTAAATTGGCTCCATCTACGGTCTATCATCCACAAACTAATGGACAAATAGAAAGAGTTAATAAATGGTTGGAGACTTATCTTTGCCATTTTTGCTATGATGTCCAAACTTCATGGGATTCTTGGTTACACTTGGTTGAGTTTGCTTACAACAACTCTACCTACGCTAGTATTGGACTTTTGCCCTTTGAGGCTCTATGTGGCTACAAGGTGCCCTTACCCACAGTCATCTTTAATGAAAGGATCAACCCTCATGGAAAGGAAGAGTTGGAAAGAATGCAAACCCCTCTTCAGCAATGTAAGATGAATCTTAGGAAAGCTCAAGACCAAATGAAGATGTATGCTAATGAAAAGAGGTGACCTTTAGAGTTCCAAGAAGGAGAGCTGGTCTTACTAAAGGTGCCCAAGTCTAGGTACTCTACATTAAAATGGCTACCCTGTAGTACCTGCCCCTGTACTTCAGTAATGAAGGGTGTACCTGTAACAACCTGTAAATGCCCTATAAAATCCCTATTTTACCCTATTTTGATCATGAAGATACTTGAGCCTTTGGAAACTCTTCAATCTTCAATTCTCCACTCTCTATACCTGTGTGAGGGATAAAGTGGTATGATAGGCTCCCTATATGAGCTCCGAATCACCGGGAGGTGGGCAAAGTTCCCCCGGGCCGGTTGGTTGCACCCCTTCGGGATCTTTAATAGTGAGGGAGGGTCACCTCTCTTTTGTCCCACTATCTCCCTCGACATCCACCTTTTTTCTCGGTGGGTATATCAACATGGTAATGGCATTCTATTCTAATTAACCAGTATGAAATGCATTGCTAAAATATTCATTCAACCCTTTTCATGAGATGCAATTGAATGAAATCTGGAAAATTTGGATAAGGAAAGGGTCTTACCAATACAATTCAGTGACTCACGGATTGCTTTAGTACTTACCCTTTTACAATATTTTAGCTTGGGCAAAAGAATTCAATCAAAACAAGTCAAGGTTATGCATCAAACTTGGCAAATGATATCTATGATGAGGTTATGATTGAATCAATACTGAAATTCGATGGAATAGACTGAGATTAATGGAAAATAATACTAATCTCTGATTTATTGATTTATTCAGAGAATTAATTGATTAATAATCTCTCATCAACAAGTGGAAAAGCATTAGCAAGTGGATTATTGAGAGATTTCCATATTAAACGAGAGAAATACCTTGATTAAGCTTGAAGAAGATGATAAATGTCAGCACCAATCCCATTGATGGAAGAATTCTTCAAAATCCACCATGAAGTTTGAAATTTCCACTACATCAATCCATATGAGCTCCAATATGCTCAAATCCATGAAGAATCAATGCTCCGGACTTGCTTGAACACTTGAATACTAAAGATTCAAGCCTCTTGAAGAAAAGCCCCCAAATAAACCTTCAATATGAGCCCCAATGTCCTCTACGGGATGAAATCTTTGCAATTTGTTGAAGAATCCTTACACTGAGATGATGCCACGGGCTGAATTGATGAAGAATCCTCAAGAAATTGTTGAAGAATGAGAGCTTGGGGTGAAGCTTTCATGGCTGCCCATGGACTGTTCATGTAGGGTTTCAAGAGAGAGAGAGGATGAAGAATATAGCCCCATTTTGGAGCCTACACATCAGAGAGTTGAAGTAATGAATGCCAAAGACCATTGAGAAGCATCAGTACTGGAGATTGGCTGAAGATTAGTGAGAAACATGCTAAAAAAAAACCAGTGCAAATTTCAGGCTACTGTCCTGCACACGTGGCTGATCCTCTAGTCAAGAAAATGGTATACAACCTGTAGCATTTGATGCCTAGAAGGCCATTATGCAAGCCATTGTTGAAGGAGAGAAAGGATCAGTGAATAAGGAGAAGATCTTAGTTGAAGAACTCCATGGAAGCTTGGCCAAAGCTTGGAAAAAGAGGAAAGGAAGACCTCTTTTGAAAAGTAACCACAGTTTAACCCCAAACTAAGCCCGATTAACTCTCCTTTACCCTAGTTACCTCCAGATTTGCATGAAATTTGATGACAACCTGCTTCTTTAACCATCCTTTGCTATATCTGACATTGGAGATCTCCAGATGTAGCCTCTTACTAACTGTAGATGGTCTACAACACTCCGCTAGTCACTGTCTTGTCCAATACTTGTCTGAAATTGATTTTGATGGAGGAAAATAGGACTAAAAATAGAATGAAAAATGGATCAAAGACCAATGCTCTGATACCACTTGTCAAAGAGAGAGAACTAGAGAGAGAGAGAGAGAGAGAGAGAGAGAGAGAGAGAGAGAGAGAGAGAGAGAGAGAGAGAGAGAGAGAGAGAGAAAGAGAGAGAAGATTGCACAAGATAGAGAAAGACTGCAGGAAGAGAGAGAAAGACAGTGACGAGGAGAGAGAAAGACTAGAATCGGAGAGAGAAAGATGTGAAAGAGAAAGAAGCCATAGAAGTTGTGAGCAAGATGGGAGAGAAGGATAGTAATTGCATTAATGTGTTAAAAGATATGAAAAATTACATGTCCTCTCCTTTTATACCAATGTCAGTGTGACATGGCATAACATCAATATTATTTTTACACTAATCCTTATTCCCAACTTCTTACATTAAGATTGACTTTCACACAAAAGCTTGTGTCTTTTTAGACCTTAGAAAGAGAAAATCACTTCTCTCCTCACTTAGACCTTGACTTGTAAGGGAGAGAATGACCCCAAATGAATGCAATGCTCATTACACACAAGTAAATGTTCCCAGGTGTCCCTGGATGCACACATAAATATATATACACAATGCTAATGCACTTCCTCTTCTTAGAACTTAATCCAACTTCATTTATGTGTAACTCCTTGGTTCTTGTGTACACTCTTACACTTGGCAGACACTTCTTTTCCCCTTCATAACTTGTACTGCCTGTACCAGATATCCCCGTCACGGTGTTTTGATCACCCCATTAAGTGATGCACTAGGAATATTGGTCTCTAAATGGTCTCATGGCCATGCTAGATCATCGTCAAAACTTAAAGAAAAGTGAGTCATTAATTTATTGACATGAATTTATTAAATAGAGAATGCGTAATAAGCAATCAATTTAGTGACATCCGTCTGGCTTCTAAACAATTGACCTCAACTGTAGAGGGGATACATAGTCCTTAAGAAGATCTGGAAAGTCTTGTAGTTCTCTCTCAGTCATAAACTAAGCGTCCAATGGGGGATAATTCTTAAACTTAACCAGATACTTTCATAATACCTTATCTGACCTTAGAGTATTGTCCGGATGGTGTAAAATTCTTTTAGGCATAAGGAACTCTTCTTTTTCTTCTATGTTAGGTAAATCTTCCTTGATTGGTTCCATTGGAGGTTCTCCAATATAGGGACATAACAACTTATATGGAAAGCCTTATGAATGTTCCAATGACTTGGTAGATCCAAACAAAAAGTCACATCGTTTATCTTATCTGTGATCTTGAAAGAGCCATAATAGCGATTAGAAAGCTTAACCACTTTACCCTTTTGACCTTTCTGCTTCTTTAAGTGAGCCTTCTCAAACTTAAGAAGAACATGTTGTCCCAAATTGAGATCTAGCTTACGACTATGCTTATCAGCTTCGCGTTTCTACTTCTCTTATGTTCTTTGGATAGCAACTTTTACTTGAGTGAAAGTTGTATCAATGTCTCTAACAAACTCATCTGCTGTGCAAAGATCTTATCCTTTGTAAGAAGGATAGGTGGTAAATGAGGCTTACCATAGATGATCTCAAAGGGTGCCTTACCAGTACTAGAGTGCACTGTATTATTGTATGCAAACTCTACTAAAGGCAAATACTTTTCCCATTCTCTTTGATTATCAGAGACATAGGACTTCAAAAGGTCCAGAACAGTAGAATTAGCACTTTCATTCTGCCCATCCGTTCGAGGATGAAAACTTTAACTTTGTCCCGAGGTTCTTGAAGAGAGGTTGCTAAAAGAGGCTGGTCATGTGGGGATCTCAATCACTTATAATGGACTTAGGCATGCCATAATGTTTGAAAATATGAGCAATGAATAGCTTAGCCATATGATTGGCTTTGATCGTCTTTCGCACAGGTTTAAAGTGAGATTGCTTTTTACTGAATATATCAATGATAGTCCAAATTGCATCGTTGCTTGCTTGTGTGCGAGGAAGCTCCATGATAAAGTCCATGTCTATACTTTCCCAAGGCTCATTGGGAATAGGTAATGGCTTCAATAGACCAGGTGGTTTATGCATGTCATACTTTACTTTTTGGCATATCTTGCACTCACAGACATATCTTTCAATGTTAGCTCTAAGAGTGGGCCAAAAGAAATATCTTTTCAATGCTTGAGTAGTGGGTAGAATACCCCTATGTCCAGCATATGGAGATGCATGTGCTTCATCCATTACCTTGTGTCGCAATGGTAATACTATACAAATTGCTTGATGATGATACAAATAACCATCTCGAATTGAGTAAGGTGTAATTGACTGACCTTAAGTTGATCCCATATGGTTGAGAAGTCGGAATCAGTTGTATACATTCTGGGTAAATCCATGAACTCGTTATGGTAAACAATTGCGATTGCATTCACTGGAGGTTGCCATGATAGAGCATTTGCTACCACATTCTTAGTTCAAGATGTATGAGGGATTTGAAAATGAAACATAGATAAGAAATTTGCCCAACACATCTGTTTCTCTGAGAGCTTCTTCTGAGTGAGGAAGTATCTTAGACTTTGGTGATCTGTTTTAATAACAAAATCTGCACCAACTAAGTAGTGTTTCCATACTTGAAGAGCATGTACCACTGCCATAAGCTCTTTCTCATATACTGGAGCA
Organism: Lygodium microphyllum; assembly: GCF_053477565.2. NCBI lineage: Eukaryota > Viridiplantae > Streptophyta > Polypodiopsida > Schizaeales > Lygodiaceae > Lygodium > Lygodium microphyllum. Next base: position 59,460,765 of record NC_141143.1, read on the forward strand.
TGTAGCTCATGATCCTTGAGGCATCGGCTCTCAAATGCTATTGCATGATGCTCTTGGTTAAGCACAGCTCCAATGCAATCCCTAGAAGCATCACAGTGAACACTCAAAAGATTTTTGAAGATCCGGAACTATGAGAACTGGTTCTTGAGTCACAAGAAACTTATTTCTTTCAAAGGCTTGTAGTTGCCTTGATCCCCAGCGAAAAGGCATTCGCTTCTTGGTAAGGTCATGTAGAGGAGATGCAACATACGCAAAATCTAGTATGAACCTCCTGTAGTTTGAACATAGGCCCAAGAAACTTCTAACTTCATGTACAGAAGTAGATGTAGGCCATTCAATAATGGCTCGAATCTTCTCAAGATCCATTCTCACCAAATGAATTTTCGAAAGGAAGGATTCACTCCTTTTTGCATTGACTTGTAGTCTATGCTTGCGAAGCTCTTGAAAAACAGTAGAGAGATATTTTCTATGCTCTTCTTCAGACCATGAAAATATTAGAATGTCATCAAAGAAGACACCTGTGAAATTTGAGTGAGGTCTGAAAATTCTCTCCATCATTCGGTTGAATGTGGCGGGTGCATTAGTCAAACCAAATGGCATGACTAGAAACTCATATAGTCCAAATGTTGTACGAAAAGCTGTCTTATGAACATCTTCAGGTGCTATTTGTATCTGGTGATAGTGGCTCTTGAGATCAATGTGACTAAAGATACTAGCCCCTTGCAACTTATCCAAGATATCATCTATCCTTGGGATAGGAAAACGATTCTTGATTATGATCTTGTTCAAAGATATGTAGTCTATGCATATACGAAAATAACCATCTTTCTTTTGAACAAGTAAGACTGTAGAGGAGTATGGAGAAGAGCTAGGTCGAACTAACCCTTTTTCCAACAATTCACTTACTTGTTTTAGGATCTTCTCTTGTCGACTTGCACTTACTCGGTAAGGCGGTTGGTTAGTTGGTGAACTCCCTGGGATAAGAACAATTGTGTGATCTTCCGGGTGCTTAGGAGGTAACTCTCATGGGAGTGAATCACTAAAACAATCTTCATATTGTTTAACAAAATTATATCTGGCTTGATCAATTAAAGAGAGGGGTTCTTTTAAAGTCTGAAACTTAGAAGCATTAGTTGGTATTGTGTGTTCATTAGAGGCATCAAGTGCCCTTGAATCATTAGCTTCTTTTAACTCTCTCACAAAAATCATGTACGCGAAAATAACTTTCTTCATTTCTTTAGAAATGCTAACGTGACGAACCGTTGGCACAGGCCAATCTCCAACATCAGCAATGCATACTATGTTCCAACCCTTGAATTGAAATGCAAGGGTCTTTTTAACAAATAGGGAAGAGGTCTAATCTTGTAATGCCAAGGCATGCCTAAGATAACATCACAGTTACCAATGGGTGCAAGTAGGAAAGATTCTTGGTCGCAACAATCTCCAATTCTAAGATTCAACTTCCCTTGGATAGGAGTAGAATTGGTTGTAAGTACTTCAAATGCCAAACCTAATCCAATTGGTTTTCCCAATCGATTCGGTGAAATTTGTAGCCTTTCAATAGTATCCATTGACACAAAATTATTTGTGGAACTTGGATCAAAGAGTATCAAAACTTGTTGATTGTTGAGGGTCCCCCAACCCTTTAAGAGTTGTCTTTTCTTCTCATTTGAATGAGTGTTAGCTTGCACATCTGGAATAGAATTTGAGGATGGTGGAGGAGGATCTTTAACCACATTTGCTTCCTTCCTTTTGTGAGGACAATTAGGCTTCATATGCCCTAACTCACCGCAAAGAAAGCACCTTCCTTCCTCTTTGTACTTTTATATCTCAGAGGAGGGTGAGAGATACTTGCGCTTCTTCTTGTTACCCTTTGGCTTTGAATATTGGTCATGGGTAAAGGTAGGTCTTCTTCAATTAGTCTAGTCTCTTGGTTGATCATAGAGCTACTCTTGTCTAGCTCTATAAGAACTCATCTCCAACTTTCGAGATGTACCAGGTGTATGCAAACTTTCAGCTATGATGGCAGACTCCATCATGCGAGATAAGGTTTCATGTGGATACACCTTCATGGTTCTGTGTAAATGAGGGAGTAGGCTAGCTTCAAACTTCCTTTTCTTCTCTTCATCATTGATCTCCATGAAATGAGTAACCTTGAGAAGAGTAGACCAAAACTTGTCCACATAACTAGTGATCTTCTCGTGCTCTTTCTAGCCTAGCCAATCCCACTCCTTCTTAACATCATTCTCAAAATCAGGAGGCAAGAACCGAGCATAAAAATTCTTCTTGAAATTTTTCCAAGTCGTGGGTTTCTTTCCCTCCAAAATGAGAGTTGACCATCAATTGCTAGCGGTGTCTTTCAAGTGCATGCCTACATGCCTTAGCTTGGACTTTTCTGAGAAATTACCATAAGAAAAAGCAACTTCAAATTGCCTGACAAAGGCTAACACCTTAGCAAGATCTCTCTTACTAGAGTAAGAGTCAAACTTTATATCCTTATCCCCAGACTTGAAAGTCTTAGTCTTCTTAAGCTTGCTCCTCTTATGGTCCCTCTTTGTTCATTTGTAGATTGTATGAGACTTAGAACCAAGAGAGTAGGAACTAGAAGTTGATGAGGAGGAGGAGGAACTTGAGTAATCAGGGGAGTAGCTGGTTTTGCTGAGGGAGATGACTCCATCCTTATCCGCCTCACTCGAGGTAAGGTCTTTTTACTCTTCTTGACCCGAGAGTCGTTCTTCCTTTTAGGAAGCTTCTCAACAATTGGATGCTTTGCACCTTCACCATCAATTGGTGCAATGGTGTTTCTTCCAGTATCACTATATTTTGGAGGATTCGGTCCTTCATAAGTAGCTTCTTCCCTTGCCCTTAAGCTGTCAATCAATTGACGTACTTTGGGAGTTTCCAACAAGCTACGATACTCTGTCAATTGAGCCTATAATTGCTCACTTGTAGGCACTTCATCAATTGCCATCTTTACCTTCTTCTTGCAAGGATCGCCTTTACTTTGAGAAAAGCAAAGAGACATGCTCTGATACCACTGTTATAAGATCCGAGATACACACTCGACTTTCTTATATACTTAAAATATATATGGCGAATATTATGCTGGCACAGAGGGAGAATATGTGAGAGACAAGAAAGATGTAGAGAGAGAGAGAGAGAGAGAGAGAGAGAGAGAGAGAGAGAGAGAGAGAGAGAGAGAGAGAGAGAGAGAGAGAGAGAGAGAGAGAGAGAGAGAGAGAGGTAGAGAAATGGGCAACACACTAGGGTCTGGTGGAAGATGGGCCAGTCCCTCCCCTTGTGGAGTTATATTATTGACAAGGAGCAAACTCCTCCATTATACATAAGCCAGTTCTTACTTGTAGATCTTGGAAACAAGATCACGGTTCCTTGCATGGTATACAACTGGCTAACACTTGCACAACTTGGAAGTTGGCTCCTTTTGATCCTTCTTGAGACTCCTTCTCTCCTACACAATATGTGTAGGGCTCTCCTCTTGGGCGCTTGATTTTAGCAGAGCTTCTGCAACACTTGCACCTTCTCTTCTCCTCTTGGAACTTGATTTCAGTAGAGCTTCCGCAGCACTTGTACCTTCTCTTCTCCTCTTGGATGCATGCAAAGTGATGCTTTCTTTACCTCTCTCACACCCAAGGAGAGCCTCCTCTTTTATAGGCTTTCAAGTGCTTCTCTTCTTGGAGAGAGACTTGAGTTGATCTTCATGCAAGATGTGGTTGTTTCAGGACCTACTTTGGAGTACTAATTTCGAGATATCTCTATGTGCATTGTTCGGATGAAAAAACGTCCAACACAAAAGTTGTAGATCTCGCTGTTTCCGATAACCCTCGCAACCTATCTTTAGAGATCATATTTCTATTGTGAGATATTTTAAAAATGGATTCACCATGTCTTTTTTAAAAAGAACAGCTTCTCAAACTATACTCTTAACTTGTGGTCCATGCGATCACCTTAAGGAGAGTTCATTAAATTGCCTTGGGCCTCAACCTCAAGATTGACTTCCACACAAAAGCTTGTGTCTTTTTAGACTTTAGAAAGAGAAAATCACTTCTCTCCTCACTTTTAGAGGATCACGTCTCTTGTCTTTCTTAGTGAGAGAATTACGTCTCTTGTCTTTCTTAAAGAAAGAAAAGACCTTAAACCTTGACTTGTAAGGGAGAGAATGACCCCAAATGAATGCAATGCTCATTACACACAAGTAAACGTTCCCAGGCGTCCCCGAATGCACACATAAATACATATACACAATGTTAATGCATTTCCTCTTCTTAGAACTTAATCCATCTTCATTTATATGTAACTCCTTGATTCTTGTGTACACTCTTACACTTGGCAGACACTTCTTTCCCCCTTCATAACTTGTACTGCATGTACCAGATATCCCCGTCACAGTGCTTTGATCACCCCATTAAGTGATGAACTAGGAATATTGGTCTCTAAATGGTCTCATGGCCATGCTAGATCATCATCAACACTTAAATAAAAGCGAGTCATTAATTTATTGACATGAATTTATTAAATAGAGAATGCGTAATAAGCAATCAATTTAGTGACACTTCTATAGTCTTTTCTCTCCTCTTTCTCTCTCTCCAGTCTGCTTCTTGACAAGTGGTATTAGAGCTTTGGTCTTTGATCCATTTTTCCTTCTATTTCAATCCAAATTTTCTCCATCAAAATCAATGATAAGTACTTGATAAAGACAATGACTAGCAGAGGGTTGCAGACCATCTATAGTTAGCAGGAGACTACATATGGAGATCTTCAAGGTCAGATATGGCTATGGGAGGCTAAAGTAGTAGGTCGCTATCAAATTTTCATGCAATGTGGAGGTAACTAGGTTAAATAGGAGTTAATTGGGCTTAGCTGAGAGTTAAATGAAGTTACTTTTCAAAAGGAGCTTCTCTTTCACTCTCTTCCAAGCTTTTGCCTAAAGCTTCAATGGTGGCTACCAAGAAATCTTCCAAGTACCTTCTCTACTGACTATTTCTTTGAGCTAAACCATGGGGCAATGATTCTTAAAGTCTTGCACTCCAAATTGAGTACCATAGTCAGGCATTTTATGCAGTGAAGGGAGTAGCAAATTGCCTGAAAAATGCCCGCAAAATGCGCTAAATTCCTTGCTCTAATCCTCTCCTTCATTTGCTATATATCCCCTACAGTTTGGTTACATACTTTAAAGCATTCAATAAGGCATATCTTTAGCAACTTTCAGGAAGAAAGAAACTCTGATCTTCATCTTCTTTGCCAAAAACCCTAAAACACAACATGACAGTCATAGCCACGGACATGGAAGCTCAAATTTCTTCAATCTTTGGATCTTTTCGACCTCCAAGGCTTCCCTAGTACCATTTAAAAGATGAATGGACCCCAAGATTGAAGAGATTGCAAGGATTTCAGCTCATAGAGGATCTTGGAGCCCATATTGAAGGTTTATTTTGGGGCTTTCATTCAAGAGGCTTGAATCTCTAGTATTTAAGTGTTCAAGCAAGCTAAGGGCATTCATTCTTCACGAATTTGATCCTATTGGAGCTTATATGGACCGATTTTATGGATATTTTAAGCTTTATGGTGGATTATGGAGAATTCTTCCATTATTTGGATTGGAGCTGAGATCTACCATCTTCTTCAAGCTTAATCAATGTATCTTTCTTTCTTAATCTGTGAAATCTCTTAATAATCCACTTGCTTATGCTTTTCCACTTGTTGATGAGAGATTATTGATCAATTAATCCTCTAAATTGATCAATAGATTAGAGATTAGTGCTTTTCCTATTAATTAGATTCCATTTCATTGAATTTCAATTTTGATTCAATCATATTTCATCATAGATATCATTTACCAAGTTTGATGCATAACCTTGATTTGACTGGCTGAAATTCATTTACCCAAGTTGAAATATTGTAAAAGGGTAAGTATTAGCAATCAGTGAGTCACTGAATTGCATTGGTAAGACTCTCTTCCTATATGATCTTTCAAAATCTCCATCCAATTGCATTTCATGAAAGGGGCTGAATGAATATTTCAGAAATGCATTTCATGCTGATTGATTAGAATAGAATGCTACTGCCATGTTGATATACCCATCGAGGAAAAAGGTGGATGCTGGGGGAGATAGTGGGACAAAAGAGAGTGACCCTCCCTCACTATTGAAGATCCAGAAGGGGTGCAACCAACTGACCTGGGGGAAACTTTGACCACCTCCCGATGATTCGAAGTCCGTGTAGGGAGCTTGTCCTGTCGTTTTATCCCTCACACAAGTACAACGAGTGGAGAATTGAATATTGAAGTGTTTTCAAAGACTCAAGTACCTTCAGGAACAAAATAGGGTAAAACAGGGACTTTACATGACACTACAGGGTATTTACAAGTCCTTACAGGTATAAACTTCACTATCAAGGTATAGTTGCAAGTACTACAGGGTGCTCACAGGTTCTACTCAGCCTTCTACAGAGTTTGGTAGCCATTTGGGATTACTATTTTACCTTACAGGGTGGAAACATGGCATTCACTAGTTAAAACAGGGTGTAGGCCTGGATAGTTTAGACTCAAAGATTGAATTGCAGAATTTTCTGCCCTAAGTATGTTATAGCATGCTATAGTTCATCTTAAAGAGGACATCCTTGGCTTTGAGTTGAATAAAAAAGTTTTAGAATCGGAGTTTCCTAGCCCAAGTTATAACAGTTTTTCTAACAGGGGGTATTGCAGGATTGCACTATTATGGTAGGGTATAAAGGCAAAAATAAGGTCCAAGATAATTATGCTTAGCAAATCACAGATTCTATGCTAGATAATATACCCCAAAAGAGCCCTGAAGAGCCTCAACAACGTGGAGAAATCAGTGCACTTAATAATACCTTGTGTACACATGAACTAAGGCATCATCAATGTCATGAGGACCTATTATCAAGAATGGAGCGGATGGTTTTATCTACTAATCAAACGAAGTCTTCTATTGAGAAATTAGTGGATTCAATTACTCAAACAAAGACTTCTATTGACAAATTAGTAGAGTCTAATGCTCAAATAATGGCTCAATTCTCCTAATGGATGCAAATGCAAATGGGATCTAAAGAAGCAAAGGAGAAAGCTTATTCAAACAGTGAGCCCTTAGTCCCACTTTAGCCACCTAACCAAAATGGTCAAGGTCATGGAATTATTGGACAAAGGGGTATCCCAAATAGCCAATATGAAGTAGGTGAGACTTCACAAAGGCATGATGACTATTTGGGCAGCTTGAATGGTGCCAACTCCCAAGCTTTTGGGCTAAATACCCAACTCTCTAGAGGTCCTTTACCGACGAGAAGGTTTCAAGTGGTTCTCAGCCACACCTATTGGGAGATTTTCATCTCATTTTGGGGATTCAATGCCTGCTAGTACTGATGACCGGTCTATTTCGGGACAACAACCCTTCCATGAAAGAGAGTTGAAAGATAAGATCATTTTGGCCAAGTTCAATGGTTAGCCATCTTCAACACCTGATTTAGAGGAGTGGATCTTTGAATTGGAATCTTACTTTGACATATTTCCTAAAATTGATGATATGAAGATTCATTTTGGTTCCTTGCATTTGGAGGGATTTGCACATACTTGGTGGAGGTATATTAAAAAGGAAAACATACTTGTAGAGAATTGGGAAGCTTTCAAGTCACTTATGGGTGAAGTCTTTGTCTCCCCTCTTGAAAAAGAGAAATTGGCATGGAGATGGTATGGTTTAGAGCAAAGAGGCATGAGTGTAAGAGAGTACACTAACCAATTTCTCAATCTAACCATGTATGTAGAGAGCATCAATGATGATGCTAAGCTCCATAAGTACATGCATGGCTTAGAGCCATCCATATCAGCTAATGTCATGGCACAAAACCCTACTTGTATTTTTAAAGCTATTGAGCTTGCGAAGTGCTATGGAAAGTTATATAGAAGAGAATCTTCATTTCAGCCTGGTTGTGGACATGCAAGGACTGTTTTAAAACATGGACAAGTTGGTAACATTTATGGTAGCAATCATGCATCAAGTGGAGGCTTAAGAGTGCCAACTTATCCACAATTCAATGCTTCAAGACCTCAAAGTAATTTTAGGATAGTAAGCAGTCCTAGAGTTGACTTCAAACAAGCGGACAACAAGCCCAAATACATTTCAGCCAACATGAATCCTAAGTCTATCCCTATGGACCTCTACAAAGAAAGAAAGGAAAAAGACTTATGTTTCAAGTGTGGAAAAAAGTATACACCTGATCATGCCACAAAGTGTGTATACAAAAATGCCAAAGCCAAACTTCAGAGTATGTTAGTCTTTGAGGATCCTGAAGATGAGATTGATGAAGCTAATGTAATTGCACCTAATGCTAAAAATGATGATATTGAGGAAGAAGTTGGGCAAGAGTATTTTTATGATCCAGTCGACTATTTTCCTTTTGATCCAGGTGGGACTTATCATGAGCCACTTGCTGCCACTAATTGTTCCATTTCCATGGATGCTTAAACAGGTTCTAAGAGCACTAATACACTCTGTATAAGGGGTAACATTCATGGAAAGGCTGTGTTCATTTTGATAGATAGTGGTAGTACACATAGTTTTGTGAATAAGTCCATTAGGACAAGCTGAATTGTCTTCCCACTAATTTACAACATCCCAAAATAGTTCAAGTGGTCAATGGTGAAGAAGAAATCATTACACAAATATGCCCACAGGTCTCTTTACAGCTGGCTAAAATTTTTGAAGCAAAAGTAAACATGATTACCTTGGAAATGGGGCCTATAGATATTATACTCGATTGTGATTGGTTGATGATATTAGGCAAAATCACTATGGATTTCTCATAGCTATATATGGAGTCTATCTTCGATGGACAACTCATCCATTTACAGGGAATTTCTAGTAGATCAGATTTTTAGCTTATCACCATTCAACAACTCAAAAGTGAGTAAAGAGGCATTCACATATATTTGTTTTGCATTGGAATAAAGAGATGGAAGATCAGCCCATTAATTCAGTAAGTCATCCAGCCTTGACAGCTCTTCTTGTTGAGGAGTATAGGGATTTGTTTGAGGTGCCTACTTCATTACCTCTCAAGAGAGCAATCGCCCTATTGATTTGGAGCCCAACTCAAAGCCAATCAATAAGCCACCTTACAGATTGTCTAAGTGTGAGCGAGAGGAAGTAGCCAAGCAAATCAGGGAACTCCTTGAGATGGGATTCATCGAACCAAGTTCTTCACCTTATGCATCTCGAGTTTTGTTAGTTAAAAAGAAAGATGGATCTTTCAAGATATGCATTGACTACATGGATCTTAATAAGATCACAGTGAAGAACATGTATCCAATACCTAGGATTGATGATTTTCTTGATGAGCTCAAGGGGGCTCGATTCTTCACAAAGATTGATTTGAGGTCAGGGTATCATCATATCCAAATGTGAGAGAGTGATGAAATCAAGATTGCTTTTAGGACTAATCGAGAGCTCTATCATTTCTTAGTGATGCCATTTGGCCTTACAAATAGTCTAGCTACCTTCTAGAGCCTAATGAATAAGATTTTGCAACCTTTTCTCTTTTAGTTTGTCTTAGTCTTCTTTGATGACATTCTGATTTACAATAAGACCCTTCAAGATCACTTATCACACATGAGGAAGGTTTTTGATGTATTGAGACATCACAAGATTTTTGCTAAAGAGAAGAAATGCTCTTTCATGTAGACTAAAGTAGAATACTTGGGACATTTTGTCAGTGAAAAAGAGATACAGATTAACCCCAGGAAGGTGCAATGTATAAAAGATTGGCCAACACCTACTACTACTACTTCCCTTAGAGGATTTCTTGGTCTATCTTCATTCTATTGTCGATTCATCAAGCATTATGCAGCTATTGTAGCACCTTGGACTGACAGGTTAAAGAAGGAAGAACTTTTGGGATGCTCTTGCAGATAGTAGCTTCAACAAGTTAAAGAAACTCCTTACTTCTGCTCCTATTCTAGTATACCTAGATTTCTTGAAAGAATTACCATATAGTGTGATGCCAATGGTCGAGGCATTGGGCCTATTTTGTTATAGGAGCATGGAGTGATTGCCTTTGAAAGCCGTAAGGTTATAGATAAAGAAATGGGCATGAATGTTTATGACCAAGAGATGTTGACTATCTTGCATGCAATAAAGCAATGGCACCATTATTTGTATGGCAGCCGATTCAGGGTCTAGAGTGATCACAGGGTTCTTAAGTATTTCCTTACTCAGTCCAATCTTACTCTTAAGCAGCTTCGGTGGATAACTACCCTGCAGAATTATGATTTTGACATCACTCATATGAGGGGTTAAGACAATATAGTGGCCGATTCTCTTTCTCATATATGGGCTTGCAAAGTTTTAGCAATGACTAAGCTGCATAGTGATTGGATTGAAGAACTATAGGAGGCTTATCTTTTGGATGAAGAGCTCAGCCATATTTTTCAAAAATTACATCAAGGTCTCATGGAAGATAACTCGTATTATCAGCTTAAAAATGGCCTTATTTGGTTAAATGCCAAGATTGTTATTCCTTTTATCTCTTCTTTTACACGGAAAATTATGGAGGAATTACATTCTTCACCTTTAGCTAAGCACCTTGGAGTTTTCAAGACCTATGATAGGATCAACAAAAGTTTCTATTGGAAAGGGCTGTGGAAAGATGTCAAGGACTTTTTCATGAAGTGTATGACTTGTTAGCAGAATAAGGACATCACCCATAAGCCAGGTGATTTGTACAGCCATTACCCATTTCTACAGGTAAATGGACTCTCATTACCATGGATTTCATTACTAGCTTGCCTCCTACCAAAAAGGGATGGAATAGTATATATGTGGTGGTGGATAGACTCACCAAGAGGTAGCCCATTTCATTCCAACCAAGACCCAGTTTACTGCTTCTCAAGTGTCTAGTCAGTGCATGGAGCAGATTTTTAGACTAGAGGGATAACCGCAGGTGATTGTTCATGATAGAGACTCAAATTTCATGAGTAACTTTTGGCAGGCAATATTCACATCCATGGGCACTAAATTGGCTCCTACTACAGCATATCATCCACAAACTGATGGATAGATAGAAAGGGTAAATAAATGGTTGGAGACTTATCTTCACCATTTCTGCTATGATATCCAAAATTCATGGGATTCTTGGTTACACTTGACTGAGTTTTCCTACAATAACTCTACTCATGCTAGCATTGGAGTTTTGCCCTTTGAGACTATGTATGGCTATAAGGTGCCCTTACCCATAGTCATCTTTAATGAGAGAATCAACACTCATGGGAAAGAAGAGTTCGAAAGAATACAAACCCTTCTTCAGCAGTGTAAGATGAATCTTAGGAAATCTCAAGACCAAATGAAGATGTATGTTGATGAGAAGAGGCGGCCTTTAGAGTTCTAAGAAGGAGAATTGGTTTCAGACAAGGACATGACATCACACTATTTTAGAAAATATTTTAATGTGCCTAATTTTTAGAATTAAGCCACTTACATAGGGTCAAAGTACTCTTCAAGAGCTACGTTTTGACATGTGGCACGCCTCATTTGGACACTTCTACTAGAAGTTATGGCAGATTTGGTCCAATAGGGTCTGTTCACACAACAAGCTGTCTACTTCATTTTGAGTTTATCAGTCAAAGATTTTATGGCTCCATATATTTTTGAATCATTCTTGATCATGTATATAGCTGAGGCTCACTTTTATTTTTCCATCTTAGTTCATATGTAAGTCATTTTCCATTCATTATTCCATTTGTAAAGTTGTAAAAACAGAGTAGTACTATGTTCTATCCATCCTTTTCTAGTCTTTATAAGTTTGTTTTTGAGGTAAAAAACCTTTGGGATAGGATGGATTGTAAGAAGCCTTTGGGATATTGGATGGCACTCTTCAAGAGTTCAACTCTACACCATAGCTCAACTATCTCTCACCTAGTTTGCTCATACTCTAGCACAACTCAACTATCTCTCACGTATACTTTAGCTCCAAGCCAACAACTCTCTCTCTCTCTCTCTCTCTCTCCCATGAAAGCCAATAAAGAATGAATAATCAAAGATTTTTTAGGCTCATATATTTCTTACCTTCTTCTTGTAGTTTTCCATTGAAGGGAGAAGTAGATGGTTACAGAATGTTTAGTGCAAGCCCCAAGCCTTTCATATTTTGCCATTGTGCTCCCCTCCAAATTGATAAGATAATGTAGACAAATATTGGAGGAGAAGAAGCTCTCTCCTTATGGTCCCTTGCTCTCTCACTCTTGTCCACTCTCAAATAGATCTAGATACTTGAAGAAGTAGACAATGCATAAAAGAGAACAAGAAGAAGGGACGGAGATGAATGGAATGTAGAATAAAGCTTCATTCTCCAAGTCCCTCACACTTTCTTAACCTCTCTCTCTCTTTCACAAGCTATTGCAAAAGCAAGAGAAGGAGAAGAAAGCTTGAACTCACAAACTTGCAAACATAAGGATGAGATCTCTACTCACCTTTTCATATTAATACATTAGGGTAGCGGTTAGGGTTTCCCACTTAAAGTTGAGTATCCCATCCCTTTTTGTGGCTCTTGATTGGTCCCTCTCTTAGTTTATGCAACATAACTTAGCTTCATTGGAAAACATAGTCTAAATAAAAGAGAGTATAGGTTGCCCACAACCCTCACATCTATTGCAAGTTTTGTAGTTTAACTCCAATAGATATTACAATTTGCATGTATCATCTCTCACATAATTTGCTAAAAAATATGAGATCTTTTATATGTAAGTAATGGATAAAATAAATTACAATTGCACCTTATGGACATAATGCCTAAATTAACGGTGTCCAAATTAATATCATGTAGTTTGAATGAACTATCTCTTCCCAATAGTTTTTGGCACCTTGACTTTGCATCCTTTATTGTCTTCACTGCCTCTTAAGATTAATATTTACCTATACTAGATGAATGCTAGTCCGTTGGCCTTAAGATTCTTTTGCATCTCATCTAGCATGAACATATGCAATACAATCAAACACTTTCAAGTGTGACACATTGCACTTCTTGCTTATAAGCATTCTTTAGGAATCATTCCATGAATTGCAACTGTGGGAGTTCTATTCATAATATAAATATCAATATGAATAGCTTTAGACTAAAAATACTTTGGCAAATTCTTTTCAGCCCCATTGAGGCATATGCAACTTCTGCAAAATTCTTTTCACAACCCCTCACTTTGTTATGGGGTATACTTGCAAGTAAATTGTCTCTTTATTCCATGTTACCTTAAGAAGTCATTGAACTCATTAGAGAGCTATTATTCCCCTCCATCTAACCTCAAGCACTTCACTTTCAAGCTTGTTTTTGTTTCAATAGTAGCCTTCAAAGTTTTGAAGTGCTCAAACACATCACTCTTTTCCTTCATGAAATACACACAAAGTTCTTAAATAATTATTCATAAATGTGACAAAATATTTGCTACCACCAAGAGATATGTTATGTGTAGGCTCCTAAATATCTGTATGTATAACCTCAAGTATATTCATGCTCACATCTCTATTAGGCAAAAAAGATTGTCTAGCTTGCTTATCAAATTGCTATGCTTTACACACTTTATGAAATTCTGTAACTCTACAAGTAGGCAACCTTGTAACCAACCCTTTGGATTGCATTAATTTCAACCTTTGCACACTTGCATACACAATACATTTGTGCCATATTTTAATGTCTACAACTAATCCTTTGCATTTGGCATATATAGTAGTATTCATAGTAGGAACTCTAGCATCTAAAGTAAACATGTAGCCAATTCTACTTCCTTTTGCGACCAACCTATACTTATCATTAAAATCTTTCACAAAACAATCTTTTACATTAAATCAAACTTGTAGCCCTTGCTCAACCATCTAACCAAAAGACACTAAAATATTTATGATGGATGTCACATGTAATCCATTTGATAGACTCTTTGTTTGACCACCATGCAAGGACAAGGAAACTTTTCCAATATGTGAATTTGGACAGCAGATTTGCATATAACCTAGATTTTTTAAATTCTATATCTCTCCAAACCATTCAACATGGATGGCCATCTCATTAGATGTACCTAAATCAACATAGCACACATCATCACATGTCTCCTTGCTTGTAACAACATTCATTATATGTTACACAATCAAACATATGTTCATTTTTGTCTTCATTTAGTCATGAAGACAATGTATTTTTTCCTTACTACAATTTATCACTACGGATATCATTCTTCTTAGCACAACATTGGGCTGCAATATGACATGTTTTGCCACAATAATGACAAACAATACTACAATTGTTAGAACCTCTGTTCTACCATCCACTTCTTCCTCTAGAGCTCCCCTTGTCTCTAAAGTTTCCATGGCCTCTTAAAACTTGTATACCACCAAATTGATTTAACATGTTTTGGTGGCTATCACTAGTATGTTTCATACCATGACCTCTTGTGAAAAGGACCTGTCATGTCTCCTTCTTGAACTTGAGTAGAATGCTTGGACTTATTCACCACTCATTTTTGATGATTCACCTTGCATGTTGATCTCTTCAATGATCATGAGAGAGACAAACTGATCAAAATTTGGAAATGGCTTCCATACATACACAGAAGTAACAACTAATTTTCAAGCCTTTTAATTATTAAGGCCACCCAAAATAGATGATAACAAACCATCATCATCATCATCATATATTGCATCAATTGCTACCAAAAGCATCTGTAATGCTCCTCACCTTCAAAACATACTCATTCATAGACGTTTTCCCTTTCTTTAAAGTATTTAGAGTGCTTTCACTTTTTGGTTATTTGTGGTAGGAATTATTCATGTATTCAACAAGTTGAGTTGTTCTATCCCTTGATCACTCACTAATAAGAGCTTGATTTAAACAAGAAATCTTCGCTTTTCTTTTGTGGCTTTTTGAAGGGTTTTAGGGTTTCTACAGTAGAATGTTTCGAGACCAAAACACGACAAAAAACATTAGGAGACAATATGTTTATAATGGATTTAAAGGCAGTTTTTATTGTACATTTTAAAATAGAAGGTGTATTGATGTCTAGCCAGGTCCAAAGGAAGTTAGAAGGTTTACATGGAGTTCAAGACTAGAAAATGGGATAGCTCGGGACAACACTCACTCTTGACTCTAGAGAACACCCTTAGTAGAGTGAAAGCAATTGGTATATCTGCCCAAGAGAACTACCCAAATCTAACTCTATGGCTTGGCATCTTAACCATGTAGTAAAATACAAAATCTCTACCCCTCACATCTTAAGAAAAAATTAATTAACATAGAGACAAGGTGATAGAGACATTGGTATAAAGACGATCTGCATTGTAGCTTTCAAACACCTTGAATGCAATAGCAAAATCGACCCTCTTGGCCTAATGAGATAAAATAAGATAGTACAACCACAATGTCATTGCATTGAAACTCATGATTGGGTCCACATCTCTTTCTATGAATCCTTTGCAAGGTTTTGCACAAGGTTGGACTAATGTATCCTTTCATAATGACTTTTATCACATGGAACATGAGACTAGGTTACATTTTGTGTGTCCAATGGCTTGTTCAACCCATATATATTGAGCTTATTCTTTGAGCCACTACTTATATCATTGCTCTCTTTAGCTTAATTTTTAGGCCTCCATACATACTTAGGATTGCCTAGTAATCAATGTAGTTGCCCACTAGAATTGAGATCCTTGCCATAATGCATATGGACTCTTAAATCATGAATTGGATGTGCAAGACTCACTCCCTTTTGTTGGATATTTCTATCTTCAAGGTTTGTACTATTCTCAGTCCCTTATTGGAAAAGGCATTGAAAATCTTTGTGCACATGTAACATACAAGAGAAACCCCAAGCAACTTGAATATCATGCTCATAATGGATTGCTTGTTCTTTGGCCTCATCTAAGGTCTTTAGATTGCCTAATGTAGCACTTATGCTAGAATTAAGGTCTATCCCATTGATATATAATTCTCGTAATAGGTCATTACTAATCAGGTGCAAAGGAATAAAATTCATTGGCCAAAGTCTCAAAAGTCATCAAAGGTAGTTACATAAGTCTTAATGTCACTAAAATGGCTAAACTTCCTTGGTCAAATTCTTAGACCATCATCAAAAGCAGTTGCATAAGACTTAATGTCATTAAAAGCATGCCTTATAAGAGCTAAGAGCTTCCCAAGCACTTTCTCTATGTGTAAAATCTTTTGAAATTCATCCAAAAATAAGTTGTAAAGACCTTGGATATCGAAGCTATAGTTTGTCTAGATAGGTTTCTATACCACTTTAAAGCATCACTCTTAAGTCTATTGGAGAACCATAATAAATGATGGGTATTATCAAAGCACTAGCAAAACATGCCGAGTGAAAGCATGTATAGGTGGCTTACTTTTGGTGCTTTAAAGTAGATAGTTTTTGGGGTTTAAAAAATGGGTACTTTAGGCTTTTGACATATTATAAATGTGGTCACTTTATATACAAGTTTATTTTAAAAAAAGGTTTAGATTTCAAACTATGTGAAAATAAAGGTCACCATGTCTAATAACCACCTCAAGTATTATTGTTGTAATGAGTGCATATAATTAGTGATAGCTCTCTCTCTCTCTCTCCACACACACACACACACACACACACACACACACACACACACACACACACACACACACACACACACACACACACACACACACACACATCATCCTCTTTCTCTTCTCTCCCTATATATATATATATATATATATATATATATATATATATATATATATATATATATATATATATATATATACTCTTCACCCTCTTTCTCTTCTCTCCTATATATGTACTCTCCCTCTTTCTCTTCTCTCCCTATATATATACACTCTTCACCCTCTTTCTCTTCTCTCCCTCTCTCTCCACACACACACACACACACACACACACACACACACACACACACACACACACACACACACACACACACACACACACACACACACACACACACACACACACACACACACACACACACACACACACACACACACACACACACACACACACACACACACACACACACACACTCTTCACCCTCTTTCTCTTCTCTCCTATATATATACTCTCCCTCTTTCTCTTCTCTCCTTTATATACTTTATAGGGAGAGAAGTATATATATATATATATACACTCTTCTCTCCCTATATATACTCTATAGGGAGAGAAGTATATATATATATACTCTTCTCTCCCTATATATACTCTGTAGGGAGAGAAGAGTATATATAGGGAGAAAAGAGTGTATATATATATAGGGAGAGAAGAGAAAGAGGGGAAGAGTATATATGTATATATATATATATATATATATATATATAGGGAGAGAAGAGAAAGAGGGTGAAGTGTATATATATATATATATAGGGAGAGAAGAGAAAGAGGGTGAAGAGTGTATATATATATATATATATATATATATATATATATATATATATATATATATATATATATATATATATATATATATATATATATATATAAATAAGGAGAGAAGAGAGAGGGTGAAGAGAGAGAGAGTGTGTGTGTAGGCATTTCCATCTCTCTCTCTCTCTCTCTCTCTCTCTCTCTCTCTCTTTCTATCTCCATCTACTAGCCAAAATCCTCTATCTTTGCCTTGTGCCAAAGTACTCGTTATTCCATCTCTCTCACCAACCTTGACCCCTCCCACTAGCTTTGCACTAACTTGTGGATGGGTGTGACATGCTCATTAGCTCTGTTCTTAGCCTTCACATCCAATTTGATCAAAAGGACGCGGATCTTCATGATTGATTGCCGCATCACTTGGTCATGTGTGATTCAATTGGGCCATATTTGGCCTATCATTGACCTCACTCTAGTACTTGCCTGAACATCCAACTTGACCCTACCCTCTCCCTCACCCACACCTTCTCTACACCCCTACCTTTGCCTTCTTTGCACCCTTGCCTCCAACTCACCGACCTTGCTCCAGTACCTACCTAAACATTCGATTCAACCTTGTCCTCTCCTTCACCCCCACCCGCCTCCACCTCAACATCCACCCTCACCACGCACGCACGCGCACGCGCACACACACACACACACACACACACACACACACACACACACACACACACACACACACACACACACACACACACACACACACACACACACACACACACACACACACACACACACACACACACACACACACACACACACACACACACACACACACACACACACACACACACACACACACACAAGCCTTGACCCCTCTTGCTAGCATGCACTAGCCTGTGGATAAGTTCAATAGGCTCCTCAACTCTAGCCTCAACCTTAGCATATGATTTGATCGGAAGGATGCTAGTCTTTAGTTCGATTCAATATGAAGGATGCCACATTACCTGGTCATGTTTGATTTAATTGGGCCCTATTTGACTTGTTGTTGATCTTGCATGTGCCCAAATATCTAACTCGACCCTACACTCTCCCTCGCCCTTGCCTTCTCTACACCCTTAACTTTTCCTTCTCTATGGCCTTTCTTCTAACCTGACCCCACCCCCAGCACTCACATGCCCTCTCCCTCTCCCTCTTCTTGGCCTTTTGTGCAGCCCGCCTCAATATCAGCCCCTCGCCTCAACCTTCTGCAGGTCTTGCCTTGCCTCTCCCTTGTCATCACCCTCTACAAGTTCTGTCTCGGCCCCACTGGCCTTAGCACTTGACTTGCCCCTGCCTTAGCACCCTCCTTGCTCTTGCCTTTTGATCATTTGGCAAAGTCTAAAATTTGACATTCCATAGTCCATTTCACCTAGACTGATCTATTAATGGCAAACTAGATGTACACCCACCAATTCAGCATGTGACAACTCAAACCAATCATGGAATGGGTTAAGATTGAATAGGTAATCATAAATGCCATTAACAAAGTCAAGAATGAATATGATAATGGGATGAATATATTGAATTGATGTAACGTGTTCCCCTGTCCGCTTGTCGGACACGTCTTAGCAGCCCATCGGGAAGAGAGTCCAGAAAGCACCGCCCGGCACTCCCAAGGAATGTCACGGGGTTTGTGATCTAGGTCTTCTCGAGTCTGCCACGAAGCGGAAGCATTCCAGCTATTCCCACTTAGGATCAACCTGAATCAGGGTTTTCCTAATGGTCAAGTTCCTAGGAGGTAACTAGTGTCGAACCCCAGACGAACTACTTTGCGCAGAAATGTCAGGGTCGAAGCGGATTTATACTGCACTTGGTTCAAGGAGAATGGAAAACGAGAGGGATGCAAAGCTCGACCTCTCTGCCCGTAAGGCATAGTCCCATTCCGTTCCCCTAAAACAACATAAATCGGGACTCTAGCCCTAATGATTCTAGGTCATTGTTACCTCGCTGTCAAATCGTTTGAGAAAAGTTCCTGGCCAACTGGGACCACCCTTTCGTAGGACGGCGGACCCAAGGTCTCATCCACCGCACTTTCCTTGGGTTACTTTAGTTATCTAATTACCTACCACATTTAGTTTGATAAGCAAAAACATCTTCTTTAATTAACCAATTAATAATTGGTTCCTTCACGTAACTTAGGCATGACATAGAAAAACAATGTCAAGCAAGTTCCTTTTCAACATTTGATCTTTATTTATCAGTCTTTGGAATACATCATATAATCTGCCCGAAGGCTATTCCAACAATCCTCAAGGATCGCTATTCCAAGTTCTGCCCGTTGACTAGTATGCGGGCCTCGAGATCCCATCTCGAGTCACGTCGGCCTCTTGTGCAGGATCTGAGGGCACGGGTTTTACGAGCAGAGCCTCCCCTAGCACCCAAGCGTCCTCCTGCTCCAAGTAGTACCCACGGAGAGACCTCTCGCGACGGGTTCGGTCCATGTACCTGTCGCAACTAACAACCCCCTTGGATAGGGTCAAGCAGACAGTTGGAGGTAACTGATGGTGCCTCTCCCTCCCAGGCTTTCAACCTGAAGCATTAGTTATTTTCCAGCATTAGTTTCTTGAGCGAAGAAGAACAAACAGTGCTCCTAAGTGTATAATAACGAGCATTCCAGTGGTCGTTTGTATGGCCAACTGCTAAGGTGTGATTCCTTCTCCCTGAATGCTTCTAGTATTTGATCCTGGGTCAATTTCAACTTGGCAAGATCCCAAGGGTTTCGTAAGCCGAGTTGCTTGTTTACCCTCTTTCCTTGGGTTAGGGTTTATACCCTGTTAACCCAAATTGTCACTACTTTAGGTTTCCATATATTATGGTCAATAAATCCTGGACAACCCCGTTGTCCTCACTTGATTGGTCAATTTCTTGCTAGGCAATTCATAATTATCCTAACTTGGCAAATCAGCCCCAAGGAAGGGTAATGTAGCAAGATGCCTACTCATCCTCTAGAAAATTAGACTTGTACTTAGAACTTGCCAACCTTGTTCTAAGGAGTGGCAATACTATGTGATTTAGACACAAAATCGTGTGGTGTTGTAGCTTGTGTCAGTATCTGACTTGTGGGATTATATCTTTCTTCGTACGATCTTTCTTGATCAAGAATACCTTTGATCAAGATAAAGGCTTGGGAGTCCTCTTGACCCAACCCAACCTTAACCCTACTAGGCCGATAACGCTTTGGCCCTAGGGTTCCTAAATTCATAAGGAAGTCTAGTATTTGGTCAATTGATTCTTAGGGTGAGAACCCTAGATCATTCTTGCATGGGCGTTTAGCTAACCCTAACATTCCGTGAATGTGGGTAGGACCTTTAAGATTGGAAGTATTAAGTCGGCAACCCAAGTGCGATACTAGGCATAATTTTATCATAGCTTGACCCTACCTAGCACATTGAGGTGATCGTCATATACTAACTAATCATACCTTTATGATTCTCATGTCAGCTATTCAGTTATACGCGAATTACTTAGTTAATCTAACCAACCCATGATTTAGGATGATCTTTCCTTTTAAAGATGCAAGTACTTCCTTCTAAATTTCCAAGTACTTTCCCCTAAAAGATGTAAGTAACTGCAAGATAGGTGAGATGCATCATTCCATGCAAATATGCGATTTCAAGACCATAGACCTTTTCCTTCTATGCAGCTATAAGATGTACAATGATCTTTCTTTGCCTTGCCCTAGACGGTATTAGTTGACATTCAGAACTACTTCTTGTAAATCCCACATATATGCATCAAATTCAAGGCTTTAGTCTTTTAATGAAAATGCATCCTTTCCCAATTTCGAACTTTGATAAAAGAGCTTCTATGCATGGATGCATCATTCTTTCGTGATGAGATGCCGATGAATGCATGGTTGATCTAATCCTTCTTCCACCGCTTATTGCAACCTAAATTGTAACTAACATTGCATGCAAATTGAATAATATCAAGTTCATAAACCTTTTCCTTTGGGAGATGCACAATTTCATCTTTGAACTTATGCATCATACGTTTAGAATTTGCAGCTACCCTTAACCGTGGAAGTGCAAGCAATTGCAAATACACGACATGCAACTAACTTGTAGATGGAATGAGTAAATAAATCTCCTAATGCATTTAAACTTTCCTGCGAGAATGAAAACATGCTTAATGCCTCTTTCCCATGCGGAAATATTATCGGAACTTGGGCATTAACAATTAGGGCATTGTTTACTCGCGTATTCGGGGTGGAAGCTCCCGCGTGTGCTCCTCTCGCCTTTTGCTTTGGAGCCATTGACGTAGTAGCTTTTGACTCAAGGAGCTTCCCCTCGGCTTTCTTACGCGTTTCGAAGTCTCTCTGCTCGGGGTTCTCTTCTTCCGCGCAGGAAATGGGGCCTTGCAGTCACCGATTTTAAAAAACGGGGAAGGCACGGGTAAACAAGGCTTATGGAAGCCTTATTAGAAGCTTCCAAGTTCTGTCACAGATAGATGATGTGGGTGATGAAAGGAGGTGATGATGGAGAGGATGATGATGACGATGATGAAGATGGTGGTGATAATGATGGGGATGGAGACGATGCAGCGGCGGCCAGGAAGCATGGCCAAAATGGCGGCGGCAGTAGTCGAACGGCGGCGGGCAGCACGTCCAATCCTCCTTTTCCCTCAAGCTTAGGAGGGGGGTTCATATGGGTCTAAGGTGGGGGGTAGCCACACACGTGGCAGGGTGCATGCCCTCCTCCCCATGCTCTCCTACTCCACACATACTCATTAATAAAAAAATTTGCTCTAAATTCATTATCTTTTTGTCCCATGAAGGGGTGTTCCCGCGTGGAACTACGGCTTTTGAGCCACGGCTTGCTATACGTGACACGGGCTGGTGTTTGTTGATGCACATGGAGGGAGCACTTATCCCAAAGTTTTTTGTTGGAGGTCACTCGAAATTAATCTTGCGTGCGATGTGCGGGGTCTAGGGTCATTAATATTTCGTGTGGAAATATTGGAATCGAAGAATAAAAGAATCAAGAAGCTTGAGACAAGGATAGAGGCACAAGATGAAGAAATTGCATCCTTGAATCATCAACTAGCGGAAACACAACTCAACCACCCTAGGATAGAAGAGGGGGAAATCTTTCCCAATGTGGTTGAGGAGATGAGTTGGATACAAAAGGAAGTTCATCAATTACAAAAGGAAGAGGACGAACTATGAAGGAGGCCACTTCATGGGCAGAGATACTCAAGATGACTCAAAAGCAAGCACAAGAGGTGGAACAACAGATACAAGTAGCCAAAAAAGGGAAGCAACAAGCCACTGCATCCTTGGTAACTATCATAAATGACACATTGGAGGAAGAAAAAAAATGGAAAATATGGGTACCTAATGTTTGAATGGTTGGGCTGAAAGTACACAAGAATGTGGAGGGAGATACTAAGGAGCTATATGCCTTGATGAACATAGACAAAGATTTACATGCATTTTCCTAGAGAGTGGGTAGGAAGGCTAACTTGGATAGCATGGGAGAGATATAAAAGGAGCGTACTCTCATTCTACACATTCCCACCATAGAGGTTAGAAGGGATTTTCTAGCCCAACAAAGAACACTACCCAGTCAGCCCACATGAGGGAGTGTATGCCCATAATCAAGGCAATAAGAGAATAGGGCAGACTTTCCTTTTATCGAAGTGGGAGAGTTGTATTCATGGAAAGTACGAGTCTCAAGGTCATTTTGTGCTTTAAAATCTGCTCTCATCATACCTTTGATCCCTAAACAATACCTGTACGTGATCTTATTAGCTTGGTGTTGATCTAGTCAACCAAGAAACACCAACCAAGATGATGGATCAAACAAGACACTTAGGAGAACATTCGAATGACTTTCAAGTCATGGTAGATAGTTTCGAGTAAGCTATCTGCACATAGGCGACCTCAACCACACATTACATGTAGCAAACTACACATACTTAAAAGGGAATTTGACCCACGCTGTTTCAAGTTCCACCATGAGATCATTGGATAACATGGCACATTGGCCAATAATAGCCCTTGCCAAATCTACAAAGGATCCTAAACAAGCCATTTCTAGGATATTTTGGGTCACTCAATTTGACAATATGGCACATAAGATCAAGAACTTTAAAAACCTTAGGACTTAGTCTCTGAATGAGAATCCTAAAGGACTTTTGGCACTTGCACCACTTGCTAAGACTTAAAATGGGCCCATACCAACTTGCTCACATAGTGAGCTTGCTCGCTTCTAACTCTCACACACCTAGTCCCACAACCCTATAGCCATGAGTAATTGTCTGTATAAAATAAATAAATAGTGTAGTCATGTTTATGTAATCCTACTAATTTCTCATCTTGAACTCCCAAGTAGGAGTTTATCCCAAACAAAGTGGTGAGGATGTCACCTTATTATACACATAAAAGAGTATCTCGTAGTGGATAACCATTATGGCTTCTTAATATGAGTGTTTTTTAATGGTTGAGGAACTAAATACATGCTATTCCCTTATCAAAGAAGTAACATAACAAACAATGACTCCACTCTCTCTTACCAAATTCCAAAAAAGAGTCTAATATATCTACCTCATGGCTTAGACCCCTTGTATGCTTGCCAAAAAGCAATCAAGTGCTATGCATTGGTATATGAATATGAAACATATAATCCAAGAAGTTAATGCATCATGCACAACCAAGCTTTCATCACAATCAAAGAATGTGAGTGCACAAACAACCTTTTCTTCCTTTCAAGTTGAAAAGAAGCTAATTTCCATAGCAAATTGAAATACTGAAAATACAAAAAATACAGATAATGCCAAGAAAACCATAGCCAAGGTAGCTAGGTTGCCATGAATCTTATTAATAATTGATACAATGGTTGAGAATCATCAATGAGAGGTTGGAGTATGATATCCTCCTCATGCTATGGAGGGGCATGGTATCCACCCCAATGCTATGGTGGCCAAAGAGTATGCACCCTCAATGGATGGTGGGAGGTGGAAACCTCAAATAAGAAAAGTTTAGAATTGGCAAAAGATGCTTGGTAAGTTACAACTTAGCCCTTTACATGTAAACCTAGTCCTAAGGCTAAATATTGGCTAAGGTATTATTTTACTTTATTACAAGCCATCTTGACGTAAAAGAGCTTTGTTCTCAAAGCTAAAATTGGGACAAGATACAATGAAAATTACAAGGATAGCTTGAAACATATGGATCCATGTTGAAATGAAACTTCAAGTTGAAGAAGATCATATAAGTCAATATAGGAGAAGTATATATGTTGAAAAATTTATTGTAAGCTGTCCAAAATAGGCAACAATACACTTTTGGCCATAACTTGAAGTCAAATTGTTCGATTTCCATGTACAAGCTATATAAATGTAGAGGACAATATGTAGTATCCACCCGTGACATCAAAATCCAATTTTGATGAAGATAAATAAATTAATTTCTTCACAAAAATTTAATACATCAAGCTATTTACTACCTAGTGAGTGAAGTATCCTCTTGAAAAAGCCATGGAAATTGTTCCAAATACAAAGCATGTTGCCAAGAAGACTCTTCCATAGGCAAAACCTTCCACTTAATGAGATACTCCACAAAAATTCAATTCCTTAAAACCTTCTCCCACTTACCAACAATCTTTTGGGTTTGTAAATGATCAAACCATCTTCATAAAGGGGAGATAGTTCTTCAAGAACTTGAATTTAAGGACCAACATACTTCTCTAGTTGAGATACATGAAAGACATTGTGGGTATGAGTAGTTAAAGGCAAATCAAGTTGATAGGCAAGATCCTTGACTCACTTGATTATTTTGTATGGATCATAAGACCGATGGGCAAGCTTATTATGCCCTCGTTTAAGAGAATCATAATGGGATTTTGGAACCTTCAAGAAAACCCATTCATCTTTGTTAAATTCCACATGCCTTCATTTCTCATCCGCATATGATTTCATTGTCTCTTGAGCTTTTCTAATATTGTCCTTGCATTGCTTTATAAGAGCCTCCATGTTCTCCAACTCTTCATGAGCATGAGGATTTACATAATCATGAAATAATGTGGAAGGCACTTGAACTTTGCAACCATACAATTCTTTGAAAGGAGACATGCCAATACTTATGTGATGAGTATTATTATAGAAAAACTCTGTAAGGTGAAGCCAATGATCCCATGCATTTTGTGTATCATGGCAAAAGTATTGCAAATAGACCTCTAGCCATCTATTGACCCTTTCAATTTGTCCGTCCATTTGTGGATAATAAGCCATGCTAGGAGTCAAAATAGTCCCCATAGAAGAGAAGAAGAGAACAAACTCTTCCAAAATTTGCCCATAAATTTAGTGTCCCAATTTGACACAATCTTCATTGACATCCTATGAAGTTTGAAGACACTTTCCATAAACTGATCAACCACTTACTTTGCTATAAATTAAACATTTTTTGGGATAAAATGGGCTAATGTAGTCAACCGGTCTATAACCACATAAATGCCATTCTGTAACGTGTCCACTTGTTCCCTTTAGGACACGTCTTAGCAGTCCATCGGAAAGGAGGTCTAGAAAGCTACGCCTTGCACTCCCATGGAATGTCACGGGTTTTGCGATCTAGGACTTTCCGTGTTTGCCACGTAGCGGAAGTATTCTGGCCGTTCCCACTTAGGACCGACCTGAATCAGGGTTTTCCCTAATGGTCATTTCCTAAACGGTAACTAGCGTCGAATCCCAAGCGAACTACTTTACGCAAAAACGCTAGGGCCGAAGTGGATTCACACTGCACTTGGTTCAAGGAGAATGGGAAACGAGAGGGATGCAAGGCTCGACCTCTCTGCCATAAGACATAGTCCCATTCCTTTCCATTAAAACAGCGTAAACCTGGATTATTATAACCTAGACTCTAGGTCAACACACTTGCTATTCATTTCCTTTGAAACGATCTTCTTGCTGTTCGTTATGATAGAGAAAAGTTCCTGGCCAACTGGGACCACCCATCTGTAGGATGGACCCATGGCCACATTCACCGCACTTTCCTCAAATTGTTTTAGTTGTCTAATTACCTACCACATTTAGTTGGACATGCATCAAGCAGCTTCCTTAATTAGCCCGTTAGGCACCGGTTCCTTCACTTAAACTTAGCTCTTGACATAGAAAAATAGTGTCAAACAAGTTCCTTTTCAATAGGTTATCATATTTATCTTTGGAATACATTTATAAAGTCCAGCCCGTAGGCTTATCCATAATCCCGCCCGAAGGCTATCCAGCAATCCACATGGATTACTAATCCAAGATTCCGCCCGTAGACTAGTATGCAGGCCTCGAGATCCAATCCCGAGTCACGTTGGCCTCTTGTGCAAGGCCCGGAAGGCGAGGGATTTACAGCCAGAGCCCCCCTACCACCCAAGGATCCTCCTACTCTAAGTAGCACTCAACGGAGCGACCTCACGGGGCGGGTTCGGTCCACCTTCCCGGCGTGACTAACAACCCCCTTGGTTAGGGTCAGGCAGACAGTCGGGGGTAACTAAGGCTGCCTCTTCCTTCAGGCCTTCAACCTGAAGCATTAAATATCTTTTCATCCTTTAGTTCATTGAGCAAACAAAGCAAACAATGCTCTTTAAACTGTTACAAGCACAATCATTTCCAGTGGTCCTTTATTTGGCCAACTGCTAAGGAGTGATCCTTCTCTCCGAATGCAATTATCTAATTCCCTTATCTTGGTCACTTTTCCCAAGAAAGGTGCTATAACAGGATGACTACTCATCCTCTTGCAAGATAAACTTGCGCAAGAATCTATCAATCTCATTCCGAGGAATTGGCCATTCCCTTGTGATCAAACCACAAGATCATGCGACTCTACAACTTGTTGCACAAGTGCCGCATCTAAATCCATGGGACTATTTTACCCATCGAACGACGTCTTCTAATCACAGAATCACGATTAGATAGGAAATAGGGTTAGGGTGTCTTTATATCCAATCCGTTCCTAATTGCACTAGGCCGACATCGTCGGTCCTAGGGTTCCAACTCAATCCGAGTTTCATCTTTTTAGCGAGTGATCCTTAGGGTAGAAACCCTAGATCGTTTCTTGCAAGTATGTCCTATTGTCCCTACATTCCGTGAATGTGGGCAAGTCTTTAGGGTATGAGAGTTTCAACTTGGCAATAAGTGCGTCTAGGCCAAGTCCTTAATGTGCTAAACCCTAGCTAGCACTTTGTATCGATTTAACCATCCTAAGCGAATCCTTTGCGGTTTAGGTGTTTTAGGGTAAACCAATTTACTTGTCTATTCATGAAAATATTGTCTTGATCAAAGAGGGGAAAAACTAGTTGCATTATGATACCATTCTCGTAAGCACACGATTCATTGCCTACGTATGATTAGATTTACAACCCCTAACTTTTCTGGTTAAGATCAAAGCATATGTTAAGTTACTGCATAATTTCCATTGATCCTTCTAGAACATGCATTCACGATTCATGCCACTAAGCTTTTAGGGTTTCATGTTAAAATGAACCATGCAGCCTTTCCCTAACTTCATTTCTGAATGAAATATTCGTACGCTGAATGAGCATTACAAAACCCTTCCTAACTAGTTACGTAGTTGATTGAGATTTATGCCAATTGACTAGAGTTTAACCTACTTCATGCAGCCCTAGAATCATTTCCATGCCTTGCAAATTCCTACGATTGTTAGCAACCTTCTTTAATGAATCATTGCGAAGAAAGAGATGTCTAATAATGCGACATGCAATTTATGTCCTTAGTTATTCTAGATTCGTTACTTGGCAATGCACAAAAGCAACTTGCTTAAAATGCATAGACATCTTTTGTTCATTCCATTGAAAAATACAATTGACCAATCTTCAATCGTGAGTTATAACTAATGTATTTCAATCGTAAAAGTGTATCTTACTTCCGTGAATTAACCATGCATAATTGCAATATTTTGACGTAAATCAAAAATAGGAAGAAAACCTGGACTTGTGGGTTCGGTGAAATATCCACATGAATGTTAGGAGATGATCCTCCTGCGGTTGCGCCTTGAGCTTTTTAGGGGCCATCATGAATTCGACCTTCTTGCCTTGGCGGCAGTCTTTATGATTTTGGCCCGTCTCCCTCGTACGTGAAATTCCCTTTGCCGTACGAATTCCTTAACCGAAGCACTGTCTTGCAGAATTGGGCTCTGGAAGGCCTTAAGGTTCGAAGCTTGGGCCTTCTTTGTTTAAAAATCGCGGGGGTTTAAGGAAATTATGGGGAAAATCGAGCTGGAAGTGTTTTGTAGCTCCCTCTCCTTCAAATCCCCGGAAAGGCGTATTAGGGAACTAGTGAGAAGGCCTTATAGGCTTCCTCCTCAAAGCTCGGAGGAAAGAAAAGTTATCTTTAGGAGGGTTCAATGGGAAAGCCCTTAAACCTGGCAAGGAGATTGGCCTTGTGACGGATGTAATGAAAAAGGCCTTTAAATTCTGGGTTACAATGGACTTAATAGGGACTCCACGGGTAGGACTTTAGAACTGGGAAAAAATGGCTTTTGGGGGATGCAAGGGAAAAGGGGCTTGAAAATTCCAGATATAAAATGGCCTTCACGGGAAGGGATAAAATGGCTTTAAAGGACTTGTGTGGGAAGGGGTTTAAAAGGAAACTGGGGGGTAAAAACGCTTTGTGGAAATGCTCTGGAAAGGGCTTTAAAAACCTGGGCTAAGGTGGCTTTTGGGGAATGAAAAGTGGGAAAAGGGGGGTTAAAGAGCCCCCTTAGAAGCTTCTAAGGCTTTTGGGCTGCAGCATGTGGCGTGGATATGGGAGCTTGATGGCGGCGGCCAAACTTCACGATAGCAGGCAGCATTTGGACTCGGCAGCAGTTGTTGTCGGGGCGCAGCTTTCTTCTCCTCCCCTCCACACGGCGCATCAGCACATCGTTCACTCTCTCCCTTCCTCCACACAATGGTCCTCCCATAGTCATCCTCACAGCCTTCTTCTCTCCCCTCACGGTCTATCAGCCTCACGACCTCTCCTCCTCCACCCCTTAGAGGGGGTTTATATAGGACAAGGGGGGGAGAGGGTTCCCTCCCCTACGTGGCCCCCTGCATGAATTCATCCCCTCCACCTCTAAGTTTTCCCATTATAGCCCCATCCCTTCCCTTAGCCATGCATCGACTTGTCAAGAATCGCGTGGTGGGGGGACTTGCTCAAGATGCTGCACCGAACACACCGAATGCACAAGGAGAAGCTCACTCAAGAGATAAGAAGAGAGATGGAGGCCAAAACGTTTTCTTGCTGGTTTCTTCATCTTCTTCCACACACTTTACAATGTACACAAAGTATAGATAAGATACAACATAAAGGAAAATGGCCTACTAAGTCAAACAATGCATAACCGACTACACTAGTCGACTGGCGCTATAACTATGCCAGCTGTAAATAGATGTAACAACCTGAATATAATAAGTAATGAGTCAGTGGCCATGTGAGAGTCATAATGACCACCAACGTGCTAAGTGTAGACGTGTGGACCCATCTAACCAGGCGGTCCATCATCAATGTCCGCATGTGTTGAGCTTGTCATCTCAACACTCCCCCTCAAGCTCAACTGCATCTCTGCAACTCCAAGTAAGCTTCGAAACTTTTGAAGCTTCTGTACCCAATGCCTTCGTAAAGATGTCAACTATCTGATCCTGTGTGCTGACATACACCAAGTCAATCTCACCTGCTAGTACCTTCTCTCTCACAAAGTGGTAGTGTACCTCAATATGTTTTGTCCTCGCATGGAACACAGGGTTCCTAGCCAACTGTATACTGCTCATGTTGTCACAATAAATGACAACTACACCTTCCACCTGCGTATCTAAATCAGCCAATAACTTTGCAGCCATACTACCTCATATGCTGCAACAGTAGGACCTCTACACTCAACCTCTCTACTCGACAAAGCAACTGTAGATTGTTTTTTGCTGCTCCAAGAAACTGCTGCACTACCAAGAGAGAACATGTATCCACTGGTAGATCTTCTATCAGACATACTACCAGCCCAATCTGCATCTGTGTATCCAAACACCTGTACATCTGTACCTGCCTCATAGAAAAGTCCATAATGTAATGTGGACTTCACATATCTCAATATGCATATGACTGCATCCAAATGTGGCTTTCTAAATACTTGCATAAACCGACTCACAAGACCAACAACGTAGCTCAAGTTTGGTCTTGTAATGGTCATGTAGATCAAACTCCCCACTATCCTCCTGAACATAGTAGGGTCTTCTATCTCATCCCCAACATTAGCACTCAACTTTACATTCTGCTCCAACGGGACTGAAAGCGGTTTGCATGCTGTCATACCATACTTGGACAACATATCCAAGCCATACTGTCTTTGGGACAGCCATATACCATCATCACATCTGATCACCTCAATGCCAAGGAAGTACCTTAGCTCACCTAAATCCTTCATCTCAAACTTCTTCTTCAAAAAGTCCTTGACTTCAGCAATCCCACTATCACTATCACTTGTAATAATCAAGTCATCCACATAGATGACTATGATGACCAAACCTGCATCTCCCTTTCTCACATAAAGTGAGTGATCAGCATCAGAAACATAAAAGCCAATATTGACAAGATACTCTCTGATCTTGTCAGACCATGCTCTAGGTGCTTGCTTGAGTCCATAGAGCGCCTTCTTCAACCTGCACACATACGTGGGATGCTCTAAATCTTCATAACCTGCTGGCTGATCCATATACACTTCTTCCTGCAAATCACCATGCAAGAAGGCATTCTTCACATCCATTTGCTGCAACCTCCAAACCTTTGGCTGCTACCAAAGTAATCACACATCTGACAGTTGCCATCCTAGCAATTGGACTGAAGGTTTCATCATAATCTATGCCATATGTCTGGGCATAGCCTTTTGCCACCAGCCTAGCTTTGTACCTACTAATAGAACCATCTGCATTGTGCTTAATCTTATAAACCCACTTACATCCAATACTTTCTTGCCCTTCGGCAATGATACTAGATCCCAAGTCTTATCGGCCTCTAATGCAGCCATCTCCTCATCCATTGCTGCATCCCAATGAGCATGACCAATAGCCTCCTCAAAACATGTGGGCTCAACATTCTCAACTAGTTTCACCATATAAGCATAATGGTGAGCTGCATAACCTTCAAAACCAAATCTTTTAACAAGGTACCTCACCCTGCTAAACCTGCGTACCACTGGATCACTCAATGGAGTCTTTGCATTAATGCGTGCTCTCTGCACACCTAGAGTCCTCACTGAAGGAATGCCAAGCTCATCATCCAAGCTCTCTGAGCCACTGGAGTCTCCATCAAGAACTGCATCAATGCCTTCTGACACTTTATTCTTTCCTTTGTCTTTAACTGTAGTGCTACTAGATGTACTTGAAGATGTAGAGGTACTCCTTAGTCTCCCAGACCAAGGACTACCAGATGATGTCTCTGGTCCACTAAGAGTTCGTGATTCTTGCTTTTCAGCTTGCACATGAGTGTCATGATCATCATCATCATCATCCAATTCATCACCACTAGATGCATACCAACTGCTCATTTCATCAAAGATGACATCCCTGCTCACTCTGAACTTACATGTGACAAGGTTATAACAGTGATACCGTTTTTGCTCTAAAGAGTATCCAATAAAGACACACTTTTCAAACTTGAGATCTAGTTTCTTCCGCAACTCATCTGGCACATGAACATACGCAATGCAGCCAAACACTTTCAAGTGCGATACATCAGGCTTCTTGCCAGTAAAGTATTCTTCAAGAGTCATACCATGAACTGCAGCTGTGGGGGTTCTGTTCATAATATAAACATCAGTATGAATAGCCTCAGACAAAAAATGCTTAGGCATATTCTTTTCAGCCATCAAGGCACGTGCAACTTTTGCAATATGCCTGTTTTTCCTTTCTGCAACCCCATTTTGCTGTGGGGTATATCTGCATGTGAACTGTCTCTTTATCTAATGAGACCTCAAAAAATCATTGAACTCATTCGAGAGGTACTCTCCCCCTCCATCTGACCTCAATCACTTTACTTTCAAGCCTGTTTCTCTTTCAACTGCAGCCTTGAAAGTTCTAAAGTGCTCAAACGCTTCACTCTTTTCCTTCATAAAATATACCCACAGTTTTTTAGAACAATCATCAATGAATGTGACAAAGTATGAACTGCCTCCAAGAGATACATTTTGTGTAGGCCCCCAAATGTCTGTATACACAACATCAAGGATATTTCTGCTTATATCTCTGTCATGTGAAAAGGGTTGTCTTGCCTGCTTACCAAACTGACATGCTTCGCATACCTTATGAAATTCTGCAACTCTAAATGTAGGCAAACCTGTAACCAACCCTTTGGACTGCATTAATTTCAGCCTTTGTACATTTGCATGTCATATGCATTTGTGCCAAATTTCAGTATCTGCAACAACACCTTTGCCTTTAGCATACATAGTAGCATTCATAGTAGGAATTCCAGCATCCAGAGTAAACATACGTCCAACTCTACTTCCCTTTGCAACTAACCTGTACTTGTCATTGAAGTCTTCTACAAAGCAGCCCTTTGCATTAAATCTCACCTGCAGCCCTTGCTCTACCATTCGACCCACTGACACCAAGTTCTTTGTAATAGATGGCACATGTAATACATCTGAAAGACTCTTTGTCTTACCATCATGCAAGGACAAGGGAACTTTTCCAACATGTGAAATTGGGTGGCATGAATCATCACCCATCTGCACATAACCTGCATTTTGTAAATCTTGCATCTCTCCAAACCATTCTGCATGGCTGGTCATATGATTGGATGCACCTGAATCAACATACCAAACATCATCATGTGTTCCCTTTCCTGTAACAGCATTCAACATATGCTGCATAGCAAACAGACGTTCATTTTTGTCTTCATTCTGCCATGAAGACGATGCATAGTTTTCTTCCTACAACTTACCACTGCGAATATCATCTTTCTTAGCATAACATTGGGCTGCAATATGAGTTGTTTTGCCACAGTAGTGACAGACAATACCAGAGTTGTTAGAACCTTTGTTCTGCCATCCACCTCTTCCTCTAAAGCTCCCCCTGCCTCTAAAGTTACCATGACCTTCTGAAACCTGCATATCTCCAAATTGATGATTCAATCTGTTTTGCTGGTTGTCACTACCACATCATGTATCACGATCTCTTGAGGAGAACCTGCCACGTCCCCTTCCTGAATTGGAATAGAAAGCCTGGACCTGTTCACTACTTCTTTCAGATGTCTCACTCTGCATGTTGATTTCTTCAGCGATGATCATAAGGGAGACCAACTCATCGAAATCTAGAAATGGCTTTCTGACATATACGGAAGTTACAAAAGACTTCCAAGCCTTTTCATTGTTAAGTCCACCCAAGGTAGACGACACCAAATCATCATCATCGGGCATTGCATCAATCGCTGTCAATGCATCTGCAATGCTCCTTACCTTCAGTGCATACTCATTGATAGACATCTTCCCTTTCTTCAATGTATTCAACTCTTTCTTGAGTTGTATCTTTCGTGCCTTTGTATTTACAGAAAACATACTTTCAAGTATAGTCCAAGCTGCATATGAATTCTTTGCATTTCTAATATGTCCTAGCATATTATTGTCAATTACTACAGACAACCAATACATGACCTTTTTATCTTTTGCATTCCATTCCTTCCGTGCCTTTGTCTCTTCTGCACTTGGAGGATCACTCACCTCCGGCTCCTTTTCTTCACTTGAAACAAACTCGTAGAGGCCTTTTCCAATAAGGAAGTTCGTGATACGGAACTTCCATGAAGGGTAGTTGTTCTTGTCGAGCTTCTCAATGATGGGGCTTCCATTGTTCTCTGCCATTATCACAAAAATAATACCAAACAACAAGCAAATCTTCTGCAACCCTCGACCTGTAGTGCACAGCAATACACCAGACAGCCTTTTTCACTGTCTGCTCAACAATACATGGAATCTGCACAACCAGTTTGCAGATAAACCTTGTGTTTACTCACTGGTAAACACCTTTGAACTTACAGATCTGAAATCTGTAACCTGTGCACCCACTTTCGGTCAATATAGTCGAAGTCACAGTGTACTCTGAAACTACTGTCCGCAACCTTGCGGCTCTAAAACGGGGCCTGAAATGGCCTCAGATGTCCAAAATAACTGCGGGATGGCCCTCAAGGGCTCATGTGTAGAATACACAACGCTCTTCGCGCACACCAAATCTCACTGCAATCTGAGATTTTTGCTCGACCCTGCTTCCGGTGCCTCCACAAGCACTATCCAAGAGAGAGAGTGGAAGAATGGGAGAGCTTCTTACCCGTGGCTTGCTTGCTCGAACCTTGCTTCTTCTCCTTCGCTTCAGCCTTCGAAATCAGCCTCTCTCAGTGGTGCGGCTCTGATACCATGTCAAGAATCGCGTGGTGGGGGGACTTGCTCAAGATGCTGCGCCGAACACACACATAATGCTCAAGGAGAAGCTCACTCAAGAGACAAGAAGAGAGATGGAGGCGAAAACGTTTTCTTGTTGGTTTCTTCTTCTTCTTTCACACACTTTACAATGTACACAAAGTATAGATAAGATATAACATAAAGAAAAGTGGCCTACTAAGTCAAACAATGCATAACCGACTACACTAGTCGACTGGCGCTATAACTATGCCAGCTGTAAATAGGTGTAACAACCTGAATATAATAAGTAATGAGTCAGTGGCCATGTGAGAGTCATAATGACCACTAACATGCTAAGTGTAGATGTGTGAACCCATCTAATTAGGCAGTCCATCATTAATGTCTGTATGTATTGAGCTTGTCATCTCAACATGACTGGGGAAAGGTAATTAAAAAAATTTACATTTAACCTATTATTATTCTCTTGACCTCCTTTCAAGAGGATGTTCACCTGCGATTATGCAGGTTCTTTTACTTCGGTCCCGTTTTGCCAGTGGAAAGTCATGATACTTCGGGTACAGCTTAAAGATTTCACCGTCGGTATCTTTAATGCCAGAATTTGTCATTTGCATGAGACTCACGCGAGCTAGTAATAAATTTTCAATAGAAGTATTACATTCTCTCACCCTTGGAGGAATCGAGATGTCCTCATCTCGAGATAAATTGGGGATATTGATGGATGAGAGTGCTTTCATCCATCCAAGTGGCATCCTCCTTAGGATAATCTTTCCACTGAACGAGGCATTCTCTAAGGTTTTGGATCTCAGTTGTCTCTCCCTAACATCTAAGATCCTGTCAGGCCATAGCTCAAGGACTCCTTGACTAGGCATTACAACTTGTTGATCATCAAGTACATGGCTAGGATTAGGTACATACTTCTTTAGTAGGCTGATATGGAATACATTATGAACCTTTAGGTTCTCAGGGAGTTGCAGTCTATAAGCATTAGGTCCTAGGCACTTGAGGATCTTGTATGGTCCACAATACCTTGGACTTAGCTTCTTGCAATCTCCTAAGGACAGAGAACTCTTCTTTGGCTGTACGCGAATGAAGACCATGTCTCCTTCCTCAAAGATTCTATCTTGACGCTTCAAGTCCGCATATGCTTTCTGTCTATCCTTGGCGGCTTGGATGTCCTGTCTTATTGACTTTACTTAGTCATCCATCTCTTCCAACATCTGCCTTGAATTTTCAACCCTCAAGGTTGGATCTGAGAAGTTTAGGGGACTTTGACAATCATGACTATACAATGCTTGAAAAGGGGTCATCTGAATGCTTTGTTGGTAAGAAGCATTGTAGGCAAACTCAACCAAGGGCAAGTATTGAATCCACCTTTTTGGTTCACGGCAGCAGTGTGCCCTTAGCATATCCTCAATGACTTGATTGATTCGCTCCATTTGGCCATCAGTTTGGGGATGGTAAGCTATACTAAAACAGAGTTGAGTCCCAATGGATTCAAAGATAGATCTCCAGAAGTGTGATGTGAAGAGAGAATCACAATCACTAATGATTCTTCTGGGTAGCCCATGTAGCTTGAATATCTCCTTGATAAACAACCTTGCAATGTCTGAGGCTTTATAGTTTGTCTTTACTGGAATAAGGTGTGCAACCTTAATAAGCATGTCAACCACAACCAGGATGGAGTTGTATCCTCCTTGGACTTGGGGTAGGCCAATAACAAAGTCCATACTGATGAATTCCCTTTTCATTTGGGGAATGTCAAGTGGTTGCAACTTTCCAGGCATTTTGACATGTTCGGCTTTGATACGCTGGACAAGACAAACACTCAGTGACATATTTGAGAACGTCACCTTTAGGCCTCTCCCAATAGTAGCTCTTCCTAACTGCATTGAGAGTCTTAGCATAGCCAAGATGTCTTGAGAAAGGGGAATCATGAGCTTCCCACAGTATCTTCTGCTTAAGTGATTGGCTTGCCGGTATACATAATCTCGTTCTATAGTAGACAAGTCCACTATTGATAGAGAATTCATGATACTTAGCCTATAGCTTTTGGTCCTGGTCCTTGATAGGGATCTCCCTTAGCATATTTTGATAGGCTGGATCATGGCATGCTTCCTCTCTAGCTAGCTCAAGTATTGGGTTGTTTGGAATGGACACCTTTGTGGCTAGAGATCTAGCTGTTGATGGATTTTGCAAGATTAGAGAATTAAGGAATGCC
The DNA here is from genome assembly GCF_053477565.2 of Lygodium microphyllum. Classification (NCBI taxonomy): domain Eukaryota; kingdom Viridiplantae; phylum Streptophyta; class Polypodiopsida; order Schizaeales; family Lygodiaceae; genus Lygodium; species Lygodium microphyllum. The sequence continues at coordinate 59,497,815 of NC_141143.1, forward strand.
TTGCGACTGAGTGCGTCGGCAACTACATTCTCCTTTCCCGGTTGGTATTTGATTTCAAAATCATACTCCTCCAGCACTTCAATTCATCGACATTGCCTCATGTTGAGCTCGTTCTAGGTAAAGATCCACTTGAGACTTTTATGATCAGTCACTAGAATAAACTTGTTACCCAATAGGTAGTGTCTCCAAAGCTTTAAAGCATGGATGACAGCTAATAGTTCTAGATCATGGGTAGCATAATTCTTCTCATGGCTCTTCAGTTTCCTTGAAGAGTATGCTACAGGATGACCTTCTTGCATGAACACACATCCTAAGGCAAGCGTGCTAGCATCAGTTACTACCTCGAACTCCTTACTGAGGTCTGGAAGTTTTAGGATAGGTGCTGATAACAAACTTTGCTTCAATCTATCAAAGCTAGTTTGTTCGGCAGTTGACCATGCAATGGATGTTTGCTTCTTCAGTAAGTTCATCAGAGGTGCTGCTATCAAAGCATAGTTTTTGATGAAGACCTTATACCATCCTGTCAATCCAAGAAAACTGCATATTTCTTTGACAGTTGTTGGTATTGGCCATTCTAGAACATCTCTGAATTTGGCCAGATCCACTGAGATTCCTTCCGCTGATACGATGAATGTGAGATATTCAATCTGATGTTTGAAGAATGCACACTTCTTTATCTTAGCATAGAGCTCATGTGCCCTCATTGTCTCAAGGATAATTCGGATTTGGGGTTCATGATCTTCTTCCTATTTGGAATAGACTAAAGTGTCGTTGAAGAAGACGAGTATGAAGTCATCAAGATATGGCCTAAAGATATCCTGTATTAACCTATTGAAGGTGACAGGCGCATTCATAAGCCCGAATGACATAACTAGAAACTCAAAGTGTCCATATCTTGTGTTGAAGGCCGTCTTTGGGATATCTTCTTCCTTGATCCTTATCTGATAGTAACCAGACTCGAGATCAATCTTGGAGAAGATCTTCGCACCCTGAAGGCGAGATCAAGAAGCTCATCTATTCTAGGAATAGGGTACTTGTTCTTAACAGTTGATTGATTTAGCCCTCTGTAATCAATACATAGTCGAAGTGTTCCATCTTTCTTTTTTTGGAACAGTACTGGAGCTCCCCATGGTGAACTGCTAGGACGGATGTAGCCCTGATCTAGCAGTTGCTTGAGTTGTTCCTTTAGCTCAATTGCTTCTCGGATGGACATCCTATAAGGTCTCTTTGCAATTGGCGTAGCTCCTGGCACTAGCTTGATCTCATGATCTACTTCTCTTTGAGGTGGGAGTTCTGTCAACTCTTCAGGAAATACGTCCGTGTACTCCTTTAGCCATGAAGGTCCTTCACTAGACTCCTACTTCTATTCTAACTTATTGAGCTTAATCAAGTAGACAGGTAGTTCCTTTCTAACTCCCTTTATAATCCGAGATGCTTTGGCCAATTGAATTTTTGGCTTTCCAGCGTCACCTTGAGTTGTGACCAATTTCCCTTCAGAGTTTCAAAAGGAAATTTGGCCCTTTCCACAATGAATGTAGGCATCATTAGGTTTAAGCCAATCCATTCCGAGTAGACACTCATGAATACCTAGATTCATGACTCTGAATTTGACCGAAGTCATCTTTCCTCCCAAAAAGAATTCCACCTTAGCAGTTTGCTTGGTACAAGTAACCTCACGACCATTTGCTAATTCCACAAGCAAGGTAGGTGCTTCTACTGTGGCTATTCCTAATCTTCTTGCATAAGCTGGTGAGATAAAGGAATGTGTGCTGCCACAATCAATCAAGGTCTTGAAACCTTTACCTTGATAGTCCAATGGTGTCTGAATCACTGAAAATTGGCGATTCGGGCCTTTCTTGTGAAGAGCGGCATGGACTGTCGCCCTTTCAAACTCTGCTTCCATGGTCGGATCTTCTTCTTCGTACATTTCCCTGTTGACAATGCATGCAGTTCTTCCTCTGCCTTGGGTAGCGGCTCCCTGGCCATGGCCAATTCCTTGGAAAGGTGCTTGGCGATGTTCTCCGCCAAGCTTGGGACATTGCCTCTTGAAATGACCGGGCTCATTGCAGTGGAAACAATAGAGGTTTTGGCCATTGCTTTGGGTAGGGACAAAGCTGTTGGCATTATTAGTCCTTGCTTTCTTTGTTTGTCCCCAATTCTGACCTTGAACTCTCTTCATTTGAGGCCTATATGCTCATCTGTTCGGGTCATTATAAGACCAAGTTTTGTTACCTCTTGGCCTAGCCTACACCTCCTGAATTATAGGCGCAGCTCGAATGAGTGCATCCTGTAGATCTGTTGGGTGCATTGATTCGAGATGGGTATTAACTGGTGGATTTAAACCAGCACAAAATTTTGACACGTGCTATGTCATGTCCATTTGTGGCGCATACTTAAGAAGTGAGACAAATTTTGAGTAATATGCGTCAAGAGTGAGTCCCAGCTGTTTTAGCTCTTAGAACTCATTCATTTTCTGCGTGTGATACATAGGTGGTAAGTATCTTCCTTGCACAGCTTTCTTCAGTTTTTCCCAGGTAATGGATCCTTCTGCGATCCCTTGATCTCTACACCATTGCTTCCACCAAAGCCTGGCTTCACTGGTGAGCTTCAGCTTGGCAAGCATAGCCTGGTTGGCGGGTGTAGTACCGACTACTTCAAAGTAATCCTCCATGGATTCTATCCAAATCTCAGCATCCGCTTGGACATTCCTACCTTTTCCGTCAAATTTAGACGGCTTAATTTGCTTGAGAAGAAACTTCTTCTCCTGGATCACGGCCATACTTGATGTAGGAGGTGAACTGGGAATTTGTACTTGGGGTTGTGCCTGAATAAAGGATTCTTAATGTTATAACTTGCTAGTCGTTATGATTTATATTTCATACCCATTTCAGCTATCAACCAAGCAATCTAGCCACTTAACTTTTTATCAATTCTCATAGACAAAATATACATTGATAAAAAGAAGTCTTATATTTATATGGGTCTAGCCCTTTCGGAGTACAATATTTCTTGGGATGGCAAAGCAACTGTTACATTTAGTTCGGGGAGAATAATGTTGTATTACATTTATCTACGAGAACTGGATAATAGTATGGTTTCGAGTCATGGATCTTCAGGAATCGGTAAGTCATCGGAAGATTAGGATATCCTTTCCTTTGGAACCCATTCTTCTCATAACACCCCAACATCTTGATCCTATCGGCGGGGATTACATGGGTCACTTTCTCATATACATATGAGTTCAACTCAACCCTCTGACCTTGAATATGTAAAGTTGAGTTTACGTGAGCCTCCATAAAAATGAATAGCTTCACCATCTACAGGTCTTCCAACCACTTGATCCTCTTTAGGTTGGTTTGAAGGTATGCAAACCGGTGGGCAACTATATAGTAGATTCCTGAGTCACCCGTCCATCTCCGTTCCACGTACAAAGGGGATGGATTATAAATACGGTCTAGGATACTCATCATATCAACCCTTTGTCGATAATCCGGGGAATGTATCGCGGTCATAAACATGACTCGGAACACTAAGAACCTGTTGCATGCTTCATAATTCTGCAAGATAGCATCGAAAGTAAGGAGATATTCTGAATAGCAACATTTGCTTTACTTCTTCTTATTAAGATTTCTTAAAAACAAATCCTTCATTGGTTTGCTCTGATACCAACTGTAACGTGTCCACTTGTTCCCTTCAGGACACGTCTTAGTAGTCCATCAGAAAGGAGGTCTAGAAAGCTCCGCCTTGCACTCCCATGGAATGTCACGGGTTTTGTGATCTAGGACTTTCCGCGTCTGCCACGTATCAGAAGTATTCTGGCTGTTCCCACTTAGGACCGACCTGAATCAATGTTTTTCTTAATGGTCATTTCCTAAATGGAAACTAGCGTCGAACCCCGAGCAAACTACTTTACGCAAAAACGCCAGGGCCGAAGCGGATTCACGTTGCACTTGGTTCAAGGAGAATGGGAAACGAGAGGGATGCAAGGCTCGACCTCTTTGCCATAAGGCATAGTCCCATTTCTTTCCCCTAAAACAGCGTAAACTGGGATTATTATAACCTAGACTCTAGGTCAACACCCTTGCTATTCATTTCCTTTGAAATGATCTTCTTGCTGTCCGTTATGATAGAGAAAAGTTCCCGGCCAACCGGGACCACCCATCTGTAGGACAGACCCATGGCTACATTCACCGTACTTTCTTCAAAATTTTTTAGTTGTCTAATTACCTACCACATTTAGTTGGACATGCATCAAGTAGCTTCCTTAATTAGCCCGTTAGGCACCGGTTCCTTCACATAAACTTAGCACTTGACATAGAAAAACAGTGTTAAACAAGTTCCTTTTCAACAGGTTATCATATTTATCTTTGGAATACATTTATAAAGTCTAGCCCCCCGTAGGCTTATCCATAATCCGCCCGACGGCTATCCAGCAATCCACAGGGATTACTAATCCAAGATTCTGCCCAGACTAGTATGCAGGCCTCGAGATCCAATCCCGAGTCACGTTGGCCTCTTATGCAGGGCCCGGAAGGTGAGGGATTTACAGCCAGAGCCCCCCTGGCACCCAAGTATCCTCCTACTCCAAGTAGCGCTCAACGGAGAGACCTCACGCGGGGGTTCGGTCCACCTTCCCGGCGCGGCTAACAACCCCCTTAGTTAGGGTTAGGCAGACAGTTGGGGGTATTTGAGGCTGCCTCTTCCTACAGGCCTTCAACCTGAAGCATTAGATATCTTTTCATCCTTTAGTTCATTGAGCAAACAAAGCAAACAGTGCTCTTTAAACTATTACAAGCACAATCATTTCCAGTGGTCCTTTATTTGTCCAACTGCTAAGGAGTGATCCTTCTCTCCGAATGCAATTATCTAATTCCCTTATCTTGGTCACTTTTCCCAAGAAAGGTGCTATAACAGGATGACTACTCATCCTCTTGCAAGATAAACTTGCGCAAGAATCTACCAATCTCATTCCGAGGAATTAGCCATTCCCTTGTGATCAAACCACAAGATCATTCGACTCTGCAACTTGTTGCACAAGTGTCGCATCCAAATCCATGGGACTATTTTACCCATCGAATAGTGTCTTCTAATCATGGAATCATGATTAGATAGGAAATAGGGTTAGGGTGTCTTTATATCCAATCCGTTCCTGATTGCACTAGGCCGACATCGTTGGTCCTAGGGTTCCAACTCAATCCGAGTTTCATCTTTTTAGCGAGTGATCCTTAGGGCAGAAACCCTAGATCGTTTCTTGCAAGTATGTCCTATTGTCCCTACATTTCGTGAATGTGGGCAAGTCTTTAGGGTATGAGAGTTTCAACTTGGCAATAAGTGCGTCTAGGCCAAGTCCTTAATGTGCTAAACCCTAGCTAGCACTTTGTATCGATTTAACCATCCTAAGCGAATCCTTTGCGGTTTAGGTGTTTTAGGGTAAACCAATTTACTTGTCTATTCATGAAGATATTGTCTTGATCAAAGAGGGGAAAAACTAGTTGCATTACGATACCGTTCTCGAAAGCACACGATTCATTGCCTACATATGATTAGATTTACAACCCCTAACTTTTCTGGTTAAGATCAAAGCGTATGTTAAGTTACGGCATAATTTCCATTGATCCTTGTAGAACATGCATTCACGATTCATGCCACTAAGCTTTTAGGGTTTCATGTTAAAATGAACCATGCAGCCTTTCCCTATCTTCATTTCTGAATGAAATATTCGTACGCTGAATGAGCATTACAAACCTTTCCTAACTACGTACGTAGTTGATTGAGATTTATGCCAATTGACTAGAGTTTAACCTACTTCATGCAGCCCTAGAATATTTCCATGCCTTGCAAATTCCTACGGTTGTTAGTAACCTTCTTTAATGAATCATTGCGAAGAAAGAGATGTCTAATAATGCGACATGCAATTTAATCTTTCCATGCATAATCGAGGTGTACTACAATGACTTTGTAATGATAGTCCTTAGTTGTTCTAGATTCGTTACTTGGCAATGCACAAAAGCAACTTGCTAAAAATGCATAGACATCTTTCACTCATTCCATTGAAAAATACAATTGACCAATCTTCAATCGTGAGTTATAGCCAATGTATTTCAATCGTAAAAGTGTATCTTACTTCCGTGAATTAACCATGCATAATTGCAATATTTCAACGTAAATCAAAAATAGGAAGAAAACCTGGACTTGTGGGTTCGGTGAAATATCCACATGAATGTTAGGAGATGATCCTCCTGCGGTTGCGTCTTGAGCCTTTTAAGGGGCCATCATGAATTCGACCTTCTTGCCTTGGCGGCAGTCTTTATGATTTTGGCCTGTCTCCCTCGTACGCGAAATTCCCTTTGCGGTACGGCTTCCTTGACCGAAGCATCGCCTTGCGGAATTGGGCTCTGGAAGGCCTTAAGGTTCGGAGCTTGGGCCTTCTTTGTTTAAAAATCCTGGGGGTTTAAGGAAATTATGGGGAAAATCGAGTGGGAAGTGCTTTGTAGCTCCCTCTCCTTCAAAGCCCTGGAAAGGCGTATTAGGGAACTAGTGGGAAGGTCTTATAGGCTTCCTCCTCGAAGCTCGGAGGAAAGAAAAGTTATCTTTAGGAGGGTTCAATGGGAAAGGCCTTAAACCTGGCAAGGAGATTGGCCTTATGACGGATGCAATGAAAAAGGCCTTTAAATTCTGGGTTACAATGGACTTAATAGGGACTCCACGGGTAGGACTTTAGAACTGGGAAAAAATGGCTTTTGGGGGATGCAAGGGAAAGGGGACTTGAAAATTCCGGATATAAAATGGCCTTCACGGGAAGGGATAAAATGGCTTTAAAGGACTTGTGTGGGAAGGGGTTTAAAAGGAAACCGGGGGGTAAAAAGGCTTTGTGGAAATGCTATGGAAAGGGCTTTAAAAACCCGGGCTAAGGTGACTTTTTGGGAATGCAAAGGGGGAAAGGGGGCTTAAAGAGCCCCCTTAGAAGCTTCTAAGGCTTTTGGGCTGTAGCACGTGGCGTGGATATGGGAGCTTGATGGCAGCGGCCAAACTTCACGACAACAGGCGGCGTTTGGACTCGGTGGCAGTTGTCGGGGCGCAGCTTTCTTCTCTTCCCCTCCACACGGCGCAGCAGTACGTCGTTCACTCTCTCCCTTCATCCACACAATGGTCCTCCCACAGTCGTCCTCACAGCCTTCTTCTCTCCCCTCACGGTCTATTAGCCTCACGACCTCTCCTCCTCCACCCCTTAGAGGGGGTTTATATAGGACAAGGGGGGGAGAGGGTTCCCTCCCCTACGTGGCCCCCTGCATGAATTCATCCCCTCCACCTCTAAGTTTTCCCATTATAGCCCCATCCCTTCCCTCGGCCATGCATCGACTGGGGGAAGGTAATTAAAAAAATTTGCATTTAACCTATTATTATCCTCTTGACCTCCTCCCAAGAGGATGTTCACCTGCGGTTATGCGGGTTCTTTTACTTCGGTCCTGTTTTGCTAGTGGAAAGTCATGATACTTCACGTACAGCTTAAAGATTTCATCGTCAGTAACTTTAATGCCAGAATTTGTCATTTGCATGAGACTCACGCGGGCTAGTAATAAATTTTCAACAGAAATATTACACATTCCAACCACCATGCTTTATTATAGGCAATTCCATAATAAAATCTATGCTAACGACAGTCTACAACCACATAATTGCTATTCCACTAATGCTTTGTTTTAGGTAATCCCATTATAAAATCCATGCTAATGTGAGTCCACTTCTCATGAGGAATAGGTAGTGGTTGAAGCAATCCACTGAGTAGAAGAGTTGAATCCTTATTTTATTGATCTCATGACATAGTCTTTAACATCTCTCCAAATTCCTTTCTAATAAAAGATCTTATGGATATTATCAAATGTCTTGGATAAACCATGATGGCCTGTGAAAGGTAAAGAGTGCATTTCTTGCAAAATTCGGTCTTTGAAAGATGAATGAGGAGTCAAATAGACCCGTCCATGATACCAAAAAAGACTATTGTGGCACTTATAATTTGAATACTCTTCTCCTTTGCCTTGCTGAAATTCCTTCATCACAAACCCATTTGCAACAACTCTTTGACTTATCGCTCCGCCTCTTCCCTCTCAAACTTGGATAAGTGATAGGAAGGTTTGTTGATGGGCTTTGTGTTAGGCAACAAGTCGATAGGATGGTCAACCTCTCATTTAGGAGACAATGATGATAGTGGCTGAAATAAATCATTATATTCCTCCGATAGCTCTTCCAAGCTTGGGTCCCTTTTCTTTGGAGAAGAAGATGGCTCATTTGATAGCTGACCTTCATCTTCTTTTGCAAGAAAAAGAGTGAATATGCATGACTTGGCATTGATTTACTTCCATAATTTCTTCATAAAGATGAGTTCTATGTGTTTATGGTTAATGTCCTTCAATTCTATGTACTGCCCTTGCTAATTAAATTCCATTTTCATTTGTTCCAAATCTAAAATAAATTTGCCAAGAGTTTTTAGCTAATTACAGCCAATAACAACATCAATTGGTCCCATATCCAAAGTGATCAAATCCACTGATATTGTGCAAGAAGGTGATAATTCAATAGAAGCATATGGGCATACTTCTTTACTAGACTCATATACACCATTTGCAAGTTGTATCCATAAGGATTATTCCATATCAATGGGTAGCAACTTCAACCCACTCAAAGATTTGTATTGACAAATCTATGAGTGCTGCTTGTATCCACAAGAATATATGCAACCTTGCCATTAATAATACCTTTGAGTCTAAGTGGATTTTCTCCTTTGCATCCCATTGATGCATCATGTGAAATAACATATAAGGAAGAATAAGAATCGTTAGTACCACTTGGATTGAATGGAAACTCGTCCATAAGATCATAAAATTCCTCATTATTAGTGACATCCTCTTCTTCATGCATTTCTTCCATCATCAGATAAGCATCATGCAGTAAATTGCCCTCTTGTTCCTCTTCTTTTTCAACTTCCACATCTTGACTAATCACCATGTTGGTTTTGGAGTTTTTAGCCTTGCACTTCAGCTTGTGATCTTGGGACTACTTCTCTCCACATTTAACACACAATCTTTTGGCATGCATTTCCCTAAGCTTGTCATGAGGAAGGAAGTTGCTGTTTGAATTGTTTTGTGGGCGAGTTCTTCTTCTTGGAACTATAAGGGTTGTCTCTTCTCATATGCATACATCTTCATCTAATCTTGGGCTTTCCTAAGATTCATTTTACACTCTTGAAGAAGGGTTTGCATTCTTTCCAATTCTTCTTTCCCATGAAGACTGATTTTCTAATTGAAAATGATTGTGGGCAATGGCACCTTATAACCATACATAGCCTCAAAGGGTGAAGCTGTAATGCTAGCATGAGTGGAGTTATTGTAGGTAAACTCAACCAAGTGTAACCAAGAATCCCATGAATTTTGCACATCATATGGTGAAGATAAGTCTCTAGCCACTTATTTACCCTTTCTATCTATCCATCAGTTTGTGGATGATAGACTGTAGAAGGAGCCAATTTAGTGCCCATGGATATGAATACCGCATGCCAAAAGTTATTCATAAACTTTGAATCTCTGTCATGAACAATCACTTGTAGTAATCCATGTAATCTAAAAATCTACTCCATAAATTGACCAGCCACTTGTTAAACAGTAAATTGGGTCTTGGTTGGAATGAAATGGGCTACTTGGTGAGCCTATCCACCACCATATATATATACTATTCCATCCCTTTTTGGTAGTAGGTAAGGTAGTAATGAAGTCCATGGTAATATGCATCCATTTGTCTGTAGGAATAGGTAATGGTTGCAACCTTTGAAAAATTTCCTTTTTCCTTAGCCATATTTTTGAAATTTTGTCCTTGTTTTGGAGCATAATCCTCACCTTGTTTTGAGGCACTTTGTTGTAATTATTGTTATGACTGCTGAAACCCCTATTTTTTGGCTTGAAACCCTCTCTCAATTGACAAAAAAATTATCCATATCTTGTAGGAGGATTGGAGAGATTACTTCCCAAACTTCTTTGCTGAAAATTCATTGCATCTCTCTTGTATTTTTGAGAATATCTTTAGCCAACTAAATTTCTTCATGCAAAGTTTTTGGTTGCTAAGCCCCTACCTCCAATGATAAGGTGGGATCAAGACAAAAGAAATACTTGATTAGCTTTGCAAAATCTAAAATGCCCCCAATATACATAGAGAGATTCAAATAGGTATTTGAATAATCGCTAATGGATATTCCTCTTTGGACCCATGCATATCATCTTCTTTGAAGTCTTTCCTTTTTCAAAGGAGAACCAAAAATATCAAGCATGGCTTATTTAAACTCTTTCCATGTGGAAAAATATTGGCCAATCTTGCACATATATCACCACCAAGTATTAGCGTAGTCTTCAAGGTGAAGAGTTGCAAAATAATTTTTCGCTTCATTACTTTGAGGATAGAGAATGAAATACATCTCAAGTTTGTTGATCCACTCCTCCCATTTCAAAGGTGAAGAATTTCCCCCCTTGAAGTTGGTGATGTTGATATTTTCTTTATACTCCTTCTCATTGTAAGATGATTGCAAATTATTATTTGGCTGTCCATAAGATTATTCTCTCCATGGATCCTTATCCCAAGAATGTTGCCTAAGGGAGGGTTGTTGTCGAGGCAAGCTACCGCTGAGATCCATTGACAGCTTATTGTTTAAGCATTTCAAGTGAGCAATAATGGCTACCTCTCACATAGCCAACATGCTATCCCTCTCTACAAGTGTAGTGAGCTTACCTTGATGCCCAATTGAGTTGCTTCCTCTCTCAAGCACTTCGATAGCTCCATGATTCGTGATGTATGCTCAAGCATCCTCAAGCCTCTTCCTCCAAGCTCCATCCTCCATCCTCCATAGCCACACGCGAGACGAGAGAAGAGAAGAGAAGAAGAAGAAGAGAGGAGATGGTGGAGGGCTTCAACTCCAAGATCTCTCACCCTCACACACTCACTCCCTCACTCACTCACACTCCCTCCCTCAAGCACTCACAAGCAAGAAAGAGAAGAGAAGAAGAGAAGAAGAAGAGTCCACTTTGCCACATACCAAAAGAATGAGCTCTCATTCACTTTTTGAACTTTAATATATAAAATCCTATTTCCCTTGGGTAGTCATCCCCTTTTTACATGGCTGACCATGGCCTAGGTCCTTTTTTCCATTATTCTTCTATCTTCCTAGCTTCCTTCCTATTGTCCATCTACCTTTACAATGTGCATGGGTGCTCTTAAAATAAATCACGATGCGCCTTGCGGTCTTTTACAAAAGTATTGACTTGCACTTTTTCTTGTGTGTCTTTCTCCTTGATTTAGGACTCTTTTGCACTTCTTGTGTTTCCATATTTTTCTTTGTGCACTTTCATCTTCTGCTTTAGATTTTTCGAATTTTCCACCTTGTTCTTTTGAGGGTTAACATTACCCCCCTCCTAGATGAGTGCAAGTCCCATGGCATTGATGCGGAGTGGTTGGAAGGGGTATTGGGTGTAACTAGATTGATTTTTTTGAGTTTGTATACAAGCCCTAGTTGAGGGTGTGTTGGAGGGATTTATGCCTTTGAAATTGAATATTGTGTTGGATGCGGATCCCTACGTGGAGAGAGGCAGATGTGCGGATCCACTTTTGAAATTGAAGATGAAGTTGGATGGATCCAGGCTACAGTCTCCTCCTACACTATTCCAAATGAGCTTCTTCATTCAATTTTTGACTGGGGTTGCCTCGGTCTACCTCTTCCTTGGTTTGCCTTCATGGGAACGTTGTCGCATAAAATGGCTCCTCTTGTACATGGTTGCTAGTCCCGAGATATTGTGGTTTTGAGTTGATGAGGGTTCGATGAGAAAGGGCGAACGTGTGAGTCTATGATGACGGGGCTATAGAGGAATTGAGCTTGAGAAGAAAAAAATCACTCGATTAAGGTGGTGGGGGTCGGGGGCGTATTGCATGGATGATGGGGCCGTCGAAGTCAGTGATTGACGCCTTTGTTTGTACCTAGAAAGAAAAGAAGGTTCACTACTTGGGGGTGTCTTTGCCTTACCGTGGAATGCGTGGTGCACATGCTTGTGGAATTGGGAGATGGATCTAACCTTGGGAAAGCCCTCGGTGGTGTCCCACACTTGAGGACCCAATTTGTGCATAAGGGAGGTACAATGCAGGGGGCTTAGGGTGACGGGTCTAACCATATGCAAGAATCACCTTCCTAGGTATGTCCTGCCCTTGATGTGTCCTAAGCATATGTCATAGGGAATCAAAAAGGGCTAGGGGGTTAGACATGGAGCCAGCCGACCAAGGCCGCTAGACACACCTAGCTTGAGAACCCCTAGGTGCAATGGCTGTGTTCCTTGTGCATCTTGTTGTGTCTACGTGTGGTATCTCTTTTCGTTTCCATGTTTTGTGATTATCTCTTTTGCTTTATACCTCCTTGTCTTTCTTTTTCTTCTTATTCAATTCTTTTTTTCTTTTTTTCTTTTTTTTTGGGCCAAGTTACATGGTCATGGTAGAAGTTAGTCTTTGTTATCAGAGTGGGAGAAGGGGACCTAATAGATTTGTTAAGGAATCGGTGGCTTTGGAGGTATCCGTTGAGGTTTAGGCGAACCTGAAGTGTGGTGATGGAGAGAAATGGATGATTACAACAGGTGAAGTGTCTATCATTCATATCCTCTAGAAAAGCTAAGCAAAATGAAGGTCATAGAGTAGCTCGCATCATTAGTTGAGCCATCGCGCAACTATTTATAGCGTTGGGATCAAAATGGAGTACTAGGAGGCCGCGCTCCTATGCCCAGTATCCTAAGTAGTCTAAGGTAATTACAAGTAGTAATAAAGGTGGGTTAGGGCATGAAGAGAATTCATTAGTGAATTGGATTAGGGTATCATACAAGTTCTCTAATGTGAAGACGAGGGCATCTTCATATGTGGTACAATGAGGATTATAGATTATAGGGGTTGTAGCAGCCGTGGAAACTGAGTCAAAATCCACTCCCACCCTTCAAGGGTAGGGCCATTCCACTCTCGAAGGGTTGAGTGTTGCAAAAGGCCATCCAAGTGTCCAGGTTGGTGTCGCAGACCCTTCTTCTCCATTTAGGTTGATATTCATTAGCTAAGCACAGACCTTGGCACTTCAAAAACCTTATTTTGCCAAAATTTGGCATCTTTAGTGGCCCATAAGGTGGGGTTCTACCCTCTCTCCTCCAGCCATTTTGTCTGAACCTGCTTTCAATGTTAATCACCTGCTCCACCACCTTGATGGGCAAGACCCTACGCAGGGTGGTGGGGAGCTAAAAGTTAAAGTCAAAGGGACTCCTAGACGTTTCTTGCCTCTCCTAGATTACAAGGTTGACATGGAAGCTTGCTGGGGCATCATCCTCGCATGGTGGTATAGGTGCATGGGGTGCCCTACTCCCTTGGCATTCCATTTTCTCTTGGTCTCCTCCACCATTTGTTTTCTTCTTTCCTTCAATGCCGCCTTTCTTTATGCAGAGATGTCTCTGTGTTGCCGCTCTTCAGGCCATGGGGAAGGAGGCAGTGCGATAAGCTCTTCTTCATGTGATCCCATTTCAAAGTTCACATTCACTCCCTCTCCTGGCTTGGCTCCTATTGCTCTTCTTTAATGAACCCGAGTGCGTCCACTTCCCGCGAGGTTAGGCTTGCCAATAGGAGATAATGGAGTTGCTCTTCCAGGCTTAGTCCAACTCCAGTAGGTTTTGGCGGTATCTACAGTCCTACTTTTATGTTCTATGAGCCATTCCCAATTTCTTTTTCATTGCCTCTATGGACTCTCCCTCCTTTGCTTGGGTGATGTCAAATAGGGTATCGAGAAAGGCGTGTTGCTGGGTTTGGAAGATCACTTGGGTGGCTTCTGCTCTACTTTTAGCAAGTATTTTTTCTTTTTCGACTTGAGTGAGACGATGTGCCAAGGCTTTGGCTCTTTTTTCATTTTGGTTAGCCCATTCTTTTGCCCTCTTGTTCATAACTTCGAGGCTTTCCCCCTGCCTCTAAGCCAACACTATTAGCTTTCGTTCTTGATATTCCATTTTTGTCCTTAGCTTTTGTTGCTCTTCCTGTGCTAAGGCAGCCTCTTGGATTAGTGACTCCATCTCTCTTTCATAAGTGCGAGCTCTTTCCTCCCTCAGCTCCTCTAAGCATAGGGTGGTCATCTTGACCATAGGAGAAAAGACTTCATCAAAGTCAACACCATGCTCCTACTTAAAACCCTTAGCAACTAATCGAGCCTTGTATGCTGGCTTGGGGTGTCCAGGGGTACTTTTCAGCTTGTACACCCACTTGCATGGCAAAGCCTTCTTACCCTGAGGCAAGGAAACCAAATCCCAAGTCTAATTCTTATGCAATGAGTCAAGCTCGCACTGCATAGCCCTCTCCCAAGAGTGACAATCACCCTTGCGCATAGCCACATCATAAGTGAGAGGCTTTCTTGCATATGCAACCAGTACATAATCCATAGAGGGCACAAAACGGTTAGGAGGTCATCTATCTCTAGTAGAATGCCTCAATCCAGGCTCTACTGCCTGACCAACATCCTGTCCAACATCAGCATGTCTAACATCTGAGCCATGAGCATTAGGTGATGCTGCACACTGTCTAGCTGGCCGTGGAGTGGGCTTAACGAGAGCAGGTGGCTCCTCCTGAAAGATAACTTTATATACCTCAACCACTTTTTCAAGCTGCATATGCATTTTGTCCTTATGAAAGATGACATCATGACTGAGGATCATTTTCCGCGCCTGCGGATCCCATAGACAGTAACCCATCTCTCCTGCATCTCCATTGCCAATGAAAATGCATTTGACACTTTTAGGATTCACCTTATTGTGTTTGTCCTTGGGCACATGGCATAATGCCTCACATCCAAAGACATGCAAATGATCATAAGAGGGGGGCTTGCCTGCCCATACCTCCTCTACAACCTGAAAGTCTATGCCACTGCTAGGCGACCTGTTAATGAGACACATTGCAATAGTAACTACCTTAGCCCAAAAGTGCTAAGGTAAGCTAGCCTGGCTAAGCATGCTATGGACCCTTTCCTGAATGGTCCTATTCATGTGTTCAGCCATACCATTCTGGGGTGGGGTGTAAGGGGCGGTCAACTAATGCTTAATATCCCGCTCATCACAAAACTGCTCAAAAGCATGTGATACATACTCACCCCCATTATCTGACCTTAGGCATTTGAGACTTTTCCTAGACTGGTTCTCTGCCAACGCAAGACAATGCTGAAATGTGTCTAAGACATTGGATTTTCTTTTTATGGGATAAGCCCAAACCTTACGTGAGTAATCATCTATGAAAGTAACAAAGTACTTTGCCCCACCAAGTGACTGATAGGGCATGGGCCTGTTGAGATGACAAGCTCAACACATGCAGACATTAATGATGGACCGCCTGGTTAGATGGGTCCACACATCTACACTTAGCACGTCGGTGGTCATTATGACTTTCACATGGCCATTGACTCATTACTTATTATATTTAGATTATTATACCTATTTACAGTTGGCATAGTTATAGCGCCAATCGACTAGTGTAGTCGGTTATGCATTGTTTGACTTAGTAGGCCACTTTACTTTATGTTGTATCTTATCTATACTTTGTGTACATTGTAAAGTGTGTGGAAGAAGAAGAAGAAACTAGCAAGAAAATGTTTTGGCCTCCATCTCTCTTCTTGTCTTTTGAGTGAGCTTCTCCTTGTGCATTCTGTGTGTGTTCGTCGGCGCAGCATCTTGAGCAAGTCCCCCCACCATGCGATTCTTGACATGGTATCAGAGCCGCACCACTGAGAGAGGCTGATTTCGAAGGCTGAAGTGAAGGAGAAGCAAGGTTCGAGCAAGCAAGCCACGGGTAAGAAGCTCTCCCATTCTTCCACTCTTTCTCTTGGACAGTGCTTGTGGAGGCACCAGAAGCATGGCAGAGCAAAAATCTCAGATTGCAGTGAGATTTGGTGTGCGTGAAGAGCGCTGTGTATTCTATAGAAAAGCCCGTTAGGCAATTTCGCTACTATTTTGGCCATCCGAGGTCATTTCAGGCCCCGTTTTAGAGCCACAAGGTTGCGAACAACAGTTGGAGATACCTTGCAATTTTAGCTGTGTCTGCCGTATACAGGTGCACAGGTTACAGATTTTAGATCTATAAGTTCAAAGGTGTTTATCAACGAATAAACACAAGATTTATTTGCAAACTGGTTGCAGATTGCATGTATTATTGAGCAGACAATGAAAAAGGCTATCTGGTGTATTGCTGTGCACTACAGGTCGAGGGTTGCAGAAGATTTGCTTGTTGTTTGGTATTAGTTTTGTGATAATGGTAGAGAACAGTGGAAACCCCATCATTGAGAAGCTCGACAAGAACAACTACCCTTCATGGAAGTTTCGTGTCATGAACTTCCTTATTGGAAAAGGCCTCTACGAGTTTGTGTTAGGTGAAGAAAAGGAGCTGGAGGTGAGTGATCCTCCAACTGCAGAAGAGACAAAGGCACAAAAAGAATGGAATGCAAAAGACAAAAAGGTCATGTATTGGCTATCTGCAGTAATTGACAATAATATGCTGGGACATATCAGAAATGCAGAGAATTCATATGCAGCTTGGACCATACTTGAAAGTATGTTTTTCGTAAATACAAAGGCATGAAAGATTCAACTCAAGCAAGAGTTGAATACATTGAAGAAAGGGAAGATGTCTATCAATGAGTATGCACTGAAGGTAAGGAGCATTGCAGATGCCTTGGAAACGATTGATGCAATGCCCGATGATGATGATTTGGTGTCGTTTACCTTAGGTGGACTTAACAATGAAAAGGCTTGGAAGTCTTTTGTAACTTCCGTATATGTCAGAAAGCCATTTCCAGATTTTGATGAGTTGGTCTCCCTTATGATCATTGAAGAGATCAACATGCAGAGTGAGACATATGAAAGAAGTGGTGAACATGTCCAAGCTTTCTACTCCACTTTAGGAAGGGGACGTGGCAGGTTCTCTTTAAGAGGCCGTGGTACAGGATGTGGTAGTGGCAACCAGCAAAACATATTGAATCAACAATTTGGCAATATGCAGGTTTCACGAGGTCGTGGTAACTTTAGAGGCAGGGGAAGTTTTAGAGGAAGAGGTGGATGGCAGAATAGAGGTTCTAACAACTTTGGTATTGTCTGTCACTACTCTGGCAAAACAAGTCATATTGCAGCCCAATGTTATGCTAAGAAAGATGATATTCATAGTGGTAAGTTACAGCAAGGAAACTATGCATCATCTTCACGACAGAATGAAGACAAAAATGAACGTCTGTTCGTTATGTAGCATATGCTGAATGCTGTTACAGGAAAGGGAACACATGATGATGTTTGGTATGTTGATTTAGGTGCATCCAATCATATGACCAGCCATGCAGAATGGTTTGGAGAGATACAAGATTTGCAAAATGCAGGTTATGTGCAGATGGGTGATGATTCATGCCACCCAATTTCACACATTGAAAAAGTTCCCTTGTCCTTGCATGATGGTAAGACAAAGAGTCTTTCAAATGTATTACATGTGCCATATATTACAAAGAACTTGGTGTTAGTCGGTCAGATGGTAGAGCAAGGGCTGCAAGCCAGATTTAATGTAAAGGGCTGCTTTGTAGAAGACTTCAATGACAAGTACAGGTTAGTTGCAAAGGGAAGTAGAGTTGGGCATATGTTTACTCTGGATGTTGGAATTCCTACTATGAATGCTACTATGTATGCTAAAGGAAAAGGTGTTGTTGCAGATATTGAAATTTGGCACAAACGCATTGGACATGCAAATATACAAAGGCTGAAATTAATGTAGTCCAAAGGGTTGGTTACAAATGCATTGGACATGCAAATATACAAAGGCTGAAATTAATGCAGTCCAAAGGGTTGGTTACAGGTTTGCCTACATTTAGAGTTGTAGAATTTCATAAGGTATGTGAAGCATGTCAGTTTGGTAAGCATGCAAGACAATCCTTTTCACGTAACAGAGATGTAAGCAGAAATATCCTTGATGTTATGCATACAAACATTTGGGGGCCTACACAAAATGTGTCTCTTGGAGGCAGTTCATACTTTGTCACATTCATTGATGATTGTTCTAGAAAGCTGTGAGTATATTTTATGAAGGAAAAGAGTAAAGCGTTTGAGCACTTTATAACTTTCAAGGCTGCAGTTGAAAGAGAAACAGGCTTGAAAGTAAAGTGCTTGAGGTCAGATGGAGGGGGAGAGTACCTCTCGAATGAGTTCAGTGATTTTCTAAGGTCTCATGGGATAAAGAGACAGTTCACATGTAGGTATACCACACAGCAAAATGGGGTTGCAGAAAGGAAAAACAGGCATATTGCAGAAGTTGCATGTGCCTTGATGGCTAAAAAGAGTATGTCTAAGCATTTTTGGTCTGAGGTTGTTCATACTGCTGTTTATATTATGAACAGAACTCCCACAGCTGCAGTTCATGGGATGATTCCTGAAGAATGCTTTACTGGCAAGTAGCTTGATGTATCACACTTGAAGGTATTTGGCTGTGTTACATATGTTCATGTGCTAGATGATCTACGGAAGAAGCTTGATCCAAAGGCAGAAAAATGTGTCTTTATTGGATACTCTTTAGAGCAGAAAGGGTATCGTTGTTATAACCCTATCACATGTAAGTTCAGAGTGAGCAGGGATGTCATCTTTGATGAAATGAGCAGTTGGTATGCATCTAGTGGTGATGCATTGGATGATGATGATGATCATGACACTCATGTGCAGGCTAAAAAGCAAGAATCACGGACTCTTAGTGGACCAGAGACATCATTTGGTAGTCCTTGGTCTGGGAGACTAAGGAGTAGCTCTACATCTTCAGGTGCATCTAGTAGCACTACAGGTAAAGACAAAGGAAAGAATAAAGTGTCTGATGGCATTGATGCAGTTCTTGATGGAGACTCCAGTGGCTCAGAGAGCTTGGATGATGAGCTTGGCATTCCTTCTGTCAGGACACCAGGTGTACAGAGAGCTCATAGTAATGTAAAGGCTCCATTTAGCGATCCGGTGGTACACAGATCTAGCAGGGTCAGATACCCTGTTAAAAGATTTGGTTTTGAAGGTTATGCAGCTCACCATTATGCTTATATGGTAAAACTAGTTGAGGATGTTGAGCCCACTTGTTTTGAGGATGCTGTTGGTCATACTCATTGGGATGCAGCAATGGATGAGGAGATGGCTGCATTAGAGGCCAATAAGACTTGGGGTCTAGTATCATTGCCGAAGGGAAAGAAAGCTATTGGATGTAAGTGGGTTTATAAGATTAAGCACAATGCAGATGGTTCTATTAGTAGGTACAAAGCTAGGCTAGTTGCAAAAGGCTATGCCCAGACATATGGCATAGATTATGATGAAACCTTTAGTCCAGTTGCTAGGATGGCAACTGTCAAATGTGTGGTTGCTTTGGTAGTAGACAAAGGTTGGAGGTTGCAGCAAATGGATATGAAGAATGCCTTCTTGCATGGTGATTTGCAGGAAGAAGTGTATATGGATCAGCCAGCAGGTTATGAAGATTTAGAGCATCCCACGTATGTGTGTAGGTTGAAGGAGGCGCTCTATGGGCTCAAGCAAGCACCTAGAGCATGGTCCGACAAGATTAGAGAGTGTCTTGTCACAATATTGGATTTTATGTTTCTAATGCTGATCACTCACTTTATGTGAGAAAGGGAGATGCAGGTTTGGTCATCATAGTCATCTATGTGGATGACTTGATTATTATAGGTGATAGTGATAGTGGGATTGCTAAAGACAAGGACTTTTTGAAGAAGAAGTTTGAGATGAAGGATTTAGGTGAGCTAAGGTACTTCCTTGGCATTGAGATGATCAGATGTGATGATGATATATGGCTGTCCCAAAGACAGTATGGCTTGGATATGTTGTCCAAGTACGGTATGACAGCATGCAAACCACTTTTAGTCCCATTGGAGCAGAATGTAAAGTTGAGTGCTGATGTTGGGGATGAGATAGAAGACCCTACTATGTTCAGGAGGATAGTGGGGAGTTTGATCTACATGACCATTACAAGGCCAGACTTGAGCTACGCTGTTGGTCTTGTGAGTCAGTTTATGAAAGTACCTAAAAAGCCACATTTGGATGCAGTCAGACGCATATTGAGATATGTGAAGGCCACATTACATTATGGACTTTTCTATGAGGCAGGTACATATGTACAGGTGTTTGGATATACAGATGTAGATTGGGCTGGTATTATGTCTGATAGAAGATCTACTAGCAGATACATGTTCTCTCTTGGTAGTGCAGCAGTTGCTTGGAGCAACAAAAAACAATCTACAGTTGCTTTGTCGAGTACAGAGGCTGAGTATAGAGGTGCTGCTGTTGTAGCATGTGAGATAGTATGGCTACAAAAGTTATTGGTTGATTTAGATATGCAGGTGGAAGGTGCAGTTGTCATTTATTGTGACAACATGAGCAGTATACAGTTGGCTAGGAACCCTGTGTTCCATGCCAGGACAAAACATATTGAGGTACACTACCACTTTGTGAGAGAGAAGGTACTAGCAGGTGAGATTGACTTGGTGTATGTCAGCACATAGGATCAGATAGCTGACATCTTCACGAAGGCATTGGGTATAGAGAAGCTTCAAAAGTTTCGAAGCTTACTTGGAGAGTTGCAGAGATGCAGTTGAGCTTGAGGGGGAGTGTTGAGATGACAAGCTCAACACATGTAGACATTAATGATGGACCACCTGGTTAGATGGGTCCACACATCTACACTTAGCATGCCAGTGGTAATTATGACTCTCACATGGCCACTAACTCATTACTTATTATATTCAGGTTGTTATACCTATTTCAGTTGGCATAGTTATAGCGCTAGTCGACTAGTGTAGTCGGTTATGCATTGTTTGACTTAGTAGGCCACTTTCCTTTATGTTTTATCTTATCTATTCTTTGTGTACATTGTAAAGTGTGTGGAAAAAGAAGAAGAAACCGGCAACAAAACGTTTTGGCCTCCATCTCTCTTCTTGTATCTTGAGTGAGCTTCTCCTTGTGCATTTGGTGTGTGTTCGACGCAACATCTTGAGCAAGTCCCCCCACCATGCGATTCTTGACAGGGCCCACATACATTTGTGTGCACAAGAGCCAAGAGCTCACCCATGCGTTTCTTATGAGACTTTTTTGCGTATTTCTAGTTTGCCTGCCATACAAACAATGATCACAAGAATCAAAATGTGAAGAGTCAAAAGGCAGAAGATACTACAAAGCAAGGAGTATTTTCATTCCTTTAAGAGATATATGCCCCAAATGAGCATGACAAAGGAATACATGGGGAATAGAACCCATAGACAAAACATGATCAAATGTAGCTCCTAATACAAGTAAGGGATAGAGGTTACCAGACTTGGCACCTCTTGTAAGTACAAGTCTGCCACGAGTAATCTTCCATGCAGAGTCTCCAAAAGACACAAAATACCCTGCATCATCAAGCCGTCTAGTTGACATAAGGCTATGAGTCAACACAAGTACATGGCGTACATTATGCAAAACAAAAGAACTACGAGAAGGAAATTGCAGCCTAACATCTCCAATGCCCACAATGTCAAGAGACCTGTCATCACCAAGACACACACAACCAGACATGGTACGATAGGTATAAAACCAATCTCGATAGGATGTCACATGAAAGGATGCACTTGAATCCAAGAGCCAGCATTGTGTATACATAGAATGTATCTCAGAAGCCTGAAAGGCATGAAAGGGGGAAGGATCAAAGGTTGCACGTGAGAGCTATGGCGGGAGAGCAAGAGCAAGAAAGAGAGAGACAAGAAATAGGAACTCCAATAGTCACAATGTGTGACCGGGCCTTCCTTTATTCAAACTGTCACTAAAAGAATAAAGAATAAAGTGACGGTGACGGGCGCCTACCACCTGCAGTGTGTAGTGGTGGTGACTGTTAGTGTAGTAATACACGGGCGGCTAGGTGGAGGCACCTTTACCCCCAACAACCTCCCACTTAAAGGCGAATCTGCCCTAGTGAGGAGTGAATAGAAAAAGAAAAAGACAGTACAACATGTACACATGTACAACAGGATGAGGAAAGACATCATCTAATCCCATGCCCATCAACCTCTTGAGGAAGGCAAAGTGCTCTGTAGAGAGGCTTTTCGTGAGCAGATCTGCGGGATTCTGGTCAGTCGAGATCTTGACAAGATCAATAGACTTGTCCTCAACGACCCCACGTATGAAGTGATACCTCACCTCAATGTGTTTCGTTTTCGCATGGAAGACCAGATTCTTGGCTAACTGAATAGCACTCATAGAATCCGAATGCAGTGTAGGGATAGCATCAGTACTAAGGTCAACAACCAAACGACCCAACAAAATGGCCTCCTTGCAAGCCTCAGTGGCTGCAACATACTCGGCCTCTATAGTAGAAAGGGCCGTGCATTTTTACACCCTGGACATCCAAAAAACAACACCTCTAGCATATGTGAATACATAGCTGGAAGTGGACTTCCTACTATCTGCGTGTCCTGCATAATCAGAGTCAGTGTACCCCACGACTCATGTATCTTGGCTACCATAGCATATGCACATATCTGCAGTGCCCTTCAGGTACCTCATGATACCCTTCACGGCATCCCAATGCTTCTTGCCAAGTGTAGCCATATAGCGTGCCACAACACCAACTGCAAAGGCAATATCTGGATGAGTGGCTATCATGGCATACATAAGACTGCCCACTGTGGATGCATAGGGAATCTTGGCCATCTCGGCCCTCTGCTCATCTGTCTGCGGACAATCAGCCTGTGATACCTTCACATAAGAAGGCAATGGACATCCAATAGGCTTTACGTCCTGCATGCAGAAGGGCTCAAGGACTTTATGAATGTACTCCCTTTGTGACAAGTAGAGGAGTCCCTGATGCCTGTCGCGTCTAATGCGCATACCAAGTATGTGAGCGGCCTGTCCCAGATCTTTCATCTCAAAGCTCTTCTTGAGCTGAGCCTTAAGAGCATCTAGCTCATCATGAGCTTTCCCTGCTATCAGCATATCATCCACATAGAGTACCAAAATCAATGAAGAACCATCACGGGCTTTCTTCCTGTAAAGACACAGATCCATAGTACTCCTGCTATAGCTTGTGATTGCATAAATGCATCAAACTTATGATACCACTCCCTAGGGTTTGTTTCAAGCCATAAGGACTTTTCATCAATTTGTGCACTAGGTGCTCCCTGCCATGTTCTGTAAAGCCCTTAGCTGCTCCATATAAATCTCATCATGCAAGTTCCCATGTAAGAAAGCCGTCTTGACATCCATCTGGTATAAATTCAAGTTAAGCTAAGCAACCAAAGCTAAGACTAAGCGTAGGGTGGTCATCTTAACCATAGGAGAAAAGACCTCATCAAAGTCCACACCATGCTCTTGCTTAAAACCCTTTGCTACCAATCTAGCCTTGTATGCCGGCTTGGGGTGTCTAGGGGTACTTTTCAGCTTGTACACCCACTTGCATGGCAAAGCCTTCTTGCCCTTAGGCAAGGAAACCAAATCCCAAGTCTCACTCTTATGCAAGGAGTCTATCTCAGACTGCATAGCCCTCTCCCAGGAGTGACTGTCACCCTTGCGCATAGCCTCATCATAAGTGAAAGGTTCTCCTGCATCTGTAACCAATACATAATGCACTGAGGGCTTGAATCTATCGGGTGGACGTCTGTCTCTAGTAGACGATCTCACGGCAGGCTCTGTTGCCTGCCCAGCTACCTGTCCAACACCCTGACCATGAGCATCTGCTGCAGCTGTAGGCTGTCCAACTAGCTTTGTAGGGGCTCTCGGCTCCTCCTGAAATATGACATTGCAGATCTCAACAACTCTCTCAGACTGCCTATGCATCTTGTCTTCATGGAAGACTACATCATGACTCCAGATGACTTTTCGTGCTTGCGGATCCCAGAGATGGTAACCCATCTTGCTTGCATTTCCATAACCAAGGAAAATGCATTTGACACTCTTAGGATTCAGCTTACTTCTCTTGTCCCTAGGCACATGGCAAAATGCCTCACATCCAAAGACACGGAGATGCGCATAAGAGGGAGGTTTTCCAGTCCATACCTCCTCGGCAACTTGAAAATCCAAACCACTAGAAGGTGATCTGTTTATGATATGCACAGCTATACTAACTGCCTCAGCCCAAAAGCTCTGTGGTAGGCCTGCTCGGCTAAGCATACTACGTACATGCTCTTGGATGGTTCTATTCATCCGCTCAGCCAAACCATTCTGGGGGGTGTAGGGGGCAGTCAACTGACGCTTAATACCCCTCTCATCACATAACTGCTCAAAAGCACATGAGACATACTCACCCCCATTATCTGTCCTTAGGCATTTTAGCCTATACCAAGACTAGTTCTCAACCAATGCAAGCCATCTCTGAAACACAGCCAAGACATCAGATTTCAACTTAATGGGATAAGCCCAAACTTTTCGTGAAAAATCATCTATGAAAGTAACAAAATACTTCTCACCACCCATAGACTGACAAGGCATGGGTCCACAGACATCCGAGTATACTAATGCCAAGGGCTCACTCATGCGTGGCCTACCAGACTTTTTATGCATAGACCTAGTCTGCCTGCCATAAAGACAATGCTCACATGAATCAAAACATGCATAATCAAGGGGCAGTAAGTACTGCAAACCATAATCAAGGGGTGGTAAGTACTGCAAACGAGAAAGCATTTTCATTCCCTTCAAAGACATATGGCCCAAAAGGGCATGCCAAAGAGATACATGGGAGATAGAACCCACAGACAAAACATGATCAAGGGAAGAAGCTGATACAATCAAGGGATAGAGGCTGCCAGCCTTGGCACCTCTCACAATCACAAGTCTGCCACGAGTGATCTTCCATGTAGAGTACATGATAACCTGCGTCATCAAGCTGTCCAGCTGAGATGAGACTACATGTCAAAGTAGGTACATGACGTACATCCTGCATAACAAAACTGCTGCCAGAAGGAAACTGCAGCCTAACATCACCAATGCCCACAATATCAAGAGAACTGTCATCACCCAAGCGCACAGAACCCGAAATAGTACGGTATGAATGAAACTACTCTCGGCAAGGTGTCACATGAAAGGATGCACCTGAGTCCAAGAGCTGACACTGTGCATACATAGACTGTATCTCTGTCATCTGCGAAGCACTAGAAGAAGCTGCAAGGATATAATCATCATCAACATCCTCAGGCTACATAACATTGATCTCTTTAATTTTAACACTGGACTTTGCAGGCACTATGCTGCGATCAGAAGACTTATCCTGCACTTTGTCTTTCCACTTATCTTTGCGCCTTTCATTGCGTAGTTCATGGCATTGTGGCCTAATATGGCCCTGTTTCCCACAATGATGACAAGTAACATCTATGTTCCTGCCACAGGATTTGCTACGTGACTTCCCCACGAGACTTGGACCAAGATTTTTGGGAATCTCGTCCACGACCACTGCCACTGCCATTGCCATGCTTTCCATATCCATCATTCCTGCCTCTAACTGTCATAGCATGCGACACACGAGAGGCATCCAAATTCTTATGGTTAACCTCTTCCTACAGAAGAGCACTCTCAACATCAGATAATTTCAAGGTAGCAGCAAAGGCACATAATGTAGTGCAAAATACATCCCATGACTCATTAAGAGTACCAAGCAAGAAAAGCAGAGTGACATCCTCTGCAAAAGTGATGTCCTACGAAGTCAAGTTCTTGAGTATAGCATGGAACTGGCTCAAGTGAGTAGACATAGTCACATTCTCCTTCATGCGCGCAGATCCATAAGCTGCTTCAGCCAATACATCTGACTCGCTGGATTTTTCTTGTCATAGAGATTCTTGATTTTATCCCACAACTGCCATGCAATCTATTCTTCCTCAAAGACATTGTAATGAACCTGTTCTGTGAGAGACAATATAATAGTGGACTTGCATAACTCATCAAGCTCAAGCCATTCCTCATCTGGCATAGTTATAGGCAGATGCCCGCTCAACCTCAAAGGTTTGATCTGCGATTTCTAGACCAACACCTGCTAAATTTGAATGTTCCAATAAGAGTAATTCGTACAATCAAGCTTAGTGATGTTGAAAATAGCATGTTCAGTGGACGAACTCGCCATAATGCAGGCTGGAAGACTGTAGACAGTTCAAAATTGCTTGTTGTTTACTGCAGAAAATGACAAAAAAATCACCAAAATCGAGAGAAAATGGTGAGAAAAGTGTAACCAAAGTTGCTGCCCACCAAGTACTAGTGAAAGTACATCATTTCAGAATATTTCAGTATGAAAAATCCATGTCAGTCCATATATATATGCTTGCTGTAATAAATTACATATTTCAGTAAATGAGAGCTAACAGTGCCAAAATTGGATCCTAGGTCAATCAGATACTGCGAAGACCAAAGCCGGCATCATGTGGGCATAACATAGGCATATGACAGTCGATAAGCATGAATCCAACACCCAAACATGTCATACAAACATCTGCCAGTGAGTAGGCACACCCCCCAATCAACGGGGCAAAGTGTTCATGCCACTACCAAAACTTGACACAAGTAGGTGTCAACTCACAAAGAGAGGGACCCAAAGCAAAGAGTCAACTAATAAGCATCAGAGGAACCAAGACATATGAACCATGCATCATCCTCAAGGGTAAAAGATCCCAAATAGTCTCAAAAGCTCAAAGAGCATAGACCGCCTGCTCAATGGTTGTCAAGCATCCAAAGACACTCCCACTGGCACAAAAGCTGTAAATATCAAGCAAAAAAGCTCGAACAAAGCATGTACAAGCACCAGTGACAAGTGTCCAAGATCAAGCATCAATGGTACATCCCAAACATGTAGGTGGTAGAGCATCCGTATATAGCATCCATAAGCATGTAAGACATCAAGTACATCCCAAGATACAACTCTGGCAAGCCAATAAATAGCTCAAGTAAGCTTCAGGAATCCAAGGTCAAGCCAAGATCGAGCTCCAGTAGCAATAGGCTCCAAACAATGTAACGAGCATGTAGTAATGGCATAGGCTAAGCATGTCAAGACCGGTTAGACATAAGAAACATACATGCCATAACTACATCCAAGATGGAGCATCCAAATTCTTTGCAAAGCAACCTCAAGCTCAACCAACGATCCCGAATCAAAACCAAGCTCTATGTCGAGCCCCAAGTGTCAATACATCACCATATATGCCCGAAACATAGCCCGAAAAGCATAGGCATAAGCATACATGAGTAAAATAACTTCAGCCCAACTGTGTACAACAGTGATTTACTGTTCAAAATTGAGAATTTTAGAACCAAAATTAGCTCCAAATGGTTTCCAAACAATAGCCATACATTTCCCTAACATCCAGGCATCAAACGGGACCAATCGGGCATCAAATGACAATGCCAAATAAGCTGTAGCATCAAATGTCAGTGTAACATTGTCATAAACTGCTTGTGGAATGTTATGACAGTCCCAAAACAGTGTTAAATTAGTCCAAATGCTATGGTAACACATCAACCATCAAAACCAAGCATCAAAGCATGTTCATATGTCCAAAATGGAGGCTTTTCAAGTGCCAATGGAGGGGGGGAGCTGCTGTTGTGAATGTCAATGTTGAAGACACATATGGGAGGGCTGTGTGATTCCGACAATTGTAAATGCTGGTCCTGGGGCTGCAAAAAATGGTGGCCAAGCTTCGGAGGGGTCCGGTTAAAGCCAAGGAAGGCCTCAAACAAGCTCGAGCAAGGGAGAGTATCCCACATATGAAATGAGAGCTGGGAGTGTAATTGGCTGCCCTGTTTCAAGAGGGCTGAAAACTGAGGTAAATCCTATAAAGAGTGAAGCAATACCTCTGTGTGAATGCCTTGAGGGTGGCCAAAGGGGCCGGGAAGGTGCTTGGGAAGCCGGGGAGTGACTGGATCTCGAAGGAGTCGGATATGGCTGTCGGGAAGGAGACCCAATGCGAGTGGGGAGTCAATTGGAAGCTGAGAATGTCACAAACCAAGCTCAAGAGTCAGGAAGTCAAGCTCTGATACCAGTTGAAAGGGGGGAAGGATCGAAGCTTGCACGCGAGAGCTATGGCGGGAGAGCAAGAGCAAGAAAGAGAGAGACAAGAAATGGGAACTCCAACAGTCACAATGTGTGATCGGGCCTTCCTTTATTCAAACTGTCACTAAAATAATAAAGAATAAAGTGATGGTGACGGGCGCCCACCACCTGTAGTGTGTAGTGGCGGTGATTGTCAGTGTAGTAATACACGGGCGGCTAGGCGGAGGCGCCTTTACCCCCAACAAGGCATTGCATGAAGAAGCTGCAAGTATGTAATCATCATCTGAATCAGTGGCCTGCATGACATTAATCTCTTCTATCTTTACACTGGACTTTGCAGGTACAATACTACACTTAAAAGACTTGTCTTACACTTTTTCTTTTCCCTTTTCCTTGCGCTTATTATCACACATTTTATGGCACTGCGGCCTAATATGTCCTACTTTCCCACAATAATGACAGGTAAGATTAGTCTTCCGTCCACGGGACTTACTGCGACCATGTGACTTGGACCTAGACTTTTGAGAGTCCCTGCCCTTATGATCATTATCATGCCTGCCATTTCTGCCACCTCTAATAGTCAATGCATGTGAAGAGCTGGAAGCATCATTGTTTCTCCTGTTGATTTCCTCAGTTAATAAGGCACTCTCAACATCTTTGATTTTCAGCCCATCAAGCTTGTTTGTGCATATGGCAGTACACAGAAGACATCCCATGATTCAGGCAAGATGCCAAGTAGAAACAATGGGTGCAAGTTGTCTTTGAACTCAATACCTTGTGCCAACAGACTTTTCATGATAGCATGAAACTGACTGAAATGAGATGAAAGGGAGGCCCCCTCCTTCATATGAAGGTCCATTAACTGCTTAGCCAATATATCTATGACACAGGACTCTACTGCTGCGCATAGAGCTCCTGAATCTTCTCCCATAAATCCCATGCACTCTGATTTTCATCTTCAACAACATTATGATGGACGTCTTCTGAGAGTGACAAAATAAGGGTAGACTTTCATAGCTCATCAAATTCCATCCAAACATCATCATCCATATCCTTAGGTTTAACACCCTTGAAATGCAAGGGTTTAATCTGCAAATTCTGCACCAAAAGCTACTATATTTGGGAGTTCCAATACCCATAGTTGGTACCATCCAACTTGGCAATGTTAAAGAGAGCTGTATATTTCAAATGACCAGCCATATTGTCCCAAATCAAATAAAAAAAGTAAAATTGCAGGTTGCTGTAATTAGTAGAAAATGTACTAAAACCACTGCTAAAACTGGCTGAAAGGGTAGATTTCACCAAGAGAAGCACCTGCCCACCAAATATGACCAAGATAACATCAAATAGTAAGTATGACTCTCATAGAAGTGTTGAAAATCTACAAATTTCAGCTTGCTGTAATAAATGACAGCATTATGTAAAACTGTCCAAAAAATGAAGCAATCACTAATACATATGTCACTGCAATTGCGAGGTAATAAGATACATCCAATAGTGAATTTCCAGGGGCAAGAAGGTACCAAGAACTGTCAAACCAATAACCTGTCAGGCAAGAGATATCTCGTAGGTCCAAAAATCATGCATGTAATGGGTCTCAGAGTAAGAGAAGAGACCAAGCACAAGCATAACTAATAGAGCAAGAAGCTCAATACATAACCATCCAAGATGCATACAAAACTGACAAACCTATGATAGAGATAGATGCTTGCCCCAATAGGCATATCAAATCAGCCCACTACAGACAAACTATAGACATAAAGCTCTCAAGAGAGCAAATGCATGTAATTGTCCCACAAGCTCAAGCTCATCTGTAAATAAAACTCATTCATTCGAATATACCAAGAGGCTCCCACTGGAAGTGAAGTCAGATGCAAAGAGAGCAAGCAATGCTCTAATACATCAAATACATAGCATCAGACATGCCAAATCCCAGTAGGGTACATTCGGAGAATAAATCCCAAGCTATCTCAGACTTGTAAAGCATAAGCTTGAAAGCATTCAAAGAGCATGTAATTGACAACAAAAAGTAATGCCCAATAGATCCCAAATGCTCCAATACATCTGAAGATGAAGCTCCAAGTAACTGTCAAGCATGGGTAAACCAAGTGGCATCCATATCTGACCAAAGCATAAATGCAAGAGGCCTAAATATCAAGTAGTGACAATAGGCATAGACCGGTCCAAAGCATGCCAACTGAAGCCAAATGCTAGTGAAGAACAACCAAGTCAGAGCTTAATACAAGCTCAAAAGAATTCCAGAACCAAAGACAAACTCGATTCGTATCCCGAAGGTCAATACTTCATTGCATAACCCAAAGACATAGCCTGAAACCAATAGAAATAACCAAACATGAGATAATAGGCTTTAGCCCATTGTGGTACAATAGTGATTTACTATTCAAAACTGAGTATTTTCAGCAAGAAAATGAGTCCAAAATGATGGCATAACATGTGCCTTGCATCCCCCAAACAATTAGGCATCAATAGGTACTAAACATGTTAAGTAGAAGTGCCCAAACAAGCATAGCATTAGATGCCAATGTTACTTCTGCATAACATGACTGTGGGACTGCTGTAAACAGTCATGGGAATATAAAGATTAGACCCAAAACTGATGCCAATGATCAAGGAGGTTTCACAACTGAAGTTAGAGACCATTGCCAAGTGCATTGCCAAGCCTGAAGAAGCATGACATAGCCATGAGGTGTAGGTGAGCTGTTGTAGTGTGCGATCCAAAACAGCCAAAAAAATGGTGCAAATTTGCTGATCCCTTCTTTTGCTCTTGTGCATCCACGTGGCTTGAATGGTAGTGGTTGGAGGCTTCGGGGGGTGACCAGGGAGGCCCACAACAAGCATCAAGTGCCCAAATGCAAGAGCGAACAAGATCCAAGCTCCAAGGGTTTGAGCTATGGCTGCCCTATTCGACTGCAACCTGAGAACTGAAGAAAAACACTAAAAGAACACTTCAATACCTCTGTAGCAATGCCTTGAGGGTGCTTCAATAGGCCAGGAAGGTGGTTGGGAAGCCGGGGAGTGACGGGAGCTCAGGAAGGTCGACTATGGTTGCCGAGAAGGAGACCCAATGCTGTAGGTATTTGAATGGAAGCTAAGAATGCCACGAACCAAGCTCGAGAAGCTGGGAAGCCTCGCTCTGATACCAGTTGAAAGGTGAGAAGGATCGAAGCTTTCTTGGAAGTAAGCTATGGCGGAGAGCAAGAGCAAGAAGAGAGAGAGACACAAATGGGAACTCCAACAACCACAATGTGTGGCTGGGCCTTCCTTTATTCAAACTATCACTAAAAGAATAAAGAATAAGTGACTGTGACGGGCGCCCGCCACTTATAGTGTGTAGTGGCAGGTACTGTTAGTGTATTAATACACGGGTGGCTAGGCGGAGGTGCCTTTATCCCCAACATGTATCTCTACCACCTTCTCAGGCTGCCGATGCATCTTGTCTTGATGGAAGACTACATCATGGTTGCGGATGACTTTTCGTGCCTTTGGATTCTAGAGGCGATAACCCATCTCGCCTGTATCTCCATAGCCAAGGAAAATACATTTGACACTTTTAGGATCTAGCTTACTACGCTTGTCCTTGGGCACATGGCAGTATGCCTCACATCCAAAGACACATAGATATGCATAAGACAAAGGTTTCCTAGTCCATACCTCATTTGCAACCAGGAAATCCAAACCAGTGAAAGGTGATCTATTTATGATATGCATAGTTGTACTAACTGCCTCAGCCCAAAAGTTGTGTCGTAGGCTTGCATGGCTAAGCATATTGTGTACACGCTCCTAGATGGTTCTATTCATCTTCTCAGCCAAACCATTCTAGAGTGGGATATGGAGGGCGGTCAACTGACTCTTAATACCCCTCTCTTCACATAGTTGCTCAAAGGCATGTGACACATATTCTCCCCCATTGTCAGTCCTAAGGCATTTCAGTCTATGCCTAGTCTCGTTCTCAACCAATGCAAGCCATCTCTGAAACACAGCCAAGACATTTGACTTAATCTTAATGGGATAAACCTAGACTTTACGCAAAAAATCGTCAATAAACATCACAAAATACTTTGCACAACCCATAGACTAACATGGCATGGGCCCACAGACATCCAAATGTACCAATGCAAAGGGCTTACTCATGCGTATCCTACAAGAACTCTTATGTGTATTTCTATGTCTGTCATAAAGACAATGCTCACATGAATCAAAACATGCATAGTTAAGGAGTGCTAAGTACTCCAAACCAAAAAGCATTTTTATTCCCTTCCAGGACATATGGTCCAAATGGGCATGCCAAAGAGATACATGTGGGATGGAACCCACAGACAAAACATGATCAATAGAGGATCCATCAACTACAAGAGGATAGAGGCTACCAGCCTTAGCACCTCTAGCAAGCATAAGTCAGCCATATGTGATCTTCCAGGCAGAATCCCCAAAAGAGACATGAGACCCAACATCATTAAGCTGCCCTATAGAAATAAGACTGCGTGTAAGTACAGGTACATGACATACATCATGTAACAAAAAAGTATTGCCAGTAGAGAACTACAGTCCTACATCCCCAATGCTAACAATAGCAAGTGACCTATCATCACCTAAGTGAACTAAACCAAAGACAGTGCGGTAGGAGTGAAACCACTCATGGCATGGTGTAACATGAAATGAAGCACCAAAATCCAAAATCCAGCACTGCACATACATAGAGTGAACCTCAGTCAACGACGTAACATCGCAAGAGCTAGTTGCAAGTATGTACTCCCCATTGGAGTCATCAGTCTGCATGAAATTTATCTCCTCAACTTTTACACTGGATTTCTTAGGCACAATGCTGTGATCAGAGGACTTTTCATGTACTTTGTCTTACCCCTTCTCTTTGTGCTTCTCATTGTTCAACTCATGACATTGTGGGCGTATATGACCCTTCTTGCTGCAATGGTGACATGCCACATTAGCATTTCTCCCATGAGACTTGTTTCGTGACTTACCATGCGATTGAAACCTCGACTTCTATGAGTCTCTGCCATGGCCATTCCCACTATCATTCTTTCAATTACCATCTCTATCTCTAATAGTCAAACCATGTGACACACGAGAGGCATCCAAGTTCTTACGATTGATCTCTTCCTGCTAAAGAGCACTCTCTATATCAGGCAAGTTCAAAATAGTAGCAGCAGCATATAAAGAAGTGTAGAATACATCCCATGACTCATTCAGAGTCCCAAGCAAAAACAATGGAGTAACCTCATCATTGAAGGTAATGCCCTGCGAAGTCAAGTTCTTTAGAATAGCATGGAACTGGCTTAAATGAGCAGACATCGTCATTTTCTCCTTCATGCACATGTCCATAAGTTGCTTCAGCCAATACATCTGACTTGTTGGACTTTTCTTGTCATAGAGGTTCTTGATCTTATCCCAAAGCTGCCAAGCACTCTGTGCTTCCTCAACCACATTGTAATGCACATGCTCAGTGAGAGGCACGATGAGGGTGGACTTGGATAACTCATCAAGCTCCATCCATTCATAATCAATCATAGTTTTAGGCTAATCTCCATGAAACCTTAGTGGTTTTATCTGTGATTTCTGCACCAATAGCTGCCAAACTTGGCCGTTCCAATAGGCATAATTCGTACCATCAAGTTATGCTGTTGAAGATAGCACTGTTAGTGAAGAAGATGCCATATTGCGGTTCAAAATGGTGTAGATAGTTCAAAATTGCTTGATGTTTTCTGCTGTAAACAACCAAAATACCACCAAAACTAAGGTAAAATGACCACAAACTGATAACTAATGATGCTGCCCACCAAGTACCATCAAAAGTTGATAGATGATTTTTGATGTCGAGAAGTGCTTAAAAATAGCCAAAAATTTCGAATTTCAGGGAAAAATAGACTTCGTCGAAGGCGACGGTGGCAATCAGTACGATTTTAAGTGGCAATGCCCGAAAATGCTTAAAAGACCCACTAGACAACAGTTGGTGAATTTTCATAATTTTTAACTGTGTTAGATGAGAGCCTAGGAGATGCCCGGCAATGGAGGACTTCAAGACGGACGCCCAGGATTTTTCGGACTACAATTTGGACACCAGACGCGGAAGAGGGAGTGCCCGGGAGGCCAAGGCCAAGGTTAAGTATGAATGTGACTTAATAAGTCCAAAGGGCATGCCTTTTGGGGGCTCCCTTTAGGGAGCCCCACAAAAGAAAATAAATTTGAGGGGGGGGAGGCGCCTTTTTTTTCGGGACGTGCAGATGAAGGCGCCATCATCCCAATCATTGAGGGAGGCTATGGAGGTTACAAACAGCTCCCCAACTGATTACATGCCCAGTCTACACTCTATCTTCGCTCCCCATCACTCCAGACCATGTGTCAAATGGCTGCCCGATTGTGGAGATTAGATTTCATTCTTTCTCTCTCCTCCCTCTCTCTCCTGCAAGGGGTAGTTCCTGCGTGTGAAGAAGAATGAAGCCCGGTTGGTGAATGCTCGTCCGACGTGGTACCAGATCGCTTCTAAATCGAAGGTGGGCTGAAGATGGCAGTGTGGAGGTAGGCTAAGCATCGAATGGGGCCTGGTTTGCAGACCCGCAACAAGTTTCAAAACCCGAAATAATAAAAAAATACACGGTAATGGCATTTTTACAAAGAAAACAGCTCTTTTTTCGTATTTGATGAGGCTAATCATGTTCTTATGGGCTGAAAACTAATAGGCATGTTGTTGCTGCTGGTTTTAGTCTTTCATAATAAAATAAACTCAGAAAACATACACTTAAAGTGTGGAAAATAAATGGAAAAAACCCGAAAAGCATGGTTTTTAGAGGAAAAATGGGGTTTTTTGGGCTTAAAATCGGAAAAGCATGAAACAAAACACCAATAAAGTCTACATGTTTTTTGTTCAAAGAATCAAGAGCCACAGCTTTGAAATAATGCTAAATTTTCTCCATTTTTATTGATAATAAATAAGGAAAAATAGAGCAAAATGGAAAAAAATACTTTTTAAAAGGGGAAAAAATAGGGAACGGACGAGGAAAATTATGGATGTGTTTGTGAGTGTATAATGAGGATAAAGCATGAGGATTTGTCTCAAGTTATCCCCATTTATATGTTTCTGTGAGTATTTACTGCTTATTTCGTGCGAAATACACATGAAATCATCCCTTTACCTATGCAACGAGGCAAAACCTTAAACAGTAGGGGAGGAGGGAAGTTTGAGTGCTAAAATATAATATAAAATATGATGCATTTGCTGCATTATTCATATAGGATGATGTTAAGTTAAATAAAGGGAAGTATATCACGAGTGTAAGACTCGGTGTCTTCTCTCATCGCAGCAATTACGCATTAGTGTATGGAAACATGAAAATAATGGATTTGCACAATGCACGAGGCTATTTTTTCAATTGTTTGAGCACTTAATCATATACACATTTGCATCAAGCATCGTTAAATGGTATCAATTACAAGCTCCTGGATGCATAGCACTTGGTTTCTTTAGGACTTGACCCACGTAGAGAGAGTGAGCAACTCGGCTGTAGGTCTAGACGGTGGGTCCAAGGGGACGGATAAGTGAGGATCAGTGCATTCCTGAAACGATAAATATATTGGCACCAAGAGGGGAGTTTGTTTCGAATGTGTCTATATGTGGAAACAACGCATCGAGGAGGGGCCAATTCCTAAGATATAGGAGAGCTGCAGTAGGGCCATGGCAATCAGCCAATGGGGTGCACCTTATGTCTGTGATATGTGGCACTTATTGCCGATATGTGTAGAATCTCCCTCTGAGGAGATGAGAAAGGGAACATTTGTTGGATTACAGACTATAAATGCATAGAGATTAGTGTTTAGGATAGTTTATCCCTCAACAGACGCTCTTGGCCTGTGAGGCCATGTGGTGGGGTTGTATGTTGAGTGCATGAGGATCGGCTAGTGCCTTAGCCAGTGCCGGACCATTTTAGGTCCCATCAAAAGTACGTAAAATCAGGATGATTCAGCATGAAAAATACATCACAGTCCATGCATAATTACTTACTGTAATAAATTACAGCCAGATACAATGACAGCAAATTGTAGGAAAAATAAGTGCACCATGTCAACCATTGATTGTCAAAGCATAACCGGCATCAAGCGCGCATAAATAAGCAAGTGACAGTCATACAGACATCGAGTAAACACCCAAGTATGTCAAATGAATCTATCAATAAGCTAGCACACCCCATGTGTATTAGGAAAAAGTGTACACAATGCTAGCAAGACCTGACAAAAATAGGTGTATGGTCAAAGAGTGCAAAGCCCAAATCAGGCCAAGTACATCTGTGAGGACCATGGCATATCAACCATGCGACATCTAAGTGAAGATCCTAGTCTCAAGTATCTGAATGCTCAAGTGGCATAAACCCACATGCTCTATGTCTATCAAGCATATCAAGACGCTCCCACTGGCACAAAAGCCGTAAATGTCAAGCAAGAAAGCTTGAACAAAGCATGTAAGAGTGCACTAGTGACAAGTGTCCAAGATCAAGCATCAATGAGACATCTCCATCATCATATAGGCTCTGTAGCATCCATACATAGCATCCATAGACATCAAGTACATCCAAAGTGTAACTCTGGAAAGCCAATGAATCACCAAGTTAAGCTCCAGTTAAATGTCAAGCCAAGGCAAGGCTCCAAAAGAATTTGACTCCAAACAGTGTAACTAGCATGCATAAGTGGCATAAGCCAAGCATGTCATAACCGGTCAGACATAAGTGAGGTACATGCCAAAATATATCCAAAGATAGAGATTCAAGTGCTACAAAGTGGAGCTCAAGCTCAACAAATGATTCAAAGCAATATCAAGCTGAAAGTCGATCCTAGATAATCAATACATCAAAATACATCTCCAAAGCATGTCCTGATTCCAAGAGGCATAGGCAAACATGAAGTAATAGGCTTCAGCCAGTGTTGTACATCGGTTATTTACTATTGAAAACTGTGATTTT
This sequence comes from Lygodium microphyllum, assembly GCF_053477565.2. Taxonomy (NCBI): domain Eukaryota; kingdom Viridiplantae; phylum Streptophyta; class Polypodiopsida; order Schizaeales; family Lygodiaceae; genus Lygodium; species Lygodium microphyllum. Next base: position 59,534,885 of record NC_141143.1, read on the forward strand.
TCAGCCCGAAAATCAGTCCAAGCTAATGGGAAAGCATGTGCACAACATCTACCAAGCATAGGCATCAATGGCATAGCATACATGCATGAAGTAGCGTATGTAGAGAGCTCCAATGTAGATGTAAATGCGAATTGCAGACATAAACAATAGGTCTGCTATTCATACAGTCAAACTAGAGCTGAATATTAGTGCCCCAAAGCCTCTACAAGGCTCAAAGCATTCCAAGGATCAATCCAAGTAGTACCACAATGCCAAAGAGTCCAAGCATGATCATCACAAGCTGGAGGATGAGCTATCTAGGGGTTGATAGGAACAAGCGCAAATTCACACTACTTGGCTAAAGGGTTTGTTGCTTCTGTCGATGGGATTCAGGGTGCTCCAGTCTTTATCACGAGTCAAGGGAGGCACACAAGAAGCCTCAAGTAGCCACAAGAGGTCTATGATGAGATATGAAGCACGGGAGGAACCTCCCGCAGGTGTGCCTTGTGTCTTCTTGGGAGCCATCGTTGATTCTTTGAACTCCGTGAATTACTCTCGCTTCTGCACGTTCTCCGAACAGCCTCAAGATCTGCCTTCTCCCTCGTATGTAGGAAATTCCTTCACCAAAATGTGGTTTTGAAAGCCACCTGGGAAGGCTTGTGGAAATGGGGCTTATGGAAAGGCTTGTGGGAATGGGGCTTATGGAAAGGCTTGTGGGAATGGGACTTATGGAAAGATTTGTGGGAATAGGGCTTATGGAAAGGCTTGTGGGAATGGGGCTTATGGAGGCCCCCTTAGAAGCTTCTAAGAAGCTTCTGATTTTGAACAGAGTTGATGAGGAAGGCCCAATGATTGGAGGGAGGGAAAGGATCGATGACGGGGGGGAAAAGGTAGTGATTAATGGTGCGGATGGCAAGGATGGCCATGGCGGTGGCTACAACGGCAGCTTGATGGCAGATTCCACGACGCTGGCAGGCGGCGTCCTTTAGCACAGCAACAATTCCAACTCCCTCTCTTCGTTCGTCCCTTCAGCCCCTACATAGGGATAGTTTTTATAGTGCTAAGGGGGGGGGGGGGGGGAGAGACTCCACACATGTGGAGCCCCCCATGCTTTCCTCTTCTCCCATGCATCTTCACCTCAACAAGCTTCCCACACTCTTACTTACTCTTCTCCTACTCCCTCTCCTCCAGCCATGCATCGGCTAGGGGAAGGGATAATTAGGAGAAAAAATTGCATAAATTTACATTATTATCCATTTGCCCCTTCAAAAAGGGTGTTCCCCCGCGACTATGCGATTTTAAACCCCAACCTCCATTGCTCAATGCGGAGGCCTCATTTTTGCGCGTGCGAGGTATGGATTAAGCTACCAATAATTACGATGTGGGAGATAACCTTGCACAGGTTTTATGCGACGTGCGGGGAGTCAAGTTCAATAATATTTTTGAGCGGAAATATTACAAAGCTCGACCTCTCTGCCCATAAGGCATAGTCCCATTCTGTTCCCCTAAAACAGCATAAATCGGGATTCTAGCAACCTAGATTCTAGATCAACGTTCCTTGTTGTTCATTTCCTTCGAGAGAAGTTCCCTGTTGTCCATTTCGTTTGAGAAAAGTTCCCGGCCAACCGAGACCACCCATCCGTAGGACGGACCCATGGCCACATCCACAGCACTTTCCTCAAGGTTGCTTTAGTTGTCTAATTACCTACCACATTTAGTTGGACACGCATAAAACGGCTTCCTTAATTAGCCAGTTAGACGCCGGTTCCTTCACGTAATCTTAGCACTTGACATAGAGAAATAGTGTCAAACAAATTCCTTTTCAACAGATTGTCTTATTTATCTTTGAAATACATCCATATAATCCATAATCTGCCCAAAGGCAATCCATAATCCGCCCAAAGGTAATCCAGCAATCCACAGGGATTACTAATCCAAGATTCTGCCCGTAGACTAGTATGCGGGCCTCGAGATCCAATCCCAAGTCGCGTTGGCCTCTTGTGCAGGGCCCGGAAGGCAAGGGATTTACGGCCAGAGCCCCCCTGGCACCCAAGCGTCCTCCTGCACCAAGTAGTGCCCAATGGAAAGACCTCTCGTGGCAGGTTTGGTCCACGTTCCCGGCACGGCTAACAACCCCCTTGGTTAGGGTCAGGCAAATAGTCGGGGGTAACTGATGCTACCTCTCCCTTTAGGCCTTCAACCTGAAGCATTAGTTATCTTTCCATATTTAGTTCCTTGATCAAACAATGCAAACAGTGCTCCTAAACTGTTACAAGCACAATCAATCCAGTGGTCATTTTATTTGGCCAACTACTAAGGAGTGAATTCTTCTCTCCGAATGCATCCAGCATTCGATCCGGGATCAATTGCGACTTGACAAGATCCCCAAGGTTTTGTTTGTTCACCCTTTTGTCCTTGGGTTAGGGCCATATCATGTCAACCCAAGTTAACCAACATCTTAGTGTTTCTTAAATTAAGACAGTAAATCCTGGCGACCATGTCACTCTATCTTGATTGATCCTTCACTTACTAAGCAAAACATAACTTCCCTTAACTTGGCAAATTAGCCCAAGAGAGGTGATGTAGCAGGATGACTACTCATCCTCTTGCAAGTTAGACTTGCGCTAGAACCTGCCAACCTCATTCCAAGGAATGGCAAATCCCTCTTGTGATTAAACCACAAAACTGCGCAACGTTGCAACTTGTTGCACAAGTGTCGCACCTAACTCATGGGATCATTTCACCCATTGAATGGCGTTTCCTGGTCAAGGAATTTTGTTTAGACAAGAAGCATGGTTTAGGGTGTCTTCTTACCCAACCCAACCCTAATTGTATTAGGCCGACAACCTTCGGTTCTAGGGTTTCCAAACTCAATCCGAGTTTTAGCTTTAGGTCGGTCGATCCTTAGGGTAGAAACCCTAGATCGTTGTTTGCATGAGCATCCAATTGACCCAAACATTCCGTGAATGTGGGTAGGACCTTTGGGTTTGAGGGTTTTGACTTGGCGTCCAATTACGATACTTGGCTGCATTTCTAACGTGCCAAGCCCTAGCTAGTACTTGAGGCGTTTATCGTATCAATTAGTTATGCCTATACGAATCCCTTGTGGGTTAGGTGATTTAGATAAATTGATCTACTTGTCTTGCGACAAGGGCGATCCTTTCCTAGAGATGCTAACCTTGTTCTAAAGGTGTAAATAGATGCTAGGTACCACCTTTCGTGCAAGTATACGATTTGTTACATCCATGTTCTATAAGGTATGTAATAACCCTTTACTTTTCTTACTAAAGTCACGACGAATGATAACTTGCATGAAACCTACTAGGGTTCACATCAAAGAATCATGCCTACAACCCTTTTGTCTAAGCTTTAGAATTTCATGCTTTGATAAGCCATGCAATCTTTTCCAAATGCAACTCAATGAAATGAAATTTACGCATGACGAATATGTAACATGTGACCCTTAGATACAACATCATTAATGAAGTTCATGTGACATGCAACCTTCAATCCATTCGACAAACATCTTTGCATGCAGCGTGCAATGTCCAAAATTTCATTTTCATGCTGTGCAACAGAAGTTTAACAATTTCCTCATGCGATTCATAACAAAGGAAGTTATTGACTAAATGCAAGATACTCTTTTCTTTCACAGCCAGTGCACTTAACAATTTCCTCTTTAATCTTGGGCAATATGGGTTTTAGACTTCCACTTTGAAAATGCACGACAAGGCAATTTGCGACTAAGTTGAGTAAAAACAATCCAATTGCATGATATGCACCAATCCTTATCCATCGTTTATAGAGATACCTTCTCAAATGTACTTTTATCACCATTACATGAATTAACGATAAGCGTAAAATGCATTCTCCCTATGCTAGGTGAATTAGAAACATGCATAAGTGCTTCCCATTCCATGAAAGTTATCGTGCTTAACGCATTACTTTTGCGTGGAATCAAAATCGTAAAACCTGGGCTTGTGGATCCGCCATGATGTCCATGTGTAAGTTCGGGGAGGAACCTCCAGCAGGTGCGCCTTGCATCTTCTTGGGAGCCATCGTTGATGACTTGAACTCCACGATCTCTTACTCGATTTTCGAATTTCCTCCACTTTGGCAAAATGGCCTCCAAGCCCGGTGCTTTCTCCCTTGCACAGGAATTGGGGCTTTATGAACTCGATTTTAAAACCGAGGAAGGGCACGTAGGAACAAGGCCTATGGGCCTTATCCTTTAGAAGCTTCCAAGAAGCTTCTAAAGAGCTTCTGACTTTGAACAGAGTCAACATGGAAGAGGGAAAGACAATGATTGGAAGGAGGGAAGTTTGACAATGACAGGGAAGATTGATGGCGATCATGGAGCTGCAGCAGCACTGCAACGGCGGCAATTGGCGCGGCTGCAATGGGCATGGCAGCAATCTGCAGGCGGCGGCGTTTCCAGGCAGCACGGCGGCTCCTTGTTTTGCACCCATCCCCCTTGTTTACGTGATCAACCATTGTGGCAAGGTCCTCTTTTCCATTCCCTTCTACTTGGCCTATTTCTTTAGCCTATGCCCATCTACCCTTTACAATTTGCACAGGAGGGAGCTTGGCACTCTCTTACAAAATTTTTGGAGTGCCTTTCACTTAAAAATGCGCTTTTGCCTTTAAGTCAATTTTGGAGGCCGCCATTGCATCTTTGCTTGTTCTCCATCCTACTTCTATCTACATTTCACTTCTTTTACTTCCGTCTCAAGATAGGGTTAGTAACAGAGATAATGATCTTCATGAGAGTCAGTACATGACGTGCATCATGAAGAGTAAATGTGCTATACCTGAACCAAACTATATCACCAATACCAATTATTTCTAATGCTAAGTCATTACCAAAATGAATAGATCCAATCATACTACAATAGGAGTGAAACCATTCTCTATGAGGATTCACATGAAAGGAAGCCCCTGAATCTATCATCCAACATTGAGTATACCCTAACAAAGCATCAATTAATTGTGAAGTATCAAGAGGAGAAGTTGAAAGTATGAAATCATCTTCAAAATCAATCTATATGATATTAATCTCTTCAATCTTAATGCTAGTCTTGCTAAGAACAATACTATGATCATCCTTTTTGTCCCGTAATTTATCATTGCCCTTTTCTTTGCACTTGTCCTCGTGCATTTTATGGCACTATGATGGAATATGTCTTGCTTTCCCATAGTAATGACAAATTAAAGAGAGCTTATGGCCACGGGACTTACTGCGAGACTCTCCACATACTAAGAGACTCTCCCACACTGATCATTACCCCTCTTACCATTATTGCCTCTAACTGTCAAAGCATGAGAGGTGCAGGGAGTATCAACATTCTTTCTATCAACCTCTTCATTCAAGAGTGTGCCCTCTATATCTTGTAACTTTAGCCCATCATTAGGCATGTTAACACACATAACAATACAAAATGTATCCCACAATTCAGGTAGCATAACCAAGAGGAGAAAATGGGAAAGATTACCCTTGAATTCAATCCCTTGTGAAGACAAATGGTTGAGAATAAAATCAAACTCATTTAGGTGGACTAACATGAAAGTTCTCTCCTTCATGCAAAGGTCCATGAGTTGCTTCAGTCAAATACATCTAAGAAGCAAGGCTTTACTTATCATAGGTATTGCAAATCTTATCCCAGCTTTCCATATCCATCATTCCTGCCTCTAACTATCATAGCATGCGACACACGAGAGGCATCCAAATTCTTACGGTTAACCTCTTCCTGCAGAAGAGCACTCTCAACATCAAATAATTTCAAGGTAGCAGCAGAGGCACATAATGTAGTGCGAAATACATCCCATGACTCATTAAGAGTACCAACAAGCAAGAAAAGCGGAGTGACATCCTTTGCAAAAGTGATGTCTTGCAAAGTCAAGTTCTTGAGTATAGCATGGAACTGGCTCAAGTGAGCAGACTTGGTCACATTCTCCTTCATGCATAGATCCATAAGCTACTTCAGCCAATACATCTGACTCGCTGGACTTTTCTTATCATAGAGATTCTTGATTTTATCCCACAACTACCATGCACTCTGTTCTTCCTCAAATACATTGTAATGAACCTGTTCTGTGAGAGATAATACAATAGTGGACTTGCATAACTCATCAAGCTCAAACCATTCCTCATCTGGCATAGTTGCAGGCGGCTGCCTGATGAACCTCAATGGTTTGATTTGCGATTTTTGCACCAATGCCTACCAAATTTGGCTCTTCTAATAAGAGTAATTTGTACCATCAAGCTTAGTGATGTTGAAAATAGCATGATCAGTGGACGAACTTGCCATAATGCAGGCTGGAAGATTGTAGACAGTTCAAAACTTCTTGCTATTTACTGCAGAAAATGACAAAAAAATCACAAAAATCGAGAGAAAATGGCAAGAAAAGTGTAACCAAAGCTGCTGCCCACCAAGTACTAGTGAAAGTACAGCATTTCAAAATATTTCAGTATGAAAAATCCATGTTAGTTTGGAGTTATATACTTGCTGTAATAAATGACAGTAGGGTATTGTGAAAGTCAATTTCTGATCAAATCACTACACCAAGTCAATAAATGACAACCAAGACTTAATCATAAACGGGCATAAATCAGCACCAAATAGTCATCAAGACCTTGAGCAAACACCCAAACATGTCACCAAAGCATTCGTCAGTGAAGTAGGCATACCCCCTTGAGGACAATAGGGCAAAGTATACTTAACACTGGCAAGACCTGACACCAGTAAATGTATGCTCACAAGAGTGCAAAGCCAAAGCTTAGGTCAAAAGCAACTCCAAGATATCAATACATGAACCATGCAACATGTAAGTGTAAGAGATCCCAAAGTCTCAAGTATTTGCAAAATGCTCAAATAGCATAAACCTCCTGCTCAATGTCGGTGAAGCATACAAGAAGCTCCCACTGGCACAAGAGGTAGATAAACAAGCTCAACAGCTCAATCAAACCAAGTCAGAGTACCAAAGATAGTTAACCAAGACAATGCCTCAATAGCATCCCAAGAGCATGACGGCTACAAAGCAACTGTAGGTAGCATTCATGAGCAAGACGTACATCCCAATAAATATCTGTGACAACCAAAGTGACATCCAATACAAAATTCCGAAATAGAAAATGAGAATCCAAGACAAGTCTTCAGAGAGCACTGAAGCTCAACAAGTACATGGTACACTGTGCCAAGACAAATGCATCAAGCTGTAGGCGTCGGGTAAGCATGTACCCAAAGAGCATGTAACTGTCAAAGCACAGACCACTGTCAAGCATAAACCAATATCAATAAGTGCGGGCTGAAATAAGCTCAAGCTTCCAAAAGCATCTGGATCCAATGACAAGCTCGAAGTCATCCATCTCGATGATCAATACATCATAGCATAACCCAATACATACATCCGGAACCAATAGGCATATGTCAAAGCATGAAAGATAGCTTCAACCCAAGAGTATACGGCATGCATTTACTATTATAAATTGAGTATTTCTAGCTCTACAATCAGGCCAAAATCATAGCATTACATGTAGCTTCAATCCCCCAATCAATCGACATCAGCAGAAGCATCACATAAGCCATAGGCATACAAATACATGCTGTCTCAGACCTGAAATATGTTGCAGAATATTCTGTCATTAGAATTTGGAAAATTCGACATCACCATCTGTTCGGAGCATGCAAAAACCCCAACTTAGACTCTTACCTTGCTTGAATTGGGTTCCGAATGCTCGAGATATGACAAAAAGAGTGATTTTTGGGCCAGATTTTGAAATAGGCGCAAAAAAAACGTGAGCTGGCTAGGGGGGTCTACTATTCCACGTGTCAACAATGGGGCCTAAAGGGGGCACAAATTGGGGCCAAATAAGGCCTACACCAAGCCTCAGCAAGCCTTGATAGGCTGGAAGCAAGATCTAGGTGAAGGAAGCTCCAAGAGGTGTGAGCTATGGTTGCCCACAACATGTGAAAAACCTTGTTTACCTAGACCTGTGGATTGAGATAAATCTCTGAAATAATGAAGCAATACCTCAATGTCAATGCCCTGATGGTACCTCAATAGGCCGGGAAGGAGCTCAGGAATTCGGGGAGTGACGGGAGCTCAAGAGAATGAGCTATGGCTGTTGGAAAGGAGACCCAATGCGAGTGGGGAGTCAATGGGAAGCTGAGAATGCCACGAGCCAAGCTCAAGAGTTGGGAAGCCGTGCTGTTGATACTACCTGAAAGGTGAGAAGGATCGAAGCTTGCACTCGAGGGCTATGGCAGGAGAGCAAGAGCAAGAAAAACAGAGACAAGAAATGGGAACTCCAACAGTCACAATGTGTGACCGGACCTTCCTTTATTCAAACTGTCACTAAAAGAATAAAGAATAAAGTGATGGTGACGGGCGCTCGCCACCTGCAGTGTGCAGTGGCGGTGACTGTCAGTGTAGTAATACACGGGCGGCTAGGCGGAGGCGCCTTTACCTCCAACAAGTGTGTGGAATTCTTAAGGACATACGACCCTCACAGGGAGTGTGGGATAGTAACTATGGGGAGTAGAGAAGGAGCCAAGCAAGTGCAAATTCCACTCAGTAAGGCCTTGGTAGAGAAGGCACTGGGATAGGAACCAAAGGTGGAAAAGAGGCAAAAGAGAGATTTTTATGCCATCCTAAAGATGAAAAATGAGAATGTCTTGACAAACGATGGTATAAGCATTCAAGACATCCCTGACTTAGAAGTCAGATTGTAGGCTAAGGTGATCTAGTCCTGCTTCTCCAACCAAAGGTACAACTCACTTATGCATATAGGATCAGCGTGCCCATGATGGAGAGTGTGGCGGCTCACTCGCGGATGAGGTGGATTGGAATAACCACATGCAGAAAACCATTGATTAATCCGCTAAAGCACTAGCCCTTGGAAGCAAACCGGTGGGTGGAGAGTCGCCATCATCAATAGGAACTGAGAGAAAGAAGCCTTCAGTAAAAGCCTCGTTCATTGGGTATGGAGAAATCTTGACCGCTCTTATTTAGGAAGTGATAAAGGAAGCACAAGATGGAGAGGAAGGAGTGAATGAAATGCTTGACAAGTCACCTCCCCATAACAACAAAGAACAATCAAGTGAGAGGACAGTTAGTGAAGAGGAGGGAGAGCAAGAAGTTCAGTCTAGTAGAAGAAAATCAAAGAACTCTAAGAAGAAGATGACACCGAAAAATCAAGAGGAAGAAAGGAAGAAAAAGGAGAAAGCATATTTGCAAAAATCCAAGAAAGAGTCAAAGAAAGAGGCGAAGGAAAGGAAGAAGAAAGAGAGAGAAGAGTTTGAGAGGCTGGAGGCAGAGTCAAAAAGAGCCAAAGAAGAGAGGAAGAGAAAGGCCGCTGAAAAGAAGGAGTTGAGGAAGAAAGAAGAGGAAGACATCGAGCTGGTCATGTCAAAAGACAGATCTAGAGCATGGCAGATGCTATGGTGGTAGGTTGAAGATGAAGACCAAACACATGATGACATAGATAAGTAGAGACAAACTATTACACAAGTGAATTAGGCTCCAAGATGGCAGCTTGGACTCATAAACACAATCTTGTCTAGGAGTGACAAAGACAAGACACTTAACTAAAAGTTCAAAGCATCATGACATTGTATTCATTCCATATGAAAAGTGGTAGTCAAGTACAATGGTTTATAGTTGTTGGACGGTAGTAGTTTTCCCTTTTTGTGCATATGGGATTCAGTCTACTTGCATGTCTTAAGCCTAGAACTGCCTCATACAAAGAGGCTACAATAGGTGTGATTGCAAATATCTCAACAGGCCAAACATAGGTCAATGGAGCAACAAGGTGAACAATACGAGATGGAAACTTTGAGCTTGAGGAGAGATAAGGGCCTAGCTTCAAGCACATAGGTGCTTAAAGGCATGCCAACTACAGTCAAAAGGGCAAGGGAAAAAACCCCATCCACCCCATTTCACCCCTCATGGTACCTACCCCCACAACAACAATGCCTACCCAGGGCACCCTAGCCATGGTAGATGCCAATACTCTTATGGCATGGTTGGAGTACTTTGTTAATAAGAAACTAGCTCAAGCAAAGAGCATGGAAACCCCAACCATAGGGCAAAAGAGACCGGCAATAGATGCCGAGTCAAGGCAGGACCCTAAGTGGCAAAAGATGGGAACTTCCACAACTCCCATCCCCACAACTGTGACGCCACCTGCTAACTACGACGAGTATGTTGCGGAGCTACTCTCTTAGCTAGAGAAAGCCAAGGAGAAAAAGAGAATAGTGGTGAGTTGGAAGCCGAGAAAGAGTTAGTGGCGGCCTTCCAACTGGAAATAACCCAGCAAGTGGCCATGTACCTAAAGGAGATTAGTGAGCTAAAATAAAAGCTCAGTACCAAGGAAGAAAATGAGGAAACTTGGAGAAAATAGCTCGAAAACGAGAACCAAGAGATGGTTGGACTACAACATGAATACAAACTCTTAATAATGTAGCATGAGGACCTGGAAGCTTAGCTGAAGAGAGTCCAACTGAGCATGGATGGGCTCGTTGAATTCTCATTTTGCAAGAGAAGTAGAAAGAGAGTAGGAAGAGGAAGAGCATCATGGAGAGGTCAAAGACCTAGTAGTAAGGGTGATGCTAGAGATAGATGCGCAGGAGAGGTTGGAGAGAGAGATCGAGCACCTAGAAAAGAAGAAGGAGGTGATAACTCAAAAGTGGAAAGAAGAGGAATTGGCAATAATTGCCTTAACATAGAGGCAGGGGGAGAGCTTCAAGGAGATGACAAAGAGAGCAGAAGAGTGGGCAACCCACAATGAAAGGAGGGTGAAAACCTTGGCATATTGTCCTGGCTTAAGTGGAGAAAGACAAAGTACTCACTGAAAGCAGAGTAGAGGCCGCCCAAGTGGGTTTTCAAACTTAGCAACATGCCTTCTTGAGTACCTTACTAGATGTCACACAAGTAGAGGGGGGAGAATCTATAGAAACTGTAAAGAAGAAGCTAGGGATAGAATGTAGGGCCTTGAGAGCATGCTTGCAGATGCCACCACAACTTGTGGGAGTTGGCCTTAACCTTGAAGAGTAGCACCACTATCTCCTGCTAGCATGCCTAACCCCACAAGAAGTTGATGCACTTGGATTCACAAAAGGGGCATAGAAAGAGCCAAGGTAGGAGAGAAGTGGCTGAAATGAACTTTGAAATGGGACTGTAGGAGGAAGAGCTTGTCCCACCGCCTCCTTCCCCATGACCAAATGAGCAGTAATAGAAAAATACCTTCATAGAAAGAAAGAAAACACTTAGAGAAAGGAGAAAACAAATGGTGGAGGAAATAAGAAGAAGATGGAATGCCAAAGGAGTAATAGCACCACATGTAGCTATCCCACCATGCAAGGAAAAATCCCCAGCAAGCTTCTACGCTAACCTTATGATCTAAGAACAGCAAGAAATGGCCACGAACCCCTTTGATTTTAATTTCTAATTCTCCACCACCCTACGTAGAGTTTTTTCCATCAAGGTGGTGGAGGAGGTGATTAATATCGGAGGTAGGCTCGAGGGAGAAATGATGAAGGAGAGAGAACATAGTCCCACTCTATGGGGCACTAAAGATGTTAAATTTTGGCAAAACAAAGTTTTTGAAGTGTCAAGGTCCGTGCCTGGTTATGAATGCCAACCTACATGGAGAAGGCAGATTTGTGACGTCAACATGGACACTTGGATGGCCTTTTGCAACACTCAACTCTTCGAGTGGAACAACCCAACACTCATGCCATACCCTTGAAGGGTAAGAATGGATTTTGATCCCAATGTCCATGGTTACTTTTTGGATACTCCTTAGGCAAGACCCCACTCCATTGCAGCGTAGCCTCCCGGCCCTCCATTTTGATCCTAATGCTATAGATAGTTGCACAATGGTTCGATTAATGATGCAAGCTGCACTACTACATTCATTTTGCTTAGCTCTTTTAGAGGATATAAATGATAGCCACTTCACCCGCTCTGCAATCATCCATTCCTCTCCACCAAGGGCTACTAAGAATGTACCGCCAAGAAAAGCTCGGGCGGCACGTTACAGTGGCATGTTACACAACCTAAGCATATCGTTGACGTATACATAGGGTGATATTTCAAGAGGAGTCTCTTGCTACTCTACAACCATCTAGATAGCCTATAATTGTGATTAATTATCGAGTGGCCCAAATCCCTAATGTGTGCAAGCAAAATATAGGTGGAGCAATACGAGTGTGACCAAGTTGTTCAGGTACCTTGTACATATGCTTCATTGATTTTTTTTTCGACACTATTATTACAAACATTTGTGCTTTTTCAAGGTGTTTTATGATTTTTTTCAGGTTATTGAAATATCATATATTACCACCTGCAAATACCATGCCTGAGTCTCGTGATGATGCACGACATGTTTTACGGAAGCTTGGCATGGACTACAATAACATCCATGCATGTATCAACGATTGCTGTCTATTTCGAGGAGAATACGAGACTATGGAGACATGTCCAAAGTGTGGTGCATACAGGTATCAACAGGACTTGCAAGGGAAAACCATCCCTCAAAAAGTTCTCAGACACTTTCCGCTCATCCCCTGCATAAACCACATGTTTTGTATGTCCGACATGGCGAGCTTGACAACGTGGCATGCACAGAATAGGTCCACGGATGGAGTTCAACGAATATCAACGAATTTGCGTGCATGGAGCCACATTGACTCTACCTTCCCAGGCTTTGCGCGAGAGCCAAGGAATCTTCGGCTCAGTCTCACAATGGATGGCGTGAACCCATTCGGTCTACACTCAACTTCTTACAGTGTGTGGCCTATAGTCCTTGTCAACTACAACATCCCTCCATGGATTTCTATGAAGAAAGGACATCTCATCCTTAGCTTGCTCGTCCCAGGCTGCTACAAAGTAAAAAATATGGACATGTATCTTCGTCCATTAGTCGATGAGCTTAAGATTTTGAAGGAGAAGGGGGTCATTGTGTATCTTCGTCCATTAGTTGATGAGATTAAGATTTTGTGGGAGGAGGGGGTCACTGTGCAAGATATGAGTAGGCGCGATGGTCGGCGGTCAGCCAATATTTGAGCCATTCTCATGTGGATGATACATGACTTTCCAGGATTGGGAGAGTGCTCAGGTGAGCAAGCCTCCGTTCTCGCTGGTAATATCCACTACAAGATATAGAGCTTATAGCGACGTTTAAAGTGACAAAAATACAAACAACAAAATTTGCCCCCTCGTCGCAAAAAGCGTCGTTATTGACGACGCCATAGAATCGTCACTATATGCGTCGCTATTTGCGTCGCATTTGCGACGCATATAGCGACGTATATAGCGACGGTTATAGAGAATTTGCGATGCTCATAGCGACGCCAATAGCGACGCGAGCAGTAAATTTGCGACGCAAATAGCGACGGTAACAGAGAATTTTTTTTTTGTGGCAGGGCAGCAAGCTGCCCTGCCACATATAGCACTGTGTGCTGTATGAGAGACATACAAAATAGTTTCTGGACTGCTGCATACAAAGCATTTGCAAACAAAAAGAATGTATACTGAAATCATAAAACTGATACATGAAATAAATACATGATCGCATAAAATGCGATTGGTACAATCATGAAACGATATCACTAATACATAGAAAATGTCTACATAGATCAAGCGACTAAAAACTAAAGGTGTGTGAGCTCTAAGGATCCAAGGGCGAGCTACAAATCCTCATCCCCCGAAAGCTCGTCCCGTCGCAAAGGAGCATCAAACGGATTCTGTAGAAAAAGAAACAACATATCAATCCACCATACAATAATGCATTCAAATATCTCATGGTAACTACGGACAAGAAAGATGAGTGACTTACAGGGCCGCCGCGTCTATACAATCGGTCGATCAATGCGCTGAGACCGTGCCTCTCTGCATATCGAGTCTCAAGGCCTTGCAGATCGCGATTTGTAATGGAGTGCTGCAAAGAAAACAAAATGCTAACTGTTAGAAACATAACAAAGAATATCTCAAAAAAACAAATAAGCAAAACAAAAGAGAAACTTACAAAGTCCTCCAAATATATCCTATGGCCGCCACTCCCAAGATGATACACCGATCCGGCCTCGATTCGTGTCCTCGCTGCCTCCCGCTGCTGACTCCAATATCCTGGCGAATCTGTAGCCTCCTCCCTCAGTCGGCGCCAGTCGTCTGCATCTAACCACTTGGGCTTTGGAGCCCCACTCTTGATTGCCTTGCGTGCATCGGATCGTCTATGTGACATGTATGCATGCATGCAATCCATCATCCAGCCCGTAGAGAATCTATCTACTGCGGCTGGCACCGGGAACTCCTCGTGCAAGGATGCTACTATGTAGTCCTTGCTCCCCTCCGGTATGTTCCTCCAATGATCCAGGACGTTGTGCCGAAAAACTTGTTGGCACAACTCCCTCATGTGAGCCATTACCCTTCTCCCCTCATCATTCATGATGATGGCTCCTGACCTACTATCCACTAGGTATCCATAACCCCTAGGAGTCTGCCTAAGATGGGCCCTCTCCCATCTCCGTCCACGCTCCTGGGCATATCCAGGAGACCCTTGTACATCCGGTGTACCGACGGGGGTACCCTCTCCCGGAGTGCCGCCCAGAGGGATGCCACCAAAAGGAGTGCCACCAAAAGGCGTGCCATCTGCCGACGGCTGCGCAAAAGCCGGAGTAACTGGAGTGGACGTCCTCACAGGTGTGACAAATCCTGGAGGTGACGCAGCTCCAGCTGAACGACGAGACGGAGACACCACGTCCATGTCTCCACAGCAGCACCCCCTGATCCTCCTGCAGTCGCAGTCCCTCCCTCTGGCCCAAGTCGCGAGCGTCGAGATCGTCTGCTCGAAGCTGAAGCATCTGATCGCGCTGAAGCAGATCTAGCAGAGCGCCCTAACGAAGAACGAGACAGCTCCTGGTCTACCATCTCTCTGAATCTCGCGAGCTGATCTGGAGACATGCGTGCCATCATGTCCTGAAACTCCTCATCGCTCATCCCTCGACTCATCTTGAAAATGTCGATACGTGCACAGATAAAAAATGATGTTAGAATAATCAATTTAAACTATACAAAGCACATTAATATAAATCATTTTTGAAAAATCCCTCTTAAATTGCATATCTCATCTACCTTTATGGAAGATCTAAACAACGAATTGAGTAATACAATTCTCCAAGAATGAAGTATTCTATGGTCCCATGTTAATCTCCTGACACAACTCTGCATACCTAGGGAGCGCAAGGAAGCTGCACTCCCCCTTCAGCACTTGACTGCAGCCAAAGCGCCTCCATCTTACCTACCTCCTTTAAATCCATTCGTGACCCTATAGTGTCTCTCTTTCCTGTGATGTGGTCCCATAGCAAGCTGCCCACATTCTTGAAAATATGCATGGGATCCAACAAGTGGTTGACCTTAAGTGGGTCCAATATGGCAACTCGAAGAAAACTGAGAACCGTCGCATTCCATTTGGATATGATTCCGGGTTTACCATTTTCAGCTCATACCAGCTTGCAGCGTTCATACATGCTGGAGGTCGTCCAAGAAAACCTTCCCTGAGTTCATGATCCTCCGGCAAGAAAGCGGCGTGTCCTTGATATAGCATCTTCTTCATGGTTCGTGACCTTCGGGAGTCTAACTGTGGCCCACACAATGGACATGCATGATAACCTGAGGTAACCAGACCTGTAAGGCGAGCCACAACCTAGTGAATACTTGATTGAATGAAATAAAATATAGATATTACCAGCGAGAACAAAGGTCTGCTCACCTGAGCACTCTCCCAATCCCGGAAAGTCATGCATCGTCCATATGAGAATGGCTCGAATGTTGGCTGACCGCCGACCATCGCGCCTGCTCATATCTTGCACCGTGACCCCCTCCTCCCACAAAATCTTAAGCTCATCGACCAATGGACGAAGATACACATCCATATTTTTTTACTTTGTAGCGGCCCGGGACGAGCAAGCTAAGGATGAGGTGTCCTCTCTTCGTAGAAAGCCATGGAGGGATGTTGTAGTTGACAAGCACTATAGGCCACACACTGTAAGAAGTCGAGCGCAGACCGAATGGGTTCACACCATCCATGGCAAGACCGAGCCGAATATTCCTTGGCTCTCGCGCAAAGCCTGGGAAGGTAGAGTCAATGTGGCTCCATGCGCACGAATCTGTTGATATTCGTTGAACTCCATCTGTGGACCTATTCTGCACATGCCACGTTGTCAAGCTTGCCATGGCAGACGTGTGAAACATGTGGTTTATGCGGGTGATGAGCAGAAAGTGTTTGAGAACTTTTTGAGGGATGGTTTGCCCTTGCAAGTCCTGTCGATACCTGTAAGCACCACATTTTGGACATGTCTCCATAGTCTCGTATTCATCTCGAAACAATATGCAGTCGTTGATACATGCATGGATGTTATTGTAGTCCTTGCCAAGCTTTCGTAAAACATGTCCAGGCATGGTATTTACAGGTGGCAATATATGATATTTCAATAACCTGAAAAAAATCATAAAATATCTTGAAAAAACACAAATGTTTGCAATAATACTGTTAAAAAAAAATCAATGAAGCATGTGTGCAAGGTACCTGAATAACTCAGTCACACTCATATCGCTCCAACCGTATTTTGCTTGCACACTTAAGAGTGCAAGCAATGTCTTCAACCGAGATACTCGGCACCCATCATATAATGGTATGGATGCTTCCTCTCTAAGCGGGTCAGATGTCTCAACATCCATGGGAATCAATGCATCGATCATTGCCTCCATCTCAGGCTGCAAGATTGTAGGCAGGTCGGGAAGGTTGTCTGTCTCCTCTGGCATTGACGATATAGATGGGCCTTGCGAGTGGTCGATTGGCTCCTGCATTCCATCCATCGCACGTCCACGAACTCTTCTAATTGGCCGCAAAGGGTGCACTCCCCCTTGGGTCGAGACATCACCCCCTGGATAGAAAATTTGCCAACAAGACCCAATCTTATTGTGTATGGTTTTCAATTAGCTTGAGAGTACAATGCATGATTAATATTAACTTCAAATTACCGTTTGCTGAAAATCCGCAATCGCCTGATCAATGATCTTAGATTGAAACTCGCCAAATCGTCGTACGTGTTCTATAGACAATCGGCGTTTTCGTCTAATTGCCAACTTGCATTGAGAGCAAGGACATGGGACACGCTGATTAAGATACGTCTCACGGTCTTGAACAATAAGACCTTCATTTTCCATCTTATCTATATTACAGCAAACGAGGCTTAAATGGATAGCTTTATGGAGATGTACATCAAGTTGCAAGTTGACCATAAATCTTGCATTGTATATAGTAGTTGAGAGATTTTCCGATGTTATATCTCGGCCTTGTATCATGCTCAAGGATTTGTTTGTCCCGGTAGATAATTATTTGTTATATCTCGGCTTTGAGTATAAGTAATCCATTTTAAAATTAATGCGCGCCATCTATGAAATTTAATAACTATAGTAATAAAATTTATTTCAATCAATTCTACTCATAGTCATAAGACCTGAGAGAAATTATCCTATACTCAATTTAAGGGTTTCTTCTTCTATAACAATACTTTTGGGTTCATTTTGATGAAGTACCGTAATGACCATTAGCTAGGGTATCATTTTCTTTTAGTCCTTCCGTTGACTAGTTGGCATGATTTCTAATTTGGCATGCCTATAAAGTTAATACAAAAACAATGAATTATGCATATCACAATTAGATCCCCTACTTGGACATTATGAAGAAATTGACCATTTTTAAGCCATCTTAAAGAGTTACCAATGTACGTGGCCCATGGCAAAGCACATTTCATACCATTATCAATAAGTCTATTATCTTAAATTTCCTTCCCCTCCCTCTCCCTCTCTCTCTCTCCCTCTCTCTCCCTCTCCCTCTCTTTCTCTCTTTCTCTCTTTCTCTCTCATTTCCTCTCCTAAACAAGCAAAAAAGAAAGTGATTCAAACAACAAACAACCAAACCCGTCGTGAGAGAGAGAATGCACTCTCTCTCTCTCACCCTCTCCCTCTCCCTCTCGTTCTCTTTCTCTCCCTCTCTCATTTCCTTCCCCTCCCTCTCCCTCTCCCTCTCTTTCTCTTTTTCTCCCTCTCCCTCTCTATCTCTCTTTCTCTCTCATTTCCTAAACAAGCAAAAAATAAAGTGATTTAAACATCCTTCAAGCAAAAGGGAGAGGGAGAGAGACAATGCACTCTCCCTCTCTTTCTCTTTCTATCCCTCTCTCATTTCCTTCCCCTCCCTCTCCCTCTCGCTCTCTTTCTCTCTCATTTCCTCTCCTAAACAAGCAAAAAATAAAGTGATTTAAACATTAAACAAGCAAAAGGGAGAGGGAGAGAGAGAATGCACTCTCCCTCCTTCTCCCTCTCTTTCTCTTTCTCTCCCTCTCTCATTTCCTCCCCCTCCCTCTCCCTCTCCCTCTCTTTCTCTTTCTCTTTCTCTCCCTCTCCCTCTCCCTCTCCCTCTCCCTCTCTTTCTCTCTTACTCTCTCGTTTCCTCTCCTAAACAAGCAAAAAAGAAAGTGATTTAAACATTAAACAAGCAAAAGGGAGAGAGAGAGAGAGAGAATACACTCTCCCTCTCTTTCTCTCCCTCTCTCTCCCTCTCCCTCTCCTTCTCTTTCATTTCCTCTCCTAAACAAGCAAAAGAGAACGATTTAAACCTTGAACAAGCAAAAGAAAGAGAGAGGGAGACTCACCAATGAGATATGGCGAGCGTGGGGCGGCTTCTCTTTGCAATGAGGGCTCCTCCTCTCCTTCGCGAACAACGGCGGCGGCGGCGGCAGCAAGTCTTCTTCCTCTTCTTCTCTCACAAAGCCTTCGCTCTCTCCCTCGCTCTCGCTCTCAAAAGTGGAAGCAAAAGAAATGAAAACCGCACTCGGGTTTCAGCCGCGTTTTTTTCCCTGCGGCGTCGCAAATGTGACGCAAATAGCGATGCCAATAGCGACACAAATAGCGACGCCAATAGTGACGCCGATATCCGCCGTCGCTAATTGGCGTCGCTAATTGCCCAATTCCTTGTAGTGATCTATATTTTATCTCATTCAATTAAGTATTCACTAGGTCGTGGTATTGGAACAGGTCTGGTTACCTTAGGTTATCATGCATGTCCATTGTGCAGGCCACAGTTAGACTCCCGAAGGTCACGAACCATGAAGAAGATGGTATATCAAGGGCACACTGCTTTCTTGCCGGAGGATCATGAACTTAGGGAAGGTTTCCTTGGACGAGCTCCAACATGTATGAACGCCGCAAGCTGGTACGAGTTGAAAATGGTCCATGCGGAATCACATCCAAATGGAATGCGGCGGTTCTCAGTTTTCTACGAGTTCCCATATTGGACCCACTTACAGGTCAACCACTTGTTGGATCCCATGTATATTTTCAAGAATGTGGGTAGCTTGTTATGGGACCACATCACAGCAAAGAGACACACTATAGGGGCACGAATGGATTTGAAGGAGGTAGGTAAGATGGAGGTGGTTTGGCCGCAGTCGAGTGCTGATGGTCGTGTGCAGCTTCCTCGCGCTCCTTGGGTTTTGTCCACTAAAGAAGAGCGCATTGTAATCAATTATATCCGCACTCCGACGGGTATGATGCGTTCTCTCAGGTCTGCATTTTCTAAAAACGACCAATTATCAGGGCTAAAATCCCATGATTGGCATAAGATATGTCAGGTTTGTACTACGAATGGATTGTAATTAGCATGGGCATTTTGCTATTTGGAATGTGGCCATTATTCATAATGCTTTCTCATTTGTGGCAGTTTGTACTACCGATCGCGATCGCAGGATGTCTTACTCTAGAAATTCGCGGGGCCATTTACAAGTTGTCGACTTTGGTGCAATGGATCTCACAGAAGGAGATTAAGACGTCCTCTATTGAATCCATGAGGTAGGGAGCAGTGGAGACGGTCTGTCTCTTTGAGAAATACCTGCCCACCAGCATGCTCACGATACAAATCCACCTTCTTGTGCATCTTGTAGATGAAGTGGAGATTGCTGGACCTGTCCATACGTGATGGATGTTCTTCTTGGAGCGCTTCATGAAAACCCTGAAAGGATTTGTGCAACAATAAGCTCGGCCAGAAGGTAGCATAGCCGAAGGTTGGTTGGTGTCTAAGGCATTAGTGCATATTTCACAATGGCTACCAATGGTGGAACCAGACAATGAAATGCTATGGTCGCAGAAGGATGATGATAGACCGACTGGAGATGTGGTGGTTGGAAATGGGGTAGAAAAAAGAATGGATGCCTCAATGGAAGAGAAGGTGAATCGCTTTTGTATGTTGCACCATGCCTCTATGGAGACGTGGCTCGCCAAGTACCAGATCGCTAGGCAAGATCGTGAGAAAGCGCGAGCTGAATTCCGATGTAGTACGCGTCATTGACCAATTTGATATCCCGAAGGCATGGAGGAGATGCCGCAGTTTATGTCAATGCGATGGTTGCATGGAGCCTTGACCGCAGCATCTCGCGAAGGGATAGAGGTCTCAATGGAGGAGTGGGAATTCTTGAGGGGATATAGTCCAAAGGTGATGAGGGGTTTAGAATCTGTCGTATCTAAATTTTATATGTGACATCTAATTTGAGTGTTTCAATGTACAGTACAAAATATAAAGTGCAGCGTGGTCGCGCGAAAAACATTTTCGCGTGGAGTGTATTGACAAAATGCACTCCACAATGGACTCTGGTATCATGGCAAGGTTCGAGCAAGAGAGCCGACGACGAGCAATAGATCCAAACACGGTTATGGATGAGATGGAGTATTTTGGGAACTTGCAAAGTATTATTATGGTGGATTACCGTAGCTTCTCCATGATACTATTCGATGTGCAGTGGTTCAAAGTGGTACTTGGAGGAGCTGGAGCAACAGTTCGACGAGGTCCATCTGGATCTCTCGAAATAGATTTTGAAAAAAAATGGACGGATTTGCGCGACACCTTTGTGTTGCCAGCCCATTGTGAACAGGTACATGGATTCATTTGCTTGCTAATTGTATTACGACATGGTTAATGTCACAATGGTTTGAACTCTCTTGTACATGTTTGTGAACATGTACTAATCTTCTATCCAAACCCCCGACAACCTTGATGGTGGTATATTATACCTTCAACTCCCCGAAGTGCGAGAGTATATGATCAAAGCGATGTTCCGAGCATAGATGAAGATAATATGCAAATAGAGGGATTGATATTGCAAGGGGTGGAGGCCGTCGAAAGCTTGGAGCCAGCATCGGCTAACAATGATGGAAATACAGGAGTCCAAGAATTCTTTGAGAACGAGGCAAACTCATTCTTTTGTGGTGACATGTCTATCGACCTTTCCGTGTATGCGGAATTGTGTCAAGAGATTAACATGGGACCATAGGATACTTCATACTTGGAGTATCCACTTACTCAATTCATTGACCAATCGCTTATAAGGGTACATAAGATATGTATTTTAAGTGAGATTTTTTTTAAATGATTTATATTACCATGCTTGGTATGATTTAAATTGATTATTCTAATATCATTTTTTGTCTGTGTAGGTGACATTTTCAGGATGAGTCGAGGGATGAGCGATGAGAAGTTACAGGACATCTTCGCACGCATGTCTCCAGACCAGATCGCCAGATTCAGAGAGATGGCAGACCAGGAGCTGTCTTGTTCTTCGTCAAGGTGCTCTACTAGATCTGCTTCAGCGCAATCGGATGCTTCGGCTTCGAGTAGACGATCTCGATGCTCACGACTTGGGCCAGAGGGAGGGAGTGTATCGGGATCAGGGGGATGCTGCAGAGATACAGAGGCAGTGAGCCCGCGGTCGACATGGGATACAGGTGCGACTCCTCGCTCTCATGGCTCAGGTGGATGCTGTGGAGACACGGACACGGTGTCTTCATCTCGTCGTTCAGCTGGAGTTGTGTCTCCTCCAGGATTTGTCACACCTGTGGGGACGTCTACTCCGGTTACTCCGGCTTTTGCACAGCCGTCAGCAGGTGGCACCCAAGGGGTGCCACTCCAAGAGAGATTACCCCCGTCGGTACACCGGATGCAGAGGGGTCTCCTGGATATGCCTAGGAGTGTAGACGCAGATGGGAGAGGACCCATCTTAGGCACACTCCTAGGGGTTATGGATATCTGATCGATAGTAGGTCAGGAGCCATCATCATGAATGATGAGGGGAGGAGGGTGATGGCTCGCATGAGAGAGTTGTGCCAACAAGTTTTTCGGCACAACGTCTTGGATCATTGGAAGAACATACCAGAGGGGAGCAAGGACTACATAGTAGCATCCTTGCACGAGGAGTTTCCGGTGCCAGCCGCAGTAGATAGATTCTCTACGGGCTGGATGATGGATTGCATGCGTGCATACATGTCACATAGACAATCCAACGCACGCAAGGCAATCAAGAGTGGGGCTGCAAAGCCCGAGTGGTTAGATGCAGACGACTAGCGCCGACTGAGGGAGGAGGCTACAGATTCTCCGGGATGTTGGAGTTAGCAGCGCGAGGCGGCGAGGGCACGACTCGAGGTCGGAGTGGTCCATCATCTTGGGAGTGGCGGCCACATGACATATTTGGAGAACTTTATAAGTTTTTCTTTTGTTTTGCTTGTTTATTTTTTTAAAATATTCTTTGTACTGACAATCATGTTTCTAACAATTAGCATTTTGTTTTCTTTGCAGCACTCCATTACAAATCGCGATCCGTCTGGCCTTGAGACTCGATATGCAGAGAAGCATGGTCTCAATGCATTGATCGACCGATTGTATAGACGTGGCGGCCCTGTAAGTCACTCATCTTTCTTGTCTGTAGTTACCATGATATATTTGAATGCATTATTGTATGGTGGACTGATGTATTGTTTCTTTTTCTGTAGAGTTCGTTCGATGCTCCTTTGCGGTGGGATGAGCTTTCGGGGGACGAGGATGCGTAGCTCGCCCTTGGATCCCTGGAGCTCACACACCTTTATTTTTGAGTCACCTGATCTATGTAGACATGTTCTATGTATTAGTGATATCCTGTCATGATTGTACCAATCGCTTTTTATGCGATCATGTATTTATTTTATGTATCAGTTTTATAATTTCAGTATACATTGTTTTTGTTTGCTAGCGCATCAAGCTACCCTGCCACAAATTTTTTTCTCCCATGTTACCGTCGCTATTAGCATCGCAAATTTTATTGCTTGTGTCGCTATTGGCATCGCTATGAACGTCGCAAACCATCGCTATCAGTGTCGGTATTGGTGTCGCTATGCACGTCGCAAACTGTTGCTATCAGCATCGGTATTTGTGACGCTGATAGCGATGCCAATACCGATGCTGATAGCGATGGTTTGAGACGTGCATAGTGACGCCAATAGCGATGCTGATAGCGATGCCAATACCGACGTTTCTATGGCATCGTTAATAACGACGCTTTTTGCGACGACGGGGGCAAATTTTATTGTTTGTATTTTCGTCGCTTTAAACGTCGGTATAAGGCCTATATCTTGTAGTGCTACCCTATGCTTGGTACTGGCTTTGGTTACTCAACTTGACTTGGATCTTTATAATATGGATATCAAGATGGCTTTTCTTCATAGGGACTTGTATGATGGGATTTACATGGAGCTGCATGAGGGCTTTGTATAACTTGGTAGGAACCACCTAGTGTGCAAATTGAGAAAGATTTGTTATGGCCTTAAGCAACACCGAAGGAATGGTATCACAAGTTTCATGCTTTTATGCATTCACAAGGCTATTCTTGTAGTGATATGGATCCATGTTTATATACAAAAAAGGCTTGTGACAGTAGCTTTATGATTTTCCTCCTCTATGTGGATGATACATTGATTGCTTGGAGTACTTATGATGAGTTGGATGCCTTGAAAGGTCAACTCAAGGAGAGCTTTAAGATGAAGGACATGGGACATGCCTCACATATTCTTGGCATGCACATAATGCGTGATCGCTCGAAGGGTCTCCTTTACTTGTCATAGCAAGAGTACATCCATTGATTGGTTTCATCTGTAGGAAGTTAAGCCTATTGGTTATCCTTTACCTTCTCATGTGAAGGTAAGTCAGGCTGATTGTCCGTAGTTTAATGAGGAGAAGGCCAAGATGGCCAAGATCCCTTATGCATCTACAGTGGATAGTTTGATGTATGTCATGGTAGCCATTCACTTCTAACATAGTATTTGTAATAGGAGTTGTGACACACTATATGGCTATACTTGGCCGATGGCATTGGGATGCCATTAAGGGTATCATGAGATATATGAAGGGCACAACAACTATATGCATCTATTATGGTGGCCAAGATATAGGAGTCATGGGATACAATAATTCTGATTATGTAGGACATGTAGATAGTGGGAAGTCCATCTCTAGCTATGTCTTCAGCTTTGTTGGAGGTGTTGTTTCTTGGATGTCTTGTACAAAGATAGAGTATGTTGTAGCCACTAAGGCTTGGATGTCTTCACCTTTGTTAGAGGTGTTGTTTCTTGGATGTCTAGTACAAAGATAGAATATGTTATAGCCACTAAGGCTTGCAAGGAGGCCCTCTGGCTAGACTATCTAGTAGTAGAACTTGGCATTATTGATGTGGTCTCTACATTGGATTCAGATTCTATGGGTGCTATTCAGTTAGGCAAGAATCTAGTTTTCGATGCAAAGATAAAGCACATTGAGGTGCATTACCACTTTATTAATAGAGAGGTTATTGATGACAAGTCCATTGAGCTTGTCAAGATCTCAACTAACTAAAATCTTGTAGATCTACTTGAATCACTAAAGTTTCTCAATAGAGTGTTTTACCTTCCTTAGGAAGTTGATGGGCATTGTATGAGATGGCATCTTTTCTCATCCTGTTGTACTTATGTGCATTTGTGCTTTGTCAGTTTTTCCTTATTCTCTTCTCACTAGGGGCACATTCACCTTTAAGTGAAAGGTTACTGGGGGTAAAGACGCATATGCCTAGCCTCCCATGTATTAGTTACAGTGACATGATCCACACCATGTATTAGTTATAATGACAGGATCCACACCATGTATTAGTTACTTGCATACATGTACACTACAAGTGGTGAGTACCCATCATTGTCACTTTATTCTTTATTCTTTCAGTGACATTTGAACAAAGGGAAGGTCATCACACACTGTGACTATTGGAGTTTCCACATCTTATGTCTATCTCTCTATTGCTCTTGCTTCTTTCACCATACCTCTTGCTTCTACTCCATGCTTCCACTTCAGGGCTCGCTCCCTTCAAATTGTGATCTTTTTTAAGTCCATGTAGTCAATGCATATGCAGAAAGAGCCATCTTTCTTCTTGACTAGTAGGACTGGGGATACATAAGGGAAGGAACTCCTTTCAATAAACCCCATCTTGACTTACTTTGCAACTTTTTCATGTTCACACTTGGAGAGTCTATAAAGTGGCTTGCTCATTGTCTTAGAATGGGGCTCTAAATGAAGTGGATGGTCCACTTGTCTCTTAGGGAGAAGGGATATAGGCATCTAAAATAAATCATTATACTCATCAAGTAAAGCCTTCAAGATAGAATCCTGTGATAATTTGGAGGGCTAATCTAAATTTTCTATATTCAAGTGCAAGACAAAGATTTGTGAACATTTATTAAACTTCCTTTTGAGTTAATTTGCTGTAATTAGCCAAAAGTTAGCATTACCATAAACTCCCTCTAAGCGGATGAGTTGTCCATGCATCATAAACTCCATATAGAGCTTAGAGAAGTCCGTATCAATTTTATCCAAATATTTTAGCTAGTCACAATCCAAGACAACATCAATGGGACCCATGTCTAATGCGATTAGATCAATTGATGCCACATAATTTTTAGCCAAGCATAGGAAAACTTTGGGACATGTATGTGTGATGATTTCTTCTTCACCATTTTCTACCTGAACTTTCAAGGGTTGTTATAATTCCATAGTGGTGCATTTTAATCGATCAATGGTGGCTGGTTACTAATAGAACTATGTATACTACTATCCACAAGGATGAATATATGCTTCCTATTAATACTGCCTTGAATGCATAGAGTGTTGGGATGCCTAGAACCAGTCTAAGTATCTAGGGAGATGGAGCAAAGGGAAGTGGTAGTCAGGTGGGGTGTAGTAGGGGTCCTTAAATCAAGACCATGGGATGGGTAATAAGAACTTGAATGGATGGAGGATTTAGTAATTGAAGTACTTTAGGTAATTGCAATTTAAGAAGTGGGATATATCTACCTATCTTAGAGTATTTGACAAAATAATGTAGTCATATCATATTCTAAAAGATTACATGAATGGATATTTTGAATGCAGTGTTGAAAGTAGGATCAAGGAAACGAGTTCAAGAAATATAACGAATATATGGAACAACTTGGGAAGATTATAAGCATGCTCTTGAAGCTTGGCAAGAATTTAACTATGGTCATAAATCCAAGTTTTGTATGCCGAATCATGACTTGTCTATTAGATTATGTGAGCTTCCATCACCATATGCAAAGGAGTCAGAGGATAATGTAAATGCAGACATAGTGATAGAGATAGAGAATGATGCAAATGCCAATATAGTGCTAGAGAGTACTAATGATGTGAAGATTTTGACTGGGGATGCTTCTATGTTATTTGATATGCTGATTGATGCTCAGAACATAGATGCATTGACTCATGCAGTACTAGAGGATGATGCAGCTATAGATGTTGTAGTTGATAATGTGGATTAGATATCTACTGAGGTTACTAGGAAAATATCTACTAATGATGCAATGATGGATTGTGCAGATTCTATCATACAAGAGAGGAAAATTGATATAGTACTTGAGGATGCAAAAGAAATATATGCTTTGAGAGAGCATTCAATTGGTTAATCCATTCATGCAAGCCAAAGAAGATGCATTTGCAAGTCATATTCTAGCACCAAATAAAGAGATATATGTCATGGAGTGTGTTCCCTTATGGATACTTGAAGCCGGGGTCATATGCTTTAATGTGTAGGATGATGGGAAAAAGATGGAAATTGTTTATGTAGGGAAAGATATAGGATATGCGATATTGCAATGGGATTTTGCATTACCATTTGGTCTTGGAGGGCCGAACAAGTTCGTGAATTTGGTTTCACAATGTTACGTGGTAGTTGGATGTTATAAGCTATCAATATCTTATGATCCAAGTAGGAGTGTTTGGGATTGTTGTGTATTTCTGAGGATCCTCGTGATTCGGGTTTATGATCGTGGGTCTGGGAAGCTTGGAGTAGGGGAGACCATCGTGATGATCTGGGCCTATTGTGAGAGGAAGCACTGCAGCATTATGTTGTGACGTTGAAGAGGAGGCAAGCCAGCACGATGAACGCTTGCCATCATAAAGGGTGTCAAAGTGATAATGTCGACAGCACTGCACAACAGTTCCAATACAAGGAGAGTTAATTATCTTCATCATCCCTGAGAGCTCGAGTTGACCAAGAAACCTTCTCCTAATTCTTTACCTTCGGTTGCCATAACCATTGGCGCTAATTACAATGTCGAATGCTTCTATGAACTGGCGCAACGAGTATTTAGAAGAGGAACAAGCCATGTGTTCCTGGGTTTCAGCCGTCACGAGAAGGGTAGAAGCAGTGAAGGTCATCGCAGCATGGGGAAGCGAGATCTGAAAGAGCTATAGTTCATCTCGAGCACCGTATACGGGTATGGTGAAGATGAAGCTTCATGTCGTCTACAAGAAAATGATTTGATCTAGAGTTCTGTTGGCGAGTTGCAGTCTGGAGAATCCTCACGAACAACTAGCTATTCCATGTGGCTGATGAGGGTAGTTAGCCGCTATCTAAAGCCAACTACAAGTCTTGGAGGTTGCCTTTGATCGCCTTTGATCAGTATGTTCGGGGGAAGTCATGAGGAAGCCCTAGGTTCTGCTTTTTGAACTGGGATCCAGCTAGTGTATTTGTTTGGAAGGCGCAGGCTATAGGCGTGTTCTGGGGAGGACCCGGGGAGGAAGGATCTCAATGTTTTGAAGCAACTGTAGCCAATGTAATGGGCTGATGATCATGTGGCAAAAGAGGGAGCGTGTTTTTGGGATGATCGTGAAGGATAAATTGGCACCATATTCTACTATCATGTCTGAGTGAAAATAATAGCCCGCGCTTAGCGCTATTCATTGGGGGCATCTTCCGAGGGTCGTCTCGGACAAACTGGAACTAGATGCTGATGCTTGTGAAGGAGGCGAGGCGAATTGTTTCGGAGGAAGCATGGTCGTGACTCGTAACCATTGCAAAGTCAACTGAACAGAAAGAAAGCAGCTTTATTAACTGCAATAGATCGAGTCAACAACCAGCATGCCGGCAGCTGGTCGCATGAGTCTAGGGCCCACGTTAAATGTCAGAACCCGCGCCGCTCAGCTAGAAGTCAAGCACTCGACCATCTCACCTATGCGCGCGATTTGAAATTTTGGTTTTCTAAATTTATATATAATCAAAATGAAAGCGATCCCTAAAAATAAAGCATATATAGACTACAAGATATGAGAATCTCAAATATTTATGGAGATAATACAAATGCAGTTACCTCACCAAGTTATAATTTATATACATGAACATGAAGCTACTAAACAAGAACTTGAACGACGGGAGGATTTAGTAATGGAAGCACTTTAGGTGATTGGAGAGAAAGTAGGTGTACTTAACAAGCGGATTATATCTAACTATTTTCGAGCTTTTGAAAAAATAATGCAGTCATATTGTATTCTAAAAGATTATAGGACTGTATATTTTGAATGCATTGTACTTGGGAGCAAGATCCAAACACAAGTTTAAGAGATCCAATGGATGTATGAAACAACTTGGGAAGATTGCAAGCATGCTTTTAAAGCCGTGGAAAGAATCTAAGCATACTCATAGAGCCAAGTTTTGTATTTTGAATCTTGACTTATTTATTGGATTATCTTATCTTCCATCACCAAATGCAGAGGAGATAGAGGGATAATGCAAATGTAGACATAGTGTTAGAGATGAAGGATAATATAGATGGAGACACTGTGCTAGAGACAAAGGATAATGTAGATGAGGACGTAGTGCTAGAGAGTATTGATGATGCAAAAGCTTTGTCTATGGATGCTTCTATGTTTTCTGATATGCTAATTGGAACTCAAGACACAAATGCATTGATTGATGTAGTACTAGTGGAGGATATTATACATGTCGGATGTGGATAAACTATCTATTGATATTACTGGGAAAGCATCTACTAAAGATGCGATGATGGAGTGTGCAGATGCTATCATATAAGAGAGGGAAGATACTATAGTACTTGAGGATGCAAAAGAAATATATGCTTTGAGAAAGCATTCAGTTGTGCAAATGGTCAATCCAACCATGCAAGCCAATGAAGATGTATTTAGAAGTCATATTCTAGCACCAAATAAAGAGATATATGTCATGTAGTGTGTCTCCTTCTGAATACTTGAAGTTGGAATCATATGCTTTAATGTGCAAGATGATGAGAAAAAGATGAAAATGGTTTACATAAGTGAAGTTGTATGATACGAGATGTTGCAATGCCATTTCGGATTACCATTTGATCTTGGAGGGCCTAACAAGTTCGTGGATTTGGTTGGAGAGGATTAAATGATAGTTGGATGTCATAAGCTATCGGTGCCTCATGATCCGGGTGGGAGTGTTTGGGATTGATGTGTGTTTGTGAGGATGTTCTTGATTTCACTACAAGATACAAGCCTCATACTGACGCTTAAAGCGACCAAATTATTCACAAAAAACATTACCCCCGTTGTCGCTAAACACATTGGTATTAGCATCTCCATAGAATCGTCGCTATCGGCATCGCTATCTGTGTCGTTACTGGCGATGCAAATAACAACGCCAATAGCGACGCTTTGCAACACAAATTGCGATGCCAATAGCGACACGTGCATGTAAATTTGTGATGCTAATAGCAACGGTTATAGAGAAAAAAAATGTGGCAGGGCAACAAGCAACCCTACCACATGTAGCACTATGTGCTATATCTACATTCTACAAATACGTTACATGTAAAGTGTACAATGGTCGTCAAAATGAAGGCAAAGTATACTTGAATCCACCAGACTTATACATAAAATAAATACAGGATCGCTTAATGTAAGTGCTCATGGAATCATGGCAAGATACAAAGGATGATAATAACATAGTGCATAGAAAATGTATACATAAATCACAATACCAAAAAAGAAGAGGATGTGTGCTCCACGAATCCAAGTGCGAGCTATAAATCCTCGCTATCCAAAAGTTCGTCCCGATGCAAAGGAGCATCGAATGGACTCTGCAAAAAAAGAAACAACTACACGTCAATCCGCCATACAATAATGCATTTTAATTAAAAGTAGTAACTACGGACAAGAAAGATGAGTGACTTACTAAGCCATCGCATGCATACAATCTATCGATCAATGCAGTGAGACCATGTCTCTCTGCATATCGAGTCTCTAGGCCAATGGGATCATGGTTTGTAATAGAGTGCTCCAAAGAAAACAAAATACAACTTTTAGAAACAGGATTGTCAATACAAGCGATATTGCAAAAGAATAAGAAAAAGAAGAACATAAGAAAATCCTCTAGATAAGTCATGTGGCCGCCACTCCCAAGATGATGGACCACTCCTACCTCCAGCCATGCCCTCACTACCTCGCACTGCTGTCTCCAACATCTTGGAGAATCTGTAGTCTCCCCCTTATGTCGGCACCAGTCATTTGCGTCTAGCCACTGGGGCTTTGAGGCCCCACTCTTAAGTGCCTTGCATGCATCCTCGATCGTCTATGGGACATGTATGTATGCATGCACTCCATCATCCAGCCTGTGGAAAACCTATCTGCTGTGGTGGGTATCGGAAACTCCCTATGCAAGGATGCTACTATGTAGTCATTGCTCCTCTCCGGTATGTTCTTCCAATGATCCAAGACGTGTCGAAAAACCTGTTCACAACTCTCTTATACGAGTCATCACCCCCCTCCCCTCATCATTCATGATGATGGCTCCTGTCCTATCATCTACAAGGTATCCATACCCCTTTGGGGATATGTCTAAGATGTGTCCTCTCCCACCTGCGACCACACTCCTGGGCATATCTAGGAGACCCATGTACATCTGGTGTACCCAGGGTTTGGTATTTCTCGGAGTAGCACACATAGGGGTGCCACCTGCAGACGACTAAGCAAAAGCTAGACTGACTAGAGTAGACGTCCCCAGAGGTGTGACAAATCCCACAGGTGACGCAACTCCATCAAAATGATGAGACAGAGACATTGTGTTGGTACCTCCACAACAACCACCTAAGCCACCCTCTCTCAAACCTACACGAGAGGAAGGAGTAGCACCTGTATCTCGAGCCAACCGTGGGCTCATCATATCCACGTCTCTGTGTGGAATCCCCCAGAACCGCTCCCTTTATTCGGCCCAAGTCTAGAGAGTTGACCTCATCTACTAGAAACCGAAGCATCAGAGCATGTCGAAGTAGATCTAATGGAATAGACTGATGGTTTTCGAGATAGCTCATGGTTTTCCATATCTCTGAATTGAGCCATCTGGTCTAGAGACATACGTGTGAAGATCTCTGCAGCTCCTTGTCACTCATCATGCTGTCCAAATATTCACAAAGGTCACCTACACATACAAAAATTGGTGTTAGCATAATCAATATAAAGATTCAAGCAAAGCACAGTAACATAACTTTGAAAAAAATGATATTACTTAAAATGTATATTCTAGAGTACCCTTATAAGCAATTCATCAATGAATTGAGTAGGTGGACGCTACAACTATGACATAGCCTATGGCCCCATGTCAATCTCCTGACATAACTCTGCATACACTAGAAGGTCGATAGAAAGGTCACCACAAAGGGATGAGTCCACCTTGCTCTCAAAGAATTCTTGGCCTCCTGTTTTTCCATCATTGTTACCCGATTCTGCCTCCTCTACATGCTCCAAGCTTTGGGCGACCTCCACCCCTTGCAATATTGACCCCTTTGTCTGCATACTGTCCTCTTCTATGGTGGGAACATTGCTTTCATCATATACTCTTGCACTTCAGGAAGCTAAAGGTACTAAATTTGACAACCCATAAATCGCCTTGCGTATTTTTGGAGTGAGGCATCTTGCGATCGTGATCGGTAGTATAAACTACCACAAATGAAGAAGCATTACAAACACTGACTAGACTCAATAACAAAATATGCAGGTCACTTATAATCCATTCATAGTACAAACCTAACATATCTTATGCCAATCATAGGATTTTAGTCCTGATAGTTGGTCATCTTCAGAAAAAGTGGATCTGAGAGAATGCATGATACCCATCGAAGTGCGGATAGACCTAATAATTTGCTTCACAGTGCACTCTTCTTTAGTGGAAAAAACCTAAGGTGTGCGAGTTAGTTGCAAGCAACCATCAGCACCTAAAGCGCCTCCATCTTGCCTACCTCCTTCAAATCCATTTGTGCCCTTGCAGTGTCTCTCTTTCCTGTGATGTGGTCCCATAGTAAGCTACCCATATTCTTGAAAATATATATGGGATCCAACAAGTGATTGATCTGTAATAAGTGGGTCCAATACAGAAACTTGTAGAAAACTGAGAACCGTCACATTCCGTTTGGATGTGACTCCGGGTGGACCATTTTCAACTCGTACCAGATTTGGGCATTCATTCTTGTGCGTCCAAGAAAACCTTCACTCAGCACATGACCCTCTAGCAAGAAAGTGGTGTATCCTTGATATACCATCTTAAAAAAAACTTGAATGAGCTATGATAGATATGACCAACAAGAACGAAAGCCTACTTACTTGAGCACTCCCTAAATCTTGAAAAGTCATGCATGGTCCACATGAGAATGGCTCATATATTGACATGACCGCCATTGACCATCGCACTTGCTTATATCTTCCAGGGCGACCGCCTCTCCTGCAAAATCTTAAGCTCATCAACTAATGGATGAAGATAGACATTCATATTCTTGACATTGTAGGGGTTAGGAACGAGCAAGCTAAGGATAAGGTGTCCTTTCTTCATAGAAAGCCACGGTGGGATGTTGTAGTTAACAAGGACTACATGAGGCCACACATTGTAAGAAGTTGAGCGGAGACCAAATGGGTTCACGCCATCCATAGCAAGACCGAGTTGAAGATTCATTGGCTCTTGTGCAATGCTTGGAAAGGTAGAGTCAATGTGGCTTCATATGTGTGAATCTAC